>NC_143550.1:36110000-36482500 GCF_054136105.1 Typopeltis vanoorti | reverse complement strand
TTTTATATAGTGAGTTATGTTTGTGAGATAGAATGAGAGAGAGAGAGATGCTTTGCGTGGAGATACCAAACGCTAGGAGAGATGAAGTACGGTTTTTTCTTGTGTGAAATAGGATGGTGCTTAGTAGCATTGAAGTCGACAAGATTGTCCTCGGCCCACAGGAATATGACCGGTTAGCAAGTTATTTTTATGAAGGAGCATGTGGTTCGATTTTTTTTTTTTTTTTCGTTGCATTTATTAGATCTTCAAAAATGTGTCGTATTACTGACTCTCTGAATGTACCACTGAAAAAAAAAAAACTGCAGAAATGAAACAAAAAAGGAAATTTGTCAACTGAAGTGTTTTCCGAGTGATAATTCGAAATTTAATTAAAAATCTCCAATTGGAGATTTTAAATTAAAGTTACTGGAATGATCTCAAGTTCTTATAGTGCAATGAATGACGTTGGAAAAATAGTACGTGGAGTTTAGATAAAATGGAGAAATAAAGCTCATATTCGAGGATTTTTCTGAATCGAGTGTTTTTCATAATTCGAAGTGTATAATTGTAATTACAATTATGCACTTCGAATTATGGAAAACATTTATGAGATGGACGGTATATTGAATTGCTGTTTGGAACAGGACTCCTGGATCGTTGTGCGCACACACACACACACACACAAACGAAGGAAGAAACGCACACTCCTTTCATTGTAAGCAGATGGTTGCTAGAATTAATGAAGTCATTTTGCCCGAGTAGTCTAGTAAATGTGGTTTGCGCTTTATGGCACTTGACAGCATGAAGAAAGACTTGGGAATTCAAATCTAGTCGCCGACTCAAGGAACATTTTTCTAAGCATTTTTTCGACCGGTTCTCGAGTTAGTCGATTGGCATGGACAAGGTTTTTTTTTTTTTCCCGGAAACTCGGGTTTTTCGTTCCGTAAACTCAAGAAAATCAGCCGTCAAACCCACACTATTTTCAGACCTTAAACATATTGTGTTATGGTTAGGAACCAGGAAATGGCGGAACTTGCTAGCTCGCCTTTTTAACTGCGTACCAATTAATTAATGATAGCATAGAAACCAGCTATCTCTGATTGGCTACCAGTAGAGATTGAACTGCCCACCCAGTTTCCAAAAGTTAGATAGGACTAAAACTGCCTCGCCTACTCTCTATATGGGAACAAAAGGCGTTAGCTGCTTTTTTTTGTTGTTGTTGTTGTTATCCTCAAGGAATCACCGTCATTAATAATAGTAAATTATGACTGGAAAATAGAGCCATTCGAATTCTTAAGGATAGTTCATCATATGAAGCGGATCATAGAGACCAGTTTATTCTCAGTACAACAGACATAGTAATGGAACGATTATCATCTGTGTACCACTAGAATCAATGGGCGAAGCAACTGAGACTATGAAGCAGTGCATTAAGTCAGATAATTGTGTATGTTCTGGGTGATTTGCTGTTTTATAGAAGGAAACAAAAAAAATTCGAGTTTCAGAGAAGAGAAGATTAATTAGGAATCGTATCCAAGGTATTCTTGATTATCATTAAGTAGAACTGGTTTAATTAAGGAGAGATCAATTATAAGACACTTTCTCAGTTTTTTTTTTTTTTTTCTAGGAAGAGATCACGAAAGAAATCGATCAGGTAATAATGGCTGCGACATGACTTGAGAGTTTATGTGAAGCTATTGATCGAGCTTCACATAAACCTCTTAATTAAAATGTTCTGAATTAGTATTGATGATTCCCGAGTGGCTAGGAAATCACGTGATACTTACACATCAGGAAGTTATATTAAGAAGAGTTTTCTAAGAGCCAGCTGGTTAGGAACGGAATTCTTCAGTGGTTCTTTAAGAGCTCGTGTTAGTATATTCATGAACTAGGTTTGATTTCTCAATTTCAGGTACAATGGTCAATTGTACAGACCACTTCAGTTCTTTAGAATGATCTTGAAAGAGTTTAGGAGTAGTTCAGGAAAATTAATTTATTTATTTAAATTTATCCCCAGTAAACTTAGGAGATTTTGTAAGAATTAAGAATTGGATGGTTTTCTAAATTGAATGGACAGGATTTAGAAATGGATAAATACAACGATTAATAATTCACTTGAGACAAGTCTTTGAGATCAAGCCAGATTTGGTTTAAGACTCAAAACTTTCGTAATCCAGACTTATTAATGGTTAAAGATTGGAAAGTATTTGAGGAGATTTATGAAATTCTTCGAGGTTGGTCAAATGTACTTTGTTGCATTCAGCGAACAGTATGCCGAGAGGAAATTTAACTGATGTTTATAAGTTGATTCGGAAGAACATAGGATAGGTATCGCGCATTTGACTGAACCGAGGAGTTCTACTAAATGTCTTAATAAAAGGTTAGTGAGAAAAAAAAATTGGAACAAATATGAAACATTATGTTTAATGTTAAAAGTAAAATTATCTAAAAGTAAGAATTTGGAATAATTTTTGCTAACATAACATTTAATTATAACTCCTATCAAACATTGTAAATGGGTTGCATTTCGCGTATTGGTATTTCTCTTTCGCACATTGATTCCGTTAAATGTTGATTTGGATCCGAAACTATCTATCTGCAAAACATTCCACCGTCTGATTTGACATAGCCTACAACTCAACCTCAATCTTCGATTTGATTGCGCTTTGGATTGCAATAATTAGATAAAAAAAGGAATAAAAATAAATAATAAATTTATTATCAAGTATGATCTACTCTAGATTCTCGTGAAGAGAAAAATGCTCTGCGCGTAATCAGATGTAAAAAAAAAAAAAAAAAAAAAAAAAAACATTTAGTAAGCAATGAATAAAGATTTTTTTATTTGTATTTATTAATCTTCAAAAAAAGTGTCGTATTACTGGCACGCTGAATGGACCACTGAGGTCGATGATGGGTGCATTAATAGACTGTCACCCGAGATGATTTATTATCTGGTGTGCGTGGGTAACTTAGGGAATGCAACGAGATCGAGTGGCACGTGCAAAACGGTGACTCGTGTCTGTTCGCAGATTAGTTTACGTTTTAGCTAGTTGGCGTGTTTACTTTGTTGAAAAGTTCTTTGACAGTTTACATCATTACATGCCTTGCTATTAAACTTGATCTCATATTTATTAATATCCAGAAGGACTGATGGAGGAAAATGATCAGCGTTATCAAGATTAATTGCCTTCAATGTCCATAATGGCTTCTTAGTACGTCTTAAATTCCAAGAAATGAAAAGATCAATAGTCTTCGATTTAAACAGAATATACGCAGAAGTATTGCGTAGTTTTCTTTAAATCTGCATAGAAAATTTACTCTTAAGTGAAGAAAATAAAGACTTTTTATCATCTTTTAAGAATAGGACTTTTCTGCTTCACAGTAGAAGTATTTTATTTATTTTATACGTTTCCTATCCGCAAAAGATTGCATACTTCTAGTACATCAGTACCATGTATAGGTTAAGGATTTGTAATGATTATTTTTGGAATATTTGTATTTATATTTTTACATTTATTTTTTACATATATAATGTAAAAATATTATATATATTTTTACATAGTCCAGAACCCTGCTCTAGCGACCAAAGATAGTTCCTTTGTATCAAGGGTCTAAATAAGTGGGAAATCGGCCATTACAATTACAAACATCCATGCCCACAGCAGGATTCCAACCCGAACCGTGGCCAGTGAATAGTTCACCCGTCACCCAACATGGAGCCCAACATTTTATGAGTTATTTACAAAATATATTATAGAAATTCCAATGAACATGAAGCCTTTGTACGCAATGTCTTCTAGTTCTCCAGACGTATTTTAAAATAATTTTTATGCAATACCCCAACATCTTGATATGCTGCTTGCATTAAAGGAGAAAAAATTTGAAAACTTTTTTCTCGCAATAAGATAGTATGTTTAGTTACTGTAATAGTTCAATCTTTTTAATAATTTACCACTTTTTAGTAAACATTCTTATTTTACATAGTAATGTTAAAATGAAGAACATAAGCTAAAACAGATTTGTAGTGGGGTTCTCTAAATTTTCATCTACGTATGTTGAAGTAACAACCGATTTTCTGTTAATTTAAATTAGTTTGATTGTACCAAAGTCCTTTTTTAATATTTAATAAAATTTCATTCAGGAATTCTCTTTCCCAAAAATAATGATTCGTGAAGTTTATAAAATTTACTTTTGTGTAGCAATTCTTTAACTGCAGACTCTTTAAAATTTTAAGGACAGATAAAATAGCATAAACATAGTTTTTCATGCTTCGAATGTTTCTTTTTTTCTTTCTTGTGATAGAGTTCTTTTAAAAAAAGTTGTTTAACTTTAATCAAGAATTTCAGAGATGGGAATTGAGCAATTTTCTGTTCACTATTTTTTTAAAACATATTGTACCCTGCAAAATTACATGATAATAATTTAGCTAGTTATTTAATTCCTCACACGCGTAAAGAAACAAAAATGTGATGTATTCTATCTTTTCTAACTTATATTAAGCCAAACTAGTGGAGGGGACTGTTTCAATATTTAATATCGGGATAGCCAACTAAAGCCTTCTCAGTCAGTTATCGTTTTTATGAATAACCAAAATACTGTATTTGTACAAACATCTTTTGCTAGGGGATAGGTAACAGTTAAATCCGATGGGTCACTTCCTAAGTTGTAACTTCTGGATACGCTTTATACATTATTAGTTAGTAAGCGTTATTTATTTATTTTTCATAATCTCGATTGTTGGATTCAATCCTCCCGAATGTATGTAACCCAGTGATTCTTCATCCACTGAATAGAGATCTCTGGTGGGTCTGTCTGAAATCATCTACAGCTGTCGTGTCAAAACCAAACTCCACCACTTCTAATTGAAACGAATTTATTCAAGATACTTGCAGTGTTTTAATAAAAACAAATCTTCTGGAAACCATAATTTACATCTTCGTTCATGTGTAATTACATTACACTTGCATTCAATTTGTTCAGATTTAACATACATAGCTATCAAATCGCTAGAGTGTATAATGAAATATTTCAATTATTAAAGGGAGAGGTTATTAGCATCACAGCCAAGTCATATTAAATTTAAAAAAAATCGATTGGTGTTTCTTGACGATTATTTATTTTGTACAAAATTGATATTATCCACGCTTTAGATAAACAATAGGAATTCATGAAAAGAGAAACATATTTTATACGCGACAGGGAGAACGAGTTCTTTGTTGTCATCGACAGACCTTTTCCAACAGAAGTCTTTGTACTTTGGAGTGACACACTTGGTCGAACTTTCAATAAATGGGTTCTTTAGACGCATTGGTGATGATTATATTGAAATGAAAATCCAATCCACGTTGCTCGTCTGGACATTTTTAATATTTTACAGCGACTGGTTTTCGTTTCAGGAACTGTCAGAATTATTTAAATTTAATAAAAAATAAAACAATCCATTACTTGTAAAATGTTTATTAAATATCGAGCAGCTCGTTATACATTTTTTTTAAAGTGAGGTAGTACATTGTCAGGGAAAGAAAGCAAAGAAATTACTCTGGAACACTTTCTTTTTTAAAAAAAAGGAGCCATCAGATTATAATTTTAATAATATCTACAAACTTCGCTATGGAAATTTTTTGATAATAAAATAATTATTTTACATACATGAGATGTTTTTAATTTAAATAAGAGTGAAGTTAAACCACTGGAGAACTGTTGGTGTTTTATAAAGATTGCCTAGCAACTAGCAATTAGATAACCATATACAAGGACTGGAAGCAATGAAAATTGACATTGCTGGTATCAGTGAAGTCAAATGGACTAATAGTGGTAAAATAAACAGAAAGAGCCATTCAATTATATACTCATGTGGAGACAGTCATAGGAATGGAGTAGCATTTGTATTAAAAAATAAGATTGCGCAATCCTTACTTGGATTTTGGCCAATAAGTGACATGATGATTGCATTAAAAACTGAAGCTCAACCTTTTAATATTTTTATTCTCCAAATGTGGGGGGGGGGGGGGGTGGGGGGGGGGGGGGGTGGGGGGGGGGGGGGGTGGGGGGGGGGGGGGGTGGGGGGGGGGGGGGGTGGGGGGGGGGGGGGGTGGGGGGGGGGGGGGGTGGGGGGGGGGGGGGGTGGGGGGGGGGGGGGGTGGGGGGGGGGGGGGGTGGGGGGGGGGGGGGGTGGGGGGGGGGGGGGGTGGGGGGGGGGGGGGGTGGGGGGGGGGGGGGGTGGGGGGGGGGGGGGGTGGGGGGGGGGGGGGGTGGGGGGGGGGGGGGGTGGGGGGGGGGGGGGGTGGGGGGGGGGGGGGGTGGGGGGGGGGGGGGGTGGGGGGGGGGGGGGGTGGGGGGGGGGGGGGGTGGGGGGGGGGGGGGGTGGGGGGGGGGGGGGGTGGGGGGGGGGGGGGGTGGGGGGGGGGGGGGGTGGGGGGGGGGGGGGGTGGGGGGGGGGGGGGGTGGGGGGGGGGGGGGGTGGGGGGGGGGGGGGGTGGGGGGGGGGGGGGGTGGATAAGTCCTGAACTTTATTTAGCTCAGTATCCACAATGCTTTTCGGTTGGACCGGTCACAGAGCGTAAGGATTATTTCTTTTATCCACGAAACAGGCAAACCGACAAAAAATAACACCCATGGCTCTCAGACAAACTAGCCTCATAGCCTTTGCTTCGGCCTAATCCGACTTGGACGCGGCATTTTTTCAGTAAGAAACAGTTCATCTAAAATCTTTAAAACTTCACGGATTAAAATCAATATTTCAAAACACTTGTTAAAAATCAAAGATTTCATATCGTCTGAGTATACGGTCACATGTTTCTTAGAACGGTAGCATTAGAGGAAAACAAGCAAACTGTCTAGCAGGATATTAATGCTGTTTATAGCAAATACTGCATAGTCAGTATACTTTGATCTCCCTTCTGACACGACGCGAATTGTGCACAATCCGATGGTGTATACTTTACCAGATGCAGTCAAAGTTTCGCTGCTACAGCTTTACTGGTCAAAATTATGAGATCTAAAATGCACTATTTTAGATCTCATAATCTCAGCCAACGTTCAGAACATCACCCAATAATAGCGAAGTATGCGCAGAACGAAGCTCGAAGACTTTTTGGTTTCATATTTAAAACTTTAAAATTATTAAAAGTGATAAATGTCATTTCTAATTTAATTTTGCCAAAGAGATTTAAAAATATTTTAGGGAAACTGTAATCTGTACAAAGAAATTTGTTCCCTTTCAAGACGCATTCCTTTATTTTCTTAAACGTAAAAAAAAAAAAAAAATGCGGAGTTTCCCATAGGAAAAGAACTAGTACTTTCCTACGACTAATGACGTTAGAAAACTAATCAGTATTCTACCTAGTAATAATTTTTCGATAGCAGTACTAGGTTAGTTTGAAAACTCAAAACAGAGAGAATACAAGACAGTTTTTTGATCTCCACATTCTTCAAGATACAAGGGTGGTCTGAAAAGTTCTCGGCATAACAATGAATAAACGAATTTATAATTTCAAAATTACTTTTAGTTTTCAACATAATCTCCCTTAAGACTAATACATTTATTCCAGCGCCATTAACCCGTCCCTGTAATGGTTCTCAGTAAGATCTACAAAATATCCCTCTACAGCTGGAATCACCTCTTGCTTTGAAGAAAAACTCTGACCAGTGAGGAAGAGTTTTAGTTCTGGGAAGAGAGAGAAGTCAGACGGAGCCAAAGTTGGGGAATAGGGTGGACGTTCCAACAATTCATAGTGCAGATCCCTTAATTTTCCCATTGCCAAAACACCTTTGTGGCCAGGTGCATTGTCCTGATGAAAGATGATTTTTTTCTTCTGAAAACCGGGTCTCTTCTCACGAATTTTTTTGTCTAGTCTGGTCAGAAGATCGGAATAATATTCTCCGGTTATTGTTTTACTCCTTTGAAGATAAGTAATAAACATAAACAAAATGCCTTTAGCATCCCAAAACACCGATGCCATGAACTTTCCTGCTGATGGAACTGAATTTGTCTTTTTTGGCGCTGACCAATCGGCTTCTGTCCACTGTTTTAACTGCTCTTAGGATTCTGGTGTGTACTGGTGAATCCAAGCCTTATCCATAGTAATAAATCGTCGCACAAAATCAGTTTTATTCTTATTAAAACGCTCCAAGCACTGTTCAGAGATTTTCATGCGCGTGCGTTTTTGATCTGCTGTGAGCAAGCGTGGCACCCATCTTTCGCAAAGCTTTTTCATTTGCAATTCTTCATGCAAAATATATCCTACACGTTCTTTTGAAATGCCTATAGTCTCAGCAATTTCACGCACTTTGACTCGCCGGTCATCCAATACCATATCGTGCATTTGATCAATGATTTCTGGTGTCATACTTTTGGGACGTCCTTCACGTGGATCATCTTGAACGGCCACGTTTAAACTCGGCAGTCCATTTCTTAATTGTCGAAAACGAAGGAGAAAAGTGCCCATAAACTTTTGTGAACTTCGAATGAATTTCTTTTGGAGTTAAACCTTCTTTTATAAAGAATTTTATAACCGCACGATACTCAATTTTATCCATTTCAAGGGATACAGACAACGCTTTCACTTCACACTGTAAAACAAACTACTTGATGGAATGAATTGCAATATCACAAGGATGCTTATGACAAAAGGTATCAATTTAGAAAAAGAAATCTTGTGATAGTGTTGCCATCTATGGTTCGAGGACTTCTCAGACCATCCCCGTAGGATGGTCTGAGAAGTTCTCGACCTCGTCATAAATTAACCTCGTTTAATTTATGTAGTAATGCGGCACACCTGCTTCCCTTTTACTATATAGAAGGGATGGTCTGTAGTGCCCCAACTAGTCAAGACAGCATTACGGTCGTACTTTTGGTTGCTGGTCGATTTTTTTTTAATTCTTAACTTTTTATTTTTCTGTTCGTGTTCGATTATATTCATCCATCTATGAAGAGCAATTTCTACGACATCTATTCAGGAAATGGATTTCATAGAAATTGAATACTGAAAGTTTGTTAAAATGTTACTTTTTCGAAAATTCTTCAATTCCGTCTTCCCCATTAATGGAGAATTTAATTTCTTGAGTCATACACAACAAAAATCCTTCACTGCGAATGAATCCATCTAAATGGATTCATTCGCAGTTATATCGAAAATAATTGTCATTACTTATTTTCCCTAGTGATCATAAATAGTTATTTCATCTCTCAACTGAGTATTTTTAATGGTGGCTCCACACCACAAACTTGTAAACAGAAAGTTGGAAAAGATTCTACTTTTTCAACTAAGTAGCAGCATCTAAAGACAGACAGGTGCTATGGACATGCCAGTAATATAGCTGATATAAGAACAAACTTTATCCTTTCAGTAACAAGAGATTCATTTCTTGCATTAGTTCAATTGTATTGAAGCATTAAGTTGTAAAATTCTTCAAAACAGGTCTTGCTTATAATCCATAGGCATGAAAATCGGCAAAATCTTAAAAAAATGCATTTAATAGCAACAGCTGGGGAAAAATTGAATATCTAATGGACTTCGTAACGTGTTATCAGTGAAGTTAGGAAGTTTCACGCAGATTGTGTGTTAAACCAATATCTTCGTTTTTGTTCATATCAACTCCACCACCAAAATGTGGTTTACTTCCATATATTCATAGTGAGAATGGTCTACATAGAGGTTAAATAATCCAGTAACTCTACTGTGAAAACTTCAAGCTCCTCCAGGCCTTCATAATAGTAGTGGATTCTCACTCGGTAATTTCTGTTTGCATAAAAAAGATGCGAGAATTATTGTTAAAATCTTCGTGCCACGCTGATGATAATGAATCCTATCCTTAATATGAAAAGGATAATGTTATTTCTCTTCTATTAATGCCATTTAATGACATTACCAGAAGTGAATTTTGGCACACTTGGCTTTTCACTAGACTATAATAATTATCCTCTGAATATATCTTTTCGTATTCAGAGGGTCTTGCTGCTGAATATATGCAGACAGATGTCCAAACTTCCTAATAACGCCAAAGATATTCATTCAAATACAAAAACCCTCGTGTAATGAGAAACGAACTGTAAACTTTGTAAACCACATACTTTCTCTTATTCCCTGTTAGTCGGTTCGCGATATTTGTTAAGATATCGATTAAACAAAATACTGAGCACTAACGCAGTCATTAAAATTGTTGAATTATAGCTAATTATAACAATCACACAACACAATTTTTAACTGACATGTTGACTGCCAATCATTTCTAAACCAAGCTCCCTGAAATAAGTGCATAAAAATACCATTAACCGACTTTTCAATCGCTCTAAATGGAAATCTGAATTCATTACGTAATAAAATAAAACCAGTACTTAATATCTACAGCGATAATAAGAGGTATGATTATGTCCGAATATAAAATAATTAATGAAAATTTTTTTTCAGCTTACGTTGACAGTAGAAGATCACCACTGTGACAGTTTACAATTCTTAAATAACCACCTTAAATGAAAAACCAAAGAACATTAATCCACAACTTTAACAGCGCAGCACAATTCTCTCTATGTTTTATTTCTTCACGATAAAATTGGTTTCAGCAGAACGTCATATCCAAAGAAGGACAAAAGAAAGGCTACAGCCATGGAGGGGTCATTGCAAAACTGCAACCACTTCTCTGTGGTTGCAGTTTTCATTCCCAGCTATCGATTTCTACAGCGCCAGTCTCACATAGAATTCTCAACTAAACTCATCAGATACACCATCGTAACAATCCCTTCTGATCGAAATATTCAGGGCTGGGGAAGAGAGATGAAGGAAGCAAAAGTCATAGATAATTCTCACCCCTTTTTTTAGCCAAACAACCCCTCTTGTCAGTCTATGAATGGTTCATTCCCAAAACACAGCAATACCATCTTGATGTTCATTGCCAATGTTCAGCAAAGAAAGTGTGAAGTATAAAATTGTATTTGAATAATACGAATATAAATTCATTTACAAAATTCAATTTTTAATAATTATGAATGAAACAATATCTTTCACATTTTATTTCATGTTGTTTATTTATAAAAACGGATTTTGTAACAAAAGCAGTCTTAATATCCTTCCTCCCCCCGTTTATTTTTATCTTTTTTTTGCATGCAAATAATTCAAAATATGCTCTATATATAACTACTCTACAGAGACTTTGTAAAGATCTGAGAGTATTAAATAAAACTTCAGACCCACTATTTATATTCAATTATGAGTTAATTAATGAAAACGCTTTAAGAGCATTTGCAAAAAAGCAAAGAACAAAACATTTGCTTGATCTCTTTACTAAGTGATTTATGTAATTAAATAAAAGGTGTTCTTGAAAAATCTCTTTATGTATGTCAAATTTCGAAAAAATAAAAACATTTTTTAAAAAAATTGAAGTTAAAATTTTAATACAATTATATTTAATTTAGAAACTTAAAATTATTTATATAATATACTAATAATTTACATTTGGTAAGTATGGAAATCATTTTGGTCTGAAAACTTAAGATACATGTTGTCCTTGAATGCACTACTTGACGTAGTGCATTCAAGGACAACATGTATCTGTCTTTAGTGTGATAATATAAGTAGTTTTTAATTATTATTTAGGTCGATGTATGATTCCATTGGTGATTATGATTTCTTGAAGTAAGTCCAATAATTCATTTTCCTGAGAACATGTTATTTAGGAGCATTTACACTGTTTTTTATTATTATTATTATTATTATTTTTTTAAATACCCTTTGGTTAATTGAGAATTGGATGCGATAAATTGTAAGCATTTACATATATTTATAGATGATTTCCATCATATATGCATAAATATTAATTTACATTTAAAAGCACACAAGTCACTTTGTTTAATATGTTTGCAACACCAACAGTCGACATGGAAATAACACAAATTCTACTAAAGCCGAGCCAACCTTTTTTTTTTCTTTTCTTGTAAACTATCCACGAATTCTAAACCTTCACAGACACCCATAATGGTAGGCTTTACTGGTTTTATAGTAAAGAATATCCACTCCACCACTCAAATCCATTTACGCAGTGGAAGGACTGCAATGAGAGAAGACCCATAACTGTGAGAGCATGTGACAAAAAGTATGGCACAAATGTCACTGTAATAAATTCGTTTCCATTAGTACGTTTAATGTCTTTATTATTATTATTATTATTTTGAATTTTGTCATCCATACAACAAAAAATTAATCTATGTACAACAGTGTTCTTTTCTGAGTTAAAGTTAAGAATATTAGTAAAGGAATGAAATAAAGAGCCAAAGGGCTTCGCTTCGGCGATGTTAAAATTATTTAAATTAAGGGAATATTTAATCTCACATTATTTCAAAGCCGAATAAGAAAACTCTAATCATGCCGAACATAGCAAACTATAAAAGTTCGGCGAGTCCATGCGTGAGCAAACACCTGGCTGATACAATACTAGGCAACTTGTAAAGGTGGTTAAAGCTAGGATCGCTATTCTTAGTATTTTCCCTAATGTAAAATTCATGCCCTAGAAGATGTATGTTGTTTTACATTAAGGGAGATAGGTCACTTAATGAAATAAAGAGCCAAAAGGCTTCACTTCGGCGATTTCTTTGATTTCTATCTTAGAGTTTTCTTATTCGGCTTTGAAATAATGTGCGATTAAATATCCCCTTAATTTAAATAATTAGTAAACGAACCCATTTCGAAATAAGATTTAATATTATTTGTATATCATCTGTGTATGATGCGCTTACAGGTCTATTGCATTCATCTGGATGCTGCTGTAAAATCATAACATACAATACATGAAATACTCTAAACATGGTATATTAGTACAGTAGAAGGACCAAGCTTTTTAATTTTAAAAAACATTCTATTTTTTTTTAATATTTTTATCCATTTGTACATAGTCTAGAACTCGTAGAAAAAAACCTTTAGCCACCGATGGTATTATACTATAGGTTTATAACCTTTGGTATTTGGAAGTGACATAAAAACTAAAGTAAACAAAAAATAAAATAAAAATGTAGGGTAGGTAATCAGATGTTAACGGGCACACTAACTCAACAATGCCGAACATGGTCTACCGTTTACCAGTAACAGAAACGTTAAACATTTTCAATAAGTCCATAGTTAATTCATTAGTTTCTTGAACTGCGGAGTAGACATTACATCACAGTAACAAGTGTATTCTTTCGCTTACAAGAAGTAGTACAAAACTAATTTATAAACCGCTTCAATAATCAAAAATATAGATACGTTTGTAAAATTCATTTCTTTACATAACAATCAAAATCCCTATTAATATGCAGGTATGTATGATACTGTTCTATAATGAGTAAGAAAATTGTTAGCATGTGACGCAGTCTGTAAACCTTGACACAAGTCAGATCAACTCAATCAGATATTATAAACATTTGCTAAGCCTTGTAATATAGTTAATCTTTTAGAAACGAAGATTAAAACAAGAAACCGAAATACTAGTGATTTGTAGAATTCCAGAAAGGCAGTTCCGTACAGTTAAATGATCAGTGAAATGGAATTAATAACTGTCGAGAAAATGAAATGTATTTTCGTCATTGTACACGACGTATAGACAAGACGAAGTGTAGACAAAACACTCTAAACTTCTTAAGAATTCTATCCATTCTTCTTAAGAAGAATGAATAGAACTTTTTTTTTTTTGCTAGATGGGCGAAGCAAGAATGCTTTTCATCTTCCCCGTTATCTGTAGAGGACAATGTAAGGATAGGGTATTATTGAGCTTTGAGCTCTGATCATGGCAGGAGGGTAACAGTTAGAACTTCATTGGCTACAGCATTGCCATCCTATACCCTCCCTGGGTACCCATATTAGTCGCCTCGTACGACGTTTAATTTAAAATATTAAACTTTTTTGTATAATATACTATTAATATACATTAGATAATAATAGAAATCATATTGATCTGAATACAGTTTTTAATAGTGGCACTGAAACTGCAGGGAGCGTGAGCCATCTTTTCTACTAGTTGTTTCTGTATGCACTACTTCATGTATAGCGATATTCCTGTTAGTGTTGGCAATTTTGCTCTTTTGGCGCTAGATCTAGCTTCTTTTTTTCTTCCCCATCTCCAAAAATTTTAATTTAGCACCTAGCTCCAAATCTAGTTCCTTCGGAACTTGTTTCAGCTTGTTTTAGTTGTTTTTATAGCCTACTCTTAAAGAAATTGTTTTAAAAGTTTCCCAGGTGGTCGATTTTGATAAAGAATTGTATGGCAACGAAAGGCGTTCGAATCTAGTCGCCGACTAGAGGAATTTTCTCTAAGCCTTTTCTAGACCGGTTCCAGAGTTAGTCGATCTGTGGCACGGGCTAGTAGGTTTTTTCTCTCGGAAACTTGGGTTTTTCGTCCAGTAAACTCAAGAAAATCAGCCGTCGAACCCACACTATTTTCAGACATTAAAAAAAAAATGTGTTAGGGTTATGACCACCAGATGGTGGCACCTACTAGCCGCCTTCTTCACTGCGTGTCGATTAATTAGTGATAGCCTTGAGCCAGCTATATCTGATTGGCTATCAATGGAGATTAAACTGCCCACTCAGTCTCCAAAAGGTTAGATAGGGCTAAAAAAAGCCTCGCCTACTCTCTATGCAGGAACAACAAGGCGTTAACTGATTTTTTTTTTTTTGTATTGTACGTATGGCGCAAATATCATACACGTTTCAAACGCGCGATGACATCAGTGAGTCACGTGTCCCAACAGTCTGCAATTTTGTCGCCTTGAAGTTGATAGCAGCGCTACAAGTTAGTCTGTTTCACAAGTGCTCTGGTTGCTAGTTCCGATAGCGAGTGGGAAGTTTTCAAAGACTTATCGTAATTCGCTGCAGGAAAGAGCTGTATACCCTTCTTCAAAAATGAGCAAAGATACAAATAAAGCCTATAAGCAAACATATAGGAGAATGCGGTTGCAAATGGGAATGTTTAGTAGATGGATGTAACGCTACAAAAGTCCACTTTAAGTTTTTAAGATGTGATCTAGTTGCTAAATATTGTCAGCTGTAAAGCATAGCGAAACTAAGAAACATCTTGCTGCAGTGTCATAAAAGGCTGTTCCTATTACGAATATGCTTGTGAAGAAATCTGATGAGACAGCAAATTTTAAAGGTAGCTTAGCATTAATTCTTTGTCTTCACTCATCATTCAACAGTTGCGATCATCTAAGTACATCGTTGCAAAAAATATCATCCCAGACTGTCAAATTATGCCCAAGGTAAAAATGCACTGAGCCAAGTGCTCTGCAATTGTAAAGAATATTCTAATTCAGCATTTTGAAGATCTAATCTAATGGAGGTGTCATGTGATAATAATAATAATAATAATAATAATTGCGAACATTGGAGATGAAAATTCAGCTTGCTAATAGATGAATCGAATGATATCACGGTGAATAAGATTTGAGGAATGACCATCATTGATTATAGCAAGAAATTCAACAAAATTATGCGTACATTTCAGAGCATGGTGATTCTAGAAAAGTGTGATGCCAGTGGTACTGCGGCTGCATTAAAAAAAAAAAAAAAAAAAAAAAAAAAAAAGATCTCTTGACTACGAAATTGGACATTGCAATCTAATTGGTACAGACAAAGTCAGTGTTATGGTTGGTGTCAATACTGGAATTTATGAACAACTGAAGGCATATAATTCCTCCTTAATTTTAATTAGATGTGCCATTCATTATAACTGGCAATGTCTCATACTTGTGTAGAATCTCTCCCAAGAAAATTTGAATTTTTAGTTTCCGAAACGTATAGGTGGTTTTCACATTCTTCTTCTTCAAGACATCTGATAAAAAGAGCTGTATCAAAGTATTAATGAAAATGCTGCTGCTCTGAATAATGTAAGAAACTGTACAACGAGGTGGCTCTCCTTTGAACTTGCACTAGACAGAATTCTCAGCCAGTTGGCTGGAATGAAACACTCGCCTCGAAGTCGTGAGTGTGACTGAAAAATATTACAAAGCTCAAATTTTGTGGGAGATGTACAAAGATGAAAGGAATCTGAAAAAAAATCTAACAGTGCGGATAAGATGAGATTATTTTAAGAAATTTCTTGTTTGATTCGCTCTATTACTAATATGTTACTGCTACCATCATTCACAGTCGACCCTCTACAGCCAGAGATTGATGACGATTTGGATCCCAAACCAATCTTGGTTACAGATTTGAAAGAAAAGTTTCAGAGTTGATGATACAAAAGAAAATCACACAAAACGATGAGCAAAATCTTAGAAATAGAGCAAGACAGTTTCTTCTTGGTCTTTTCAAACAGCTGAAGGAAAGGTTACCTTAAAACTTGAATATTTTAAGAAGAATCTCTTGTTTTTCTGTTGACAATACCCTAAAACATATACAAGAACTTTTTCAGCATTATTTCCAATCTGAGAAATAATGCTGAAAACAGAAAAAGATGTTGCTACTGCTGAACACAAGTACGATACTATCCACTTAAATAAATGGGCAAATATAGAAAACATCGAGTTATTCTGGACTAAAGTACGAGAACACAAAGATGCATCTGGAATGAATCCATTTAAAGAAATTGCTCAGTGTGCAATAAATGTATTAATCCTGCTAAATTCTAATGCTGAAATTGAACGAATGTTTAGTTCTATGAATATAGTTAAAACTAAATTAAGAAACAATTTGGAATTGCCAATGCTGACAGCTATTTTGTCAGTCAAGTATGGCCTCAGACGTGACAACAAGTGCTGTACTGACTATCATTCACTAGCATGTACATTGAGTAATATTGGAACATATAATAAAGCTGAAATTCTAAGTGAAAACATGCGTTAATTAAGCGCAGAAGACCACTTGGAAGATGTTTTTAGCCACTTATATGCAAGTATCACTTATATGCAAGTATTTCTTATATAAAGTAAGTACTGAAAACTATCAGCTACGACTTCCAAATTTTAACCCTAAAATTTTTCTTTTCAACTCCTTTTTAGCTCTTTTTTTTGTAAGATCTACCTGTGTTTAGTAATTTTCATTTGGCAAACAGTAATTCCTATCCTAATTTACACTCATGCGTAAACCCACACTTTTTACCGTGTGTGCATTCTCAACCGAAATCCTACGGAATAAGTTCGATACTCCTTATTCCTGAAGTCGAGTTATGTCTGTAGAAGTGTGTGTGTTCACGGGGTGGTTTGCCTGTTCTGGGGGGACGAAAAACCTGAGTTTTCAAGTGAACCTTATTATTAAATGTGCCAAACAAGATTTTAGCCAAGTTTTAGCTGGTTCTATTTTAATTACTAGCTCAGATTCATTTAATGTATCGCAGGCGAATTTATCATTCTGAAGTGCTCACATTATTCACAGTATATTGAAAGAATCAAATAAATAATTATTTCTGTGATTGTGTTTGTGAAAATGACTTTTCTAATGCAGAATATGATAAGTTTATCTACCGATATTTAGTAAATATTAATGAGAATATGGGGATTGTTAATACGAATTAAACTGAATGAGCATATGCATATCCACCAATAAACGTAATACACAATGTGGAAACCGATTTCATAAAAAACAAAAACATATCCGCTAGTTATGAACGTTATATTTAGAAATGTTTTAAATAACATGGCAAACAACGCACTACAGTAACATAAAACCCCCAAAACGTGTTTGCTTTAGTTATTAAGATTTTTTTAATTAAGTTTATTCAAAACTAGTTATATAGACGGTTCACTGAATGTGTACTTCTTTAAAATTTTTAAAAACTTTCTTAATTACTAAGAAAAAAATAATACACCATTAATTATAAAGGATAATAAAGAGTAAATTTATGACACATTGCCTTTTAAAAATGTGAATGATAATCATCCACATTTTATTATCTACGAATCTCTTATTTTATGATTTTAGAGGTCTTAAAGTTCCTTTTTGGAAGTATATTCATTTAATTTTCATTTATTGCCCTCAACTTTAATGCGATTCGCAAAACAAAAGTTATTTGTTCGATTTAATGGCCATAGAATGTTCTTTGATACTTGTGATGTGAGATGTGATATATTCATTTTCTAAGTACCACATATTCGCTTTACTGGAAAAAAAAAATCTTCTCATCATAGAAAAGCACAGCTTCGCATAAGAGTGAATGACTGGCACACCTTGCCTAAGTCTGTCAAGTTTCCATGCAAGATGATCGAAATCCTTGCAAAGTAATATGGATACTTGAAAGATGTACATTTAATGAGAATTATTTGGTGGCATCATTTATATCCAGTATGGAGGTCGAAACATAACTGCGTTGCTAATACGATCACTCTATTGCGCGAAATGAGAATAAAAGTAAATTGCACAATCAAGAATATTTTAAGGTTCTATTTTAATTCATTTCTGCATTATTTTGCAAATCTACAAGAACAGCTTATCCCCTTTAACAAACTTTATTAGGATGAAATACATGAAATGCTGTGCATTTGCACATACCACTGTCCCGAATACATTTTCTCCTATTGATAAATTCGTCCTGTAACTGACGTTTTAACTTTTCCAAAATATAGGATTCACACCGGAGCTTTATTTTGGCCAATATAGGTTTAAACCATTACATGAGTATATAACTGTCCAGAATGCAATAGACATTTCTTTATTTTTTCTAAATAGTACGATATAGGGATAGGGTGGTCCTAGTTCAAATCAAAGGAACCATTCTTAGACAACAACACTACCTGCACACGAACAAATGTGATGATGAACTCTGGTAAATCAGATCTGATTTGAAAATGATTTAATTGTTCACTCTACTGCACTTTAACACTATATTGCCGACTCAACAAACAATTATCTCTTTATCTATCAGTATATGCAGCCAGTTATATCGTTGGTTCAATTTCCAGTGTGGACATGGATATATTTCGTGAATGTCTTTAAAGGTTATAGATGAACATTGTATGCGACCACCCAGGTCGAACCCGAGTGTTGTTCAGGGATGATATTTGATTTTAGGTAGTAGCTGCTTCTTGGAAAATGAGATTATTGATTGTAGTAATTAATATTCTGCACACCTCATAGCACTGAATGTCTGTTTGAAAGACCATGAATATATGCTGGAGAGCATGTACAACCCTTTCTAACACACCATACCTTACCATATGTTGATGTGAACTTGCGATTGTTTCTTTGAACGCTATATTTTCATTTTTTTAAACTGATAATTCACAGTTTATTTCAAATATTTTTATAATACTTCAATAGGATAAGCTAAATGACTATTTACAAAATTGTACCCAGTTATTAAAAAGAAAGAAAGAATGCACTCAGTTGCCTTTATATCTTGCTGTGCCATGCTGTCACTGGTACATACACTACTAGAACGAAAAAATGTGTTTACATACGTTTCCAGCATACGTCAAGGCAGTAATTACTGAGAAACTTTATGCCTTTCTTTCTTTTTCAGTATCATAAAGACGTCCCAAATCGAGTGCGAAAAATGCTTCTAAATGATCATGACAGTAGACCATCTTAATTTGCGCTTCCGTTTGTGACGTGATTTATTATGCAAAGATCTCCTTCGCCAAAGAGTTGTGTAAATAACATTCTGTGCGGTTGTCTCTTCAGTATGGCATACTGCATTTAAGACCTTTCTGCAGTACTACTGGGCTTATTTATGAGGTTGACTTTAACAACCGAAACGAACGTGTGGTAGGATTTGTGACTTCTCGTTTTTCGCCCTCTCTAGTTAATCCCTAAGTGGTCATGCAGGCAACGTTGATTTAGTTCCCAATGCACATTCATATGTAAACAACGCCAATATGACAAATTATCTAAGATTATTGCATGAGAACAAATGAATCATTATTTAAATGAAACACATAAATCAGATAAGCAAATATCAAAAGATTAGATTGCATTAATTGGGTTAATTTCATCACCTCAGATGCTGATGATAAATTGAGTTTTACAGTCCAGTGCATCTTCTGATCAGGAAGAGTAATTTGAATGCAAATAAACCTTCAACTCCCCTCATCTCACCCTATTCCCAAACATGTTCATTCAATGAATCAGCTGAAACGTGTTCAGCGATAAAAAAACTAGGAATGTTTCATTCATTGACGGAAGTTGGTCCCTTTCGCCGATGTTATTCGGTGCGAAAGATCTGGGTTTGAATCTCCTCTAGGATATACAAAGAGAGAGGTTGAGTTTTTCGTAGGGAGGAGAATTATCTGATCCCACGATGACGAGGCAGGATTTTTTTTCCCCCGAGCCCTGATTTTCCTTTTCTGAAACTGGAAAACTGGACAGAAGGAACACTCTATTAATAGACATAATAATCCAATGGACTGATAGTGGTAATTAGAAAAATAAAAATCCAACAGTTTATCGTTAATGTTGTGCACACTACTAGATAAAGTTTCCTTGCCTATTATAAAGGTTTATAGGAGAATGATGGAGACATGTGAATCAAAAAAGTCTTCTGTTTAGTATCAAAAACGTTTTTCTTTGACAATATTTGTGCGAAGAACATTATTAAAATAAAGATTGAGACTGTTGGTATATGATATACGATTTACAAAGAGATTGGGACGTGTGAAAGTAATTCTGAAGGGTAGATATTCTACTGATATTTAATAGAACCGTTTAGAAATATTTACTATTAATCAGAAGCATTCGTCTTAATAGTTCAGCCCATTTTTGAATTAATTGGCCTCAATATGATGAGAGCAAGATTTTTCCGTCGGCAACTAAGGATTTTCATCCTGAAAATCTATAAAATCCCCGCAATTAACAAATATAATCTACTTGCATTATAATTGCATTATAATAGATGTGCTGTAGTTGAGCTTCTGTGGAAATAACGGATTTACATCCTCTAGGACGCGAATAAGCTTTTTAAGACAGGTGAATTTGCGTTTCGCATATGGAGGTGGAAACAGTTTCCTCCTGGATACATTTTTATTTTTCATCCAGCAGTCAGGTAAACCAGTCAGAAGAACACACGCAATTTACACATAAGGATGTGGACATCAGACTAACCGTATATCATATCTTAACATGAAATTATGCGTTTGAAACCACTTGGGCCATAAATACTGTAAATATCACCTATTATTATAATCTTAGTAGCTCCGGTCGTAATTCAAAACATCCTTAACTCTTCACTGTATTTTCTTGTTCTGCAATTCCCGCATATTCTCAAATATTGACTGTAACTGCCTCATGATCTCTCTCACCAACTTTAGAAGCATGGGAACTTCATTCATCACATTCTGCGATGTAATCACTAATTTCAAGGGACACGGATCCTCGTGTTTCATTCCTTTTTTTTTTTTTTTGACTGCTATACGCAGATGTGGTCTTGTGTTTAAGGAGGGGAGAATTGAAACGCCAAGAACGGTTCAAAGGCAAATAATTAGAATGAATTCAAAACCTAGGTATGCTGATTAGGAGGATGTGATCTGAATTACAGTCAGTCAAACAGCAGGAACGTCATGGGAGGTTGCAGCAAAGGAGTTTGTAGATGGGGAGACATTTTTCGATGCATGCTAGGAAAAATGAACGAGAGGTCGTTCAATAAAAGTTGTCAACAGAGGAGTAAGGATCAGATTTCTCAATGAGAGAAAAATGTGTTTCCGGGAGAGTGCATCAGCGATTGAGTTAAGAGATGAACGACAGGCATCGTGTGAACTAGAGGGGGGGGGAGTCATCCCTGAAAGCTGTTATTTTAGGTGTTAAGAGCAAAGACATTGTGAGGGAAACATGCTGTTGATATTACACGTAGATGGAAACTTCCACAATAAGTCCTGAACTCTACCGTTAGCTCAGTATCGACAATGCCATTTGGTTGGACCGGTCTCAGAGCGTAAGGATTACTTCTTTAATCCACAAAACAGGCAAACCGACAAAAAGAACACTCACAGCTATCAGACTAACTAACCTCATAGCCTATGCTTTGGCCTAATCCGACTAGGACGCAGTTCTTCAGTAAGGAAATAGTCCATCTAAAATCTTTAAACTTCAGCGATTAAAATCAATATTTCAAAAAACTTGTTAAAAACCAAAGATTTCATATCGTCTGAGTATACAGTCACATTTTCTTAGAACAAGCAAACCGTCTAGCAGGATATCAATACTGTTTATAGCAAATACCGCACAGCCAGTAAACTATCTACCCTCGAACACCCCGCAAACTGTACACAATCGGATGGTGTGAGGTCTTGTTTTCTGTAAGGTAAGGATGGATGTTATTGTCGTATAAAAGGATAATATGATATAATAGTAAGGAACGGAGTACTGAGACCTGGGGAACACACCAGCCCAGGTTCTCTGCCCTCTACATATTGCTGCATTGATTCTAACCTTAATCTTTCTTCGTCTTATGGAATCAGCGCTCCAGATTAAAGCCTTAATTCCTAGTTAATTTAATTCCAGATTAAAACTCTAATTTTGATATCCTGTACTATTTGTATTAATTTTCTGATCCACAAATGATCAAAAGCAGCAGTCATATCAAGGATTATGGCAGTTGTCTTTTTTTGTTGGTTTTTCCTGAAATTAGTATTATGGATCGGCAGAAGTAGAATAATTGATCTGTCGTCGAATGAGGGGCTCTATAGGCAGTTTGGTAGAAGTTAATTTTCTTATTTTTTGTGAGCCACTTCATGAGTCTGGAGTGTATGATTTTTTCAGTAATTTTACAGAGTATACTAGTTAATGCGATATGTCTATAGCTTTGACATTCTGCGCCATTTTTGTGAGGTTTTTAGGAGGGGTACAAGAACTGATTTTTTCCCATTCTTTTAGTAGTTTACCTTTTCTTCAAGAAGTGTTAACAATGTCTGGATGTTGTTGTTTGGCGTTTCTGCCAAGGTGTTTGACCATATGACCAAAGATAAGTTCATTACCACGAGATTTATTAGGAGCAGTTTATTTGATTGATGAATTTAGTTCAGTTGGAGTAAATTCTCCAGAGAAGATATAGTTAGATTGGCATGTTCTCGGTCGTTCGTGTTGAGATCCGTTGTGGTCAACGAATTATGGTAAAGTCGCTGTCATGCTTTTGGAACGCCAACGCTTTACCCACAAAGGCACATGATCATTAAGCAAGTAATCATTAACAGATGCACACACCGATCTCGAAGAAATAAACCTGATTTGTAATAACAAAGTTCAGGATGCAATTATATTCAGACATTGCTTTATTGGTATTAGTAAAATTTAAACGTGACGTAAGCCAAGAAGACACTCTTCTAAACTTTCAAACAATCAAACCCTAACATCCTAATGAGTGTTTGGCGATTCCCTCTTGTCATCATAACGCGTCCAAACCTTCAGTATGAAATCATAATTCGTCAAACCAGACTCTCTTCCATTCTTCAATCGGTAATATTCCTGAACTCCATGGTGCCCTCAGATGTTTGTGGCTGCATCGCAGGCATAAAACTCAGTGAGGTCTACAGGTGCTCTTCTTTCCCGCCCCAATTCTGGTGAAGGATTGACAAGGTCAGATACATCGTGTGATTCCATATGCTTGGTTGAAGACTATGAATGTGGTTCAGTACCATCTGGGTCATTGTAACTCAATTGTTATATCTCGCAGTTTTTTCCAACCTTCGTTAGAAATCTGGCATCAACAAGCAATCTCCAACTACAAGAAGTTTATTGATTGTTAGAAACTATCGCGATTTGATATCCCTGTCATAAAGCTACACGTCCAAGAACCTCCACTGAAAGAATCAGTTACAAAAATAAATAAATGAGGCGTGACATGGTTAAGAACTAAAACATTTGAAAGGGTCATATAACATACAAGTATGTTGGAGATTTTGATTTATGGATGGTGAGGAGAGGACGAGAAGGGATGCACTTACTTAGAAGGCGTACACTTACAATTAATGTGATGTTAATTGGACGGACCAATTTCAGATAGAAAGTCAGTATTAAGGAAAATAAATGACTATACTCCATAGGAAAGACAACGTTCGGGTATCTTTCATTATAAAAATGAAAACTAAACACTAGAAGAAAAAAGGAATAACAATCGAACAGCATACTTCCCCAAAACACAACTGTTCAATTGAATGGCAATTTGTGTGCTGTGTGTCTTGTTTGTAGTTCCACACGTACAAATAATAAAACATAAATAAGATTATCAAAATTCTACAAGAATGAATTCTGGTATTTTACTTATTTATTTTCTAAATCTGTTGGACTATTTTAAGTGTATTGAAGAAAACGATTTGTATTTTGTTTTATCTACTTGCTTCTCCTTCACTATGAACTCGTTTTACAAAGCAATTTAACGACAGTAGAGAAAATCGAGTACAAAATAAAATTCTTTCCATTTATTATTCTGTCTTTGTGCATTGATTATAAATCTTGGGAATCACAAAAATTTGTATACCTGAATGTTCCTGTGTTGCAACAATCTGGTACCGTTTTGAAATATATTCTAGTATTTCACTCTTCAGGCTGTTTAATGATGCCGTGATTTCAACTCTATAGAAAAATGGAATTGTAGTTTGTGGTAGAAAGCCAGACACTTTATTATAATTGGTAACATTTCCTAAATGTACGTCCCATGAATTCTTTTCTTTTTTTAACATGTAGCTCAGTTTATTATTTCAAAGAGGGTCAAAGTCGCCATTTATGTTAATAACATCATCATCATGTCATCGCTGTATGACAAAAAAAAAAAAAAGAAACTTAATTTTTACGAAAATAAACGAATGCCAAAAAAATTAGCATTGCCTACGTTACAGCTAATTTGCATATTGATTCCATGAAATCAATTTGTTAAATACAAACACAATTATTAATGTGGCAAACGAAAATTTAGTAAAGTTTTAGATGGTTCTATTTTAATTACTAGCTCAGATTCGTTTAACGTATAATAGGCGAATTTATCACTCTAAAGTGCTCACATCAATCACAGTGTATTACGAGAATCAAACAAATAATTATTTCTGTGCTTGTATTTGTGAAAAAGCTTTTTGTAATGCGTAATATGATAAGCTTATCTACTCATATTTTCGATATACTGTATATATTAAGCGAATGAATATCTTTCCCAATGAGAATATGGGGATTGTTAATACGAATTAAACTGAATGAGTATATGTATTTTTCAGAAATTATTTGGTACTATCAATGAACCAATTTTGGTAGGGAGTATTACCAAATTACTTAGAATCCCCAGATTCCCTTTAGAATATATTGAAACGGATGTAAAGATCATCCACGAAATATTCGGGAAATTCGGCGTTATACACAAGGTGGAAGTCCTAAATGACGCAGAAAACCCCAAATGGAAGTCGGGTGAAGTCCACATCTCCCTCGAGATGAAAACGCCCGTTCCCAACTTCATTTTTATTGGATCCGCCAGAGTAATGATAAATTACCCTGGTGTTAAAAAACAATGTTTTAGATGTGGTGCTTTCACTCACCTTGGGGCAGACTGTCCTAGAGTGAAATGTAAAAACTGCCTCAAAGCAGGCCACAACCAAGACAACTGTGAGTCAGCTTGCCTGAAATGTGGGGTAATTGACCACAAAGTGGACACATGCCCATCCAGAACCCTTGCTGAGAGGATGGGTGGTGCAATCACGCCAGCAACTCCACCAAGCAATGGAAATGACACACCACAGGAAGCTTCTCCTCCTTTCGAGGCTGCTCCTGATATAACAGAAATCCATACCTCCACTTCTAAGAAAAACCGAAAGGGGAAAAAAACTTCCACAAGCAGTAAAATCCAACAAGAAGAAACAGTGGCTATTGAAACCATCAATACCAATATAGATACTAATACAGATGAAATAGATACAGAAGAAGGAAAGATGGAGGTGAACATCAACACCTCCAAACGGCCATTAAGCCCACAGGAAGAAGAGTTGGTAACGCCCAAAACAGCAAAAGTATCTGAGACCGCTCACCCAGAAGTTCCTCATGCAAAAGCAGGGGAGACTCTAAGCCATCTTATTAGAGGTATCCCTGGGGTGGCGGATAAATTCAAAGAAGCGATGGCAAAATTAGGAGAACCTGAACTCCTCCTTACAGGGAAGCATGGACCTGATGTTGTCAGTGCAAAATGTGGTGACCTTTTCGTGGATGACATCAGCAAAATCAGCCCTGATCAAGTAGAGGTAGCTATGGATTTAGATGAGGAGGCAGTTTCGGCGTTTTTTATAGCTCTCTGCAAACTGGACATGGTCAAGGGAAGTGAAGTAGCCAAGAGAATATTAACAGCCCACAACAAAAGAAAGACACAGTAACCACTTTGTGGGTTTACTGTACTCAGCTTCACTGGTTTTTAGCTCCCACAGGTGGGGGAGGACCTGAGAACCCGAGCGGCGAAGGCTTACAGCGAGGCGGTGCAGTTCCTTGTGAGCTGCATCACTCGGGCCAGATCCTTCCTCCACCTCTAAGTTTAGCTTTCAATTTTTGCTTTTCTGTGTACTTTTTTTGTTTTTGTTTTGTTACATGTTTCCTTTTTAGGATTTTTCCTTTTTTTGTAAAGTGAAAAATCAACGACCGTTTTAGAAACGCCCCTGGGGGGCAAACAGCTAAAACAGGTCAACTGAGGCCTCTTTCACCTACTCTACCACTATGCACTCTATCTTTATTTCCTCTCCTACTATCTGCTGACTCTCAGCCTATCTTACTCTACAGGCCGATGATGAAGATTTGTTGAACTCACAAATTATTATTAGTTTGGGTCATCCATTTTGGAAGATTATTCATTTAATTCATTGACGTCAACTTCAATGCGATTCACGAAACAAAGTGTTCGACTTAATGGTCATAGGATGTTTTTAGATACCTGTGATGTAATGTGATATATTCATTTTCCGAATACCACATATTCGTATTTGTCGAATAAATGCGAGCGACTGCTTGCTGTGGACAAGTATAATTAGCTCGAAATTAGGAAATTAATTAGATCGTCATAGGAAAGCACAGCTTCGTATAAGAGTGAATCACTGAACTGACACACTTTGCTAAGTCTGTCAAGTTTCAATACAAGCCGATCAAAATCCTTGCAAAATAATAGGGATACATGTAAGCTTTATGTTCCATGGGAATTATTCGGTGCCGACATCATAATTGAGACCAGTTTAGATATCCAGTACGGAGGAAGAAACATTAACTGCGTTGCTAATACGATCACTCTATTCTGAGAAGTGAGAATAAAAGTAAATTGTATAATCAAGAGTATTTTAAGGTTCTTTTTAAAATTCATTTCTACACTTTGCAACATATAAAAGGACAGCATAACCACTTTCACAAACTTTATTAGACTGAAGGTTGTAAAATGCTGAGGAATTGCACATACAACCACCCTGAATACATTTTCCAATATTGATAAATGAAATTTGGTTCATTTCTCCAGCCATGTAGCACTTACTGAAGTAGAACGTGTTAAATTCCTCTCTCAACTAACATTCTAACTTTTCTCAAACATAGGATTCAGACTGGGACTGTATTCTGGCCTCATATAGATTTAAGCGATTATGCCTTTACATAAGTATATAATTGTCTAGAATGCCAACCAAACTTTCTTTAATTTTTCCAGATAATATGATAAGGGGATAGGTTGGTCCTAGTTCAAATCAGAGGAAGCATTTCAACACCACCGCCAACACAAAATAGATACGATGATACAGTCTGATAAATCAGATCTGATTTGGTGCATCACTGTACTGCATTTTAAGAATATATTTCCCACTCAACAAACATATTCTCTTTATCTACCAGTATATGCAACTAGTTATATCGTTGGTTCAAATCCTACTGTGGACATGAATGTGTTTGGTGAATGTGTTTAAAGTTTATAGATGAACATTATTGATTAGTAATTAATATTATGCGCATCTCTATAGCTGTGAATGCTCTGAATATCTGCTTGAAAGATCAGTAATATATTCCGGAGAGCATACACAACCCTTTATAACACATCATTACTTACCGTCTGTGGATGTGAAGTAGCGACTGTTTCTTATCATCATCATCATATTTCCATTTTTTACTGATCATTCACAGTTTATCCCAAATATTCTAATAATACTTCAAAGCATAAGCTAAATGACTAATATGATAGCTTAAGATAAATGTTCACAGTACGCACAATTTCCAAAATTGTACCCAGTTATTAAAAAAAATTGTATTCAGTTGTCGTTATATCTTGCTACGCCATGTTGTCACTGGTACATACACTACTAGAAAAAGAATGCGTTCACATACTTTTCCAGCGTACGTGTATGCAATAATTACTGAGAAACCTTATGCCTTTCTTTCTGTTTCAGTATCATCAACACACATCCCAAGTCGTGCGAAATGCTTCTAACTGTAATTTGTGCTTACATTTGTATCATGATTTATTATGGAAAGGGTCTCATTCGCTAAAGAGTTACGCAAATGACATTCTGTGCGGTTGGTATGGCACCTATGACCTTTCTGTAGTATTACTGCTCTTATTTATGAGGGTAACTTTAACAACCCAAATGAACGTGTGGTAGGATTTATGACTTACCATTATTCGCCATCTCCAGTTGACCCTAAGAGGGTATGCACGCAACGTTGATTTAGATACACACTCATTTGTAAACAACGCAAATATGTCAATCTATTCAAGATTATTACATGGAAACAAATGAATCATTGTTTAAATGAAACATAAATCAGATCAGCGCATATCGAAATATTAGATTTCATTAATCTGGGTTAATTCTGTCGCCTTAGATGCTAATTATAAATTGAATTTACAATCCAGTGCATCTTCTGACCTGGAAGAGTTATTTCATTGCAAATAAACCTTCAACTCCCCTCATCCCACCCTATTCCCAAACATGTTCATTCAATGAAGCAACTGAAATGTGTTCAGCGAGAAAGAAAACGCAAGTTGAAAGTTACAAATGATAGAAAAAGAGGTATGTTTTATTTATTGACGGAACTCGGTCGCTTTCGCCGATGTTATTCGATACGAAAGATCTGGGTTTGAATCTCCTGTAGGACACAAAGAAATTTTTTTTTTTTGTTTTTCGTAGGAAAGAGAATTATCTGATCTTACGTTGCGCGGCAGATGTTTTTTTCCTTCGAACTTTTTTTCCTTCGGAAAAAAGTATGGCACAAATGAGACTGTAATAAGTTTCCACTGGTAAGTATTATGTCTTTATATTTCATGCAGGAAACAAGTCTTCGTTATTATTATTATTATTTTGAATTTAGCTTTCCAGACAACAAAAATTAATCTCTCTATTACAGTGTTCCTTTTTGACTTAAAGTTAAGAATATTAGTAAACGAACCCATTTCGAAATAAGATTAAACATTGTTTGTATATCAACTGTGTATGATGCGCTTACAGGTCTATTGCATTCATCTGGATGCCTGTAAAATCAGAACATAGAATACACTTTTCCATTCAGGGATTGTTAGAGGGGATGTCTTGCGGACGTCATAGTTACAGAGTCATACTGGTCATTAGTCATTTGGTAGAACAAATGCTGATATGGGGGGGGGATTGGTCTAACATTAACATAGGCAAGTATTAACTTCAACAGAAACATAATTTGTTTTGTTTTTTAATTCGTTATCATCTATATTTTCTCTCTTGATTTCCAATATTTTCTATCTTGGTCTTTACTGTTGAACTACCAGTCTTTATCCTTTTACTATGCCTTGGATATTTCTTTTCTTAAATGTTGATGAAGTTTGAATGTCTCGTTTTCTTTGAGTTAGAGTAATCTCTTAATCGTGTTAAATAGCACTTTTTTTTGTCTTCAGCGGATGAAGGGAAAATGAGAAAAAGCAGATGAGGCGAATATTTGGTTTTCTGATGATGGTTATTTATTTATATACCACTTTCACTCATGAAATGCTATAAACTCACAGTATATTTATACTAGAAGGACCAAGGTTTTTAATTTTTTAAAACTATTCTATTGTTTTTTTACATTTTTATCCATTTTAAATCGTCTGGAACTCCTAGAGAAAAATCTTTAGCTACCTATGGTATTATACTACAGGTTTATAACCTTTCGTAATTGGAAGTGACATATAAACTAAACTAAATGAAAAATAAAATGAAAATGTAGGGTAAGTAATCTAATGTTACCGAGCACACTGACTCACTAATGCCGAACATGGTCCATTTACCGGTAATAGAAACTTCAATTACCTTAAATAAGTCGTTAGTTGATTCATTAGTTTCTTGAACCCTGGAGTATACATTACATCACAGTAACTTGTGTACTCTTTCGCTTACAAGAAATAGTACGAAACTAATTTATAAAACGCTTCAACAACCAATAATATAGATACGTTTGTAAAATTGATTTCTCTAAATAACAGTCAAAATCCCTATTAATATGCAGATATTGTCGATACTGTTCTATAATGAGTAAGAAAATTGTTAGCATGTGACGCAGTCTGTAAACCTTTACACAAGTCAGATCAACTCAATCAGATATTATAAACATTTGCAAAACCTTTCAATATAGTTATGCTCTCAGAAAGAGAGATTAAATCTAAATAGATTACAAGACGAAACAAACCGAAAGACTAATGTTTATTAGAATTCCAGAAAGGTTGTTCCTTACATTTAAATGATCAGAGAAATGGAATTAATAACTGTAGAGAAAATGAAGGGTATATTTTGGTCTGTGCACGACGTATATACAAGTTTGGAGACACCCTAAATTTCTTCAAATTCTTATTCTGTTATTTATTATAATACTATATTAATAATAAGCAAAAGGTATATTAACCAAATCTCTCTAAATAAATAAAATAATTGAAAAATATATATTTTTTCATAAAAGTTTTCCATCATATATTTGATACATTTATATTTAATTTAAAATATTAATTTTTTAAAAATATTTTATATTAATTAATAATTATATAATTATATTAATAAATAGTCCTTATAAGGACTGGCTTAAAGGGGCGAAGCAAGAATGCTTTTCATCTTCCCCGTTATCTGTAGAGGACAGTGTAGGGATACGGTGTTATTGAGCTATTAAAGCTCTGATCATGGCAGGAGGGTAATGGCAATAGCCGAGCCTCAGTTAGAACTTCATTGGCTACAGCATTGCCATCCATTACCCTCCAAGGGTATTGGATGACTCTCATATTAATAAATTAATATACTATTAATTTATATTCGATAATTATATAAATCATATTTTTCTGAATAGAGTTTTCGATAGTGGCACTGAAATCACAGGGAGCTTGAGCCATCTTTGGCAGGAGTTGTTCCTGTATGCACTACTTCCTGTATAGCGATATTCCTAATCTATCTTATTCTAACTTACGCTCACGCCTAAACCCACAATTTTCATCGTGTGAGTACTCAGCACCGAAATCCTGCTGAGCAGTTTGGTTACTCCTTATCGTGAAAGCGACTTAGAAAATGTCTGTAGAAGTGTGTGTGTATACAAGGGGCCGGTTTGTCTTTTTTAGGGGAAGAAAAACCCTAGTTTCCAGGTGAAAAAAACCACGTACTTCCGTATGAGACCGGCAATTATCGATTTTACTCCTGAAACTTACACTAGACTTCATCATTTATAAGTTGGGGGTGGTTCCAACTCGTATAAAGAAGAGCCAAGTACCTGCTTAACATACTCGTTTTCTTTTCATTGCGTTTTTTTTTTTAAATTTCATTTATTATTATTTTTTTTTGAACTTTTGTATTCTTCTCCCCATCGTAAGTTTTTATATTATTGGAATGTTTTGGGAAAAAAATAGATAAAATAAAATAAATCGGTTTTAGACTGTGATGACAGAGTTTCCCCTCCCATTAATTCGAAGTTTACATCCCGAAAAACAGCTAATTCCGCAGAAGATATTCCCCCCCCCCCCAACTAAATTACTATAGGGGAAGAACTCACCTTCGTTTTCTTTTGAAAATATTTGAGATGATCAATTGCTCTGATCGGTTTATGAATCTTGCAAACTTGAAGGCAGTCAAAGCATCCGCTGTGTGTCCACGGCACATTGGAATACGTAATGTGACCATCGTCTAAACTAGACTGATTTAAGCTACTTCTAGGACGTATGCAGAATATCGAAGCAATAAAACGTTCCTAGCATTCACCATTGAGCCAGCTAAAGAAAATCAAAAGCAAATACGGCGTTAATGCTTCTAATATGAAATCGGAATATGAAAACTTCGAGAGAGCTATTAAGGACGAACTACAAAGCTAAAATAAAAATAATTAGACATACAAATCTTAAAAATAGCTTCTTCAACCTGCAAGATAACAAATGGCCTACAGATAGGTGACCAGTATATTCTTCTTCTCCGTACTAAGTATTAGGCCTAGTGGCCTGCTACGAAGCTCTCTTTAGCCCTTGTAAGTTTGCTGGAGGGAAAACCCCAGATAAACTGGGGAGAATAACCCTGATGTCCACGCCCAAGACCGACTAAATTGGCTATGTCTGAGAAAGATCCTTAAGTTCTTCCCATCGGGGACGTGAATTGAACCCAGGACACTTCTTTCCCAGGCACGTTGTTGAGAAGCGCATAGCCACTAGGCTAACCGCTTGGACAGAAGTATGTTATGTTTGTTAATAGAGTGTATCTTCCGTCTAGTTTGTCACATTTGAGGCATAAAAAAATTTATTTCTGAATATGGGAAAGAAAAAAAAATGTTGAAAAATATTTTAATTTTTAAACATTTAGTTGAAAAATATTAATTTTTTTTAACAGTAGGAAAGAGCCGAATCAGATCTTTCTGATCAAAGGCATCTTCGCTACCGATTACGCTGATGACTGCAATGCAAAATACGCCTGCTGATGTGTTTATTAGAGAAACTAAGTTGTAATGCCTCCATATACCAGAATGTAATTATGAGTTTACAAAAAAAAAAAAAAAAAAAAAAAAAAAACCACCTCTCTACTGAGAATTAACAAAAACTCACAACTCCCTTTACGTTTCAATTTTAAAAGAAAATATAGTCATTTATGCTCATCTTGAAACCTCAGCAGTATTAAAATATTAAAGGGTATCAAAAATGTTTATTGGAAGCCTGAAATATCTTGAAAAAGTCCATTGTTTGGTCACTAGAGGAGAGTTACAGGACTAAGTAAAAATAAAACTTTAAAATATACAGAAAATTTTAAAAATGAATAAAAATATAGGAAACAATATCCTTAGCCCACTCATGATTGCAAATCTGCTATAAGTGTGCAAATAATCTTTCGTGTGTGAGAGCAAAATTTAAAAAAAAAAAATTCCTTGACACAGTCACTCCTCATTTCCTCTTTCACTCTCGCTGCTTCGATTCTAGTAGCAGAGTTAAGGAGCAATTTCGGCCACTTCTTGATTTACTCCAGCTTTGGCTTTTATAAGTGATTAGTCGTATGAAACTCGAGTTTTTTTAATTTCATAACTCAAAAAACATCGACCGTAGAACTCTCACTCTTTCACATAATAGTATCATTTAGGATTAGAAACAAGAGATGAAGTGATGTCTTCGATTAACCTTTCTTTTAGCACCTTAGTGAGAAATGAACTTATTTAGGAATAAAAGAGTTTTGCCTACCACAAAGTGGGAATTTATTTTATTTTAATTTTTACAAGCACTCGTAATGTACTGCGAAATTTTTTTGTGTATGCAGTTGTAGAGTTATAAAAAAATGTCAACTACCACTATGGTAGTTGACACTTATTCAATATCTGCATTGATGAACATTACATTTTAATATATTTTAAACAATTCGATGAACAACGCACTCCGGTAATATAAAGTGATAACAAAAATTGTTTTCATTAGTTATTAAGAAGATTTTAATTATTTTAATTTAAATTATTATTATCAATTAAAAATACTTAGGTTATTTTCTAAATTACAAGGAAAATAATAATACACCATGAATTATAAAATATAATAAAAATTAAAGAATTAAATAAATTATTTCAAACTATATTTTACCATTGAAAAATGAAAATTTCACTTGATACCTTAATGCGATCCTTAACTTTAACCCTATCTATTAAAAAAGGAGTCCCCATGTAATTTTTACAAACTAGGCAGAATTATTTTATTGGAGCGTATCATCGGTTTGTAAATTGAAGACTAGTTTTTGTGTTCTTAATGATAGGATCTGATTAATACTTAAAAACCCACCTGAAAAAAAAGTACTTAAGCATGGAATTAATTTAGACACAAAAAGTAATATCATTGCGCATAATTAATCGTCAGGGATATTTCAAGAATTAATTACTACGCAAATTTTTTAAGCCAGCTCAAATACTTGAAAAATCTATTCAAATTTGTATTATATTATATTTTATTTTAAAGTTCATTTCAAGATTATTTTTTTAATTCGACTAATTAGAAACAATTCTCTGTTCATCTTACAGAATTATTTCTGCTGATAACCAAATTACTTTTTTTTTTTTTTGCTAGATGGATGAAGCAAGAATGTTTTTCATATTCCCCGTTATCTGTAGAAGAAAAAATGGATTGAGTAATATAGAGCTATAAGCTCTTATCATGGCAGGAGGGTAACAGCAATAGCCGAGCCTCAGTTAAAACTTCATTAGCTACAGCATTGGCATCCCTGGGTACCCATTTTAGTCACCTCGTACGACATGCATGGGCTACAGTGGGGATGATATGTAAGTAAAGCCCTCTCTAAAATTTAAGACGATCCCCGGACCACTCCCTACGAGTGACTGAAAAATCGTCCAACTCAGCATTGGACGATTCAGAGACGGATGTTCTACTAAGTGACGGACCCCCGCGCACACACACCACTGAGCAGAACCGCTCATATTCCAGGGAAAAGCATCCACCGACAGGGCCACGCCGGAGAACACCTCCCCAGAGACTCAAAATTCTCTCTCAGGGCAAACCCCCGAAATCTAAGCCCCCCAGCGGGAGCAAAATCCTCTCCCCCCCTCAGCGGGTGAAAAAATTCCCGAAGAAACCTAAGAGAGCGAAACTCTCGAAACTCAGCATCCCATTTTAGTCGCCTCTTACGACATGCATGGGCTACAGCGGCGAATATTAAAGTAAAGCCAACTCTAAAAATTAGGACGATCCCTATACCACTCAATAGTGGCCGAAAGACTGTCCAACTCAGCGTTGGTTCCACTCAGTGACGGGCTCACCCCACCACTGGTCAAAACCGCTCATATTCCAGGGAAAAGCATTCACCGACAGAGCCCCACCGTGTGGGGTTTTGAATTTGCTCCTTTAAGGCAAAAACCTTAAGGGAGCGAAACTCAAACTCTCGAAACTCTGTGTCCATTTTAGTCGCCTCTTACGACACGCACAGATTACGTTGGCGGTATTCTTAGCCAGGTCACGACAGCGGCGTGGTGACCGAGTAACATACGGGTTTTTATAAGGACTGGCTTAAAGGGGCGAAGCAAGAATGCTTTTCATCTTCCCCGTTATCTGTAGAGGACAGTGTAGGGATAAGGTGTTATTGAGCTATTAAAGCTCTGATCATGGCAGGAGGGTAACAGCAACAGCCGAACCTCAGTTAAACTTCATTGGTTACAGCATTGCCATCCATTACCCTCCAAGGGTATATTCGATTGAATGAATTAATCACTGCATCTCCTCCTACGGGTTTTGCTAGGAAGAAAATTTATTATACGCGTAGGATAACTGATGATAAATGGTGTATTATCAAGATACGTTATTTTTAAAAAATGCCTTAGAAAAATGCTTAAGAATTATTATTTACTTGCAGTTTTATTGTCTTAGAAACTGTTTTAGAAAAATTGATTTTAATTGTAACTGATTTTAATTGTGTCTTAGAAACTGTTTTAGCAATTATGAACACTTGGTTTAAGAAACGTCCAAGAAGATTGTATACGTGGAAAGCCCCAGGGGAGGATAGAAATAGTAGAAGAAATCAGATAGATTATATTTTGATAAACAAAAGATATAGTGACATTATCAAAAATGTGACAACATATCCAGGAGCAGACTGTAATACAGATCATATATTGTTATCAACTAAGATGAAAATTAATCTAAAAAAAGTAACTACAATGAAACAAAGCAAATTATGGAACATAGAGCAGCTTAAAGTGTCAAATACGGCGAATAAATTCATAAAGAAAGTAGAGGAAGAAATGAAGGAGAGAAATATACAAGAAACTGATAATGGAAGTGGAAGTGAATGTAAAAATGAAAGATTCTGAAGGAAAGCATAATTACTGCTACAGAATTACATTTAGCCAAAAAATAAGAGGAAAGAGGGAAAAGAATGAAACCATGGATGACAGAAAATATTTTGAGGAAAATAACACAAAGAAGAAAGTTAGTTAATAGTAAAACAGAGGAGAAAAAAAGCAATATGAAGATTTGAGAAGGGAGATAGATACAGAGAGAGATAAGAAGGAAAAAGGAAGAGTGGTTAGATGAAATAAGTAAAGATACAACAGCAAAGGCAGAAAGAAAAGACATAAAAAGGTGTTTATAAAAACATTAATTTGATGACAGGAAGGAGAAAGATGCTAAGGACTGGAGCAATCAAGAATGAAAGAGGTGAAATTCTGATAGAAAAAGAGAATATATTACAGAGATGGGGAGAATATGTAAGTAAACTTTATGAAGACAGAGGAAGAGAAAAAAATCAAATTAAAGAGCATAGTGGGTAGAGGCTGTACATCATGAGGGAGGAATTGAATCTAACAATTCAAAAGATGAAAGTGAAAATTCCCTGGTATACCGATAGAACTTATAAGAAATACAGGTGAAAAAGGTATGGAAGTGTTATGGCAAATTATTAACGGAATTTATGAGGGACAAGAATTACCAGAGGAATTCAGAAGATCAATTTTTATCCCTATTCCAAAAAAGACGGGAGTTTTAGACTGTAACAATTTTAGAACGATAAGTCTTATAATTCACATAGCAGAAATTCTGGCACAAATAATTTTGGAGAGAATTAAGAATAAAATAGAAAAAGAAATGAATGAGGAACAGTTTGGATTCCGAACCAACAGAGGAACTAGAGAGGCTGTAACTTGTCTAAGAATTATTGGGGAGAATACACTAAACCATGGTGGAAAGTTGCTTTGGGGATTTCTAGACTTTGAAAAGGCATTTGATACAGTAAAACATAAAAGGTTTCTTGACATTCTAGAAAATATTGATATTAACTCTTATGACTTGGACATTTTAAAGAGATTATATTGGTCACAAATAGCGTCAGTATGTGTTAATGGAGAGAAAACAGGAGAATTCCCAGTGGAGAGAGGAGTTAGACAAGGATGCAAGATACCACCGTTATTGTTTAACCTTTATAGTGAACTTAGAGAGACACTTGAGGATGTAAAAGAAGGAATAAAAATAAATGGAAGAATCATCAATAACTTACGATATGCGGATGACGTAGTGGTGATGGCAGAAAGTGAAAATGGGTTACAACAAATTGTTCAAAGAATTGAAAACTCCTGTAAAGAGTACGGTCTAAGGATTAACACAAAGAATACCAAGATAATGATAATACGCAGAAAAATAGGAGATAATGTAAAGATAAAACGTGGAGGAAAGATTTTAGAAGAAGTGGAAAGATTTCAATATTTAGGTAGCTGGATCTCAGAGAAAGGAATTTCAGAGTTGGACATTAGAAATAGAATTGGCAAAGCAAAATCGGCATTTAGAAATGAAGAGAATTTTAATAAACAATAATATTAAAATAGGTGTTAGAGTTGGAATAGTTAAAGCAACAGTTTGGAATATTGCAAGTTATGGAATCGAGTCATGGACACTCAGAAAGAGAGAGATGGAAAGAATCAATGCATTGGAAATGTAGTGTTATAAAAAGATGGAAAAGATTAGCTACACAGAGAGAATATCAAATCAAGAAGTTTTAAGAAGAGTTCGGATGGAAAAAACACTGCTCAAGAATACTGTGCAAAGAAAGACCAGATTTGTAGGACATCTTCTGAGAGGTTCTTCGGGCCACCTGACAAGAACTGTATTACAGGGGAAAGTTGAGGAAAAGAGAAGACGTGGAAGACTAACTAGAGAGTGGTTCAATGACATCATGGAATGGACTGGTTTAAGAATGACGGAGGGGACAGACCGAGAAAAATGGAGAAGAGCTGCTCATCTGCTGCAACCCTCTTGCTAGAGGATGCTGGACGACGACAAGAAACTGATTTTAATTGTGACTCAAGATTAGATCGAAAACTGATTGTTGCTGATTATATTTTATTTTTATTTATTTATTTTTGTATTTCATATCAATAGACTGCATTTTTCTTCCTTCCCGTTATTGCATCTGATAACAATTTTATATTAATTATGTGACTGTATGTATCTCCGAAAAACCCCAAAACTATTTATACATTAAAGTAAGAGTTGCTTAGTAATATAATTTAAATTTAAAATATACTTAGAAGTTTAGTTTTAAATGAAGAAATGCACACCAAAATTTCATTTATTCTGCCCCCAACGTGGTATATTTATTAAAAATACAATACCGTACAGAAATTGCTTTCCCTGCTGATTTAGTCAACGAAAGAAAAATCATATTTTAGCGATTCCTGTATATTTTGTGAAATTTAAAAGACGTTGAAGAAATCAAATTTAATTTAAAATCCGCAAAATCTCTAAAGAACGTGAAGAAAAAAAAACTGTAGTACTCAGGTGAAGACCGGACTCACAACCTTCATATTATAAGACTAACGGGCTACCTACTGCGCTACTTTGTTTTTAAATACAACTTTGTTAACAAATGGTACAATTATTGGCATCATTATGAATTATATATACAATATGTACATCGAAATAAGATTGCTATACCATCGTTTCAATCGAAGTTTCATCTGTTATATTACAATGTTTTCAATACCTTACTGTTCACTTAGAATGTTTTGACTTCCTTTACTTATAAACAGGAAGTCTCATAAGTGGTAGTTACACATACATTACTTTCTATTACATTAATTAAGTTGAGGCTTCCTGCACTACTGAGGCACGTGGTCTTCATTGTATTCTAAAGTGAGGATAACTTTACATAAAAAGAGTTAAGCATGCATTTTCTTTTACATTTTTCGATATGTAACGACCCTAACTTTATAAACTTATTTTTGGAAGTGTCTGAAATATGCAGCGTTATATGCATTATAATCAAGATTCAAGTGGATATCAGATCCAGCATTATTTCAAAGCCGAATGTAGAAACTATGAAGGTTTCGTAAGTTAACCAGAGAGCTTACGAGAATACATTCTTCGGCATTCACGAGTTTTACCTTAGTATGGACTACTTAGAAGACATAGGCGCCGCCCAAGCGTCTATGTATTCACCTTTTGGCGAATGGACCAATAAAAGGCGAATACATAATAGACTCTTTGGAGGCACATATGTCTTCTAAGTGATCCACACTAAGGAAACTCGTGAATGCTGGGAAATATATCCCCATAAGCTCTCTGGTCAACTTAATTTACAAAACTTTCATAGTTTCTATATTCGGCTTTGAAATAATACTGGATCTAATATCTACTTGACGTAATTATATCGCCGAACTGTAGCCTTTTTTGCTTTTTATTTTAGTAATAACTCTATATAATATTTCTCCCCTCCTGGAGGGGACTCGTTGTCGGTATTCTTTCGTCCATCTTAGCGTTCTACTCTTGACAGTATCCGATGCGATATGTGGTACTTTTCTATACATTCACTTATAAACCCTAGCTCATCATGCACAATAATTTTTCCAGTTGTGTCAAGTCTATTGGAGAATTTATCGATTCGTCGTCAGCCACTCAGCTGTTTCTGGCACCATGCTGGAAATGAATTTGAGTTTGTTTTTCCTGTTTATGACACTATTTTCAGTACAACTGAATACTCTTGCATGCAGCCCTCCTAAGAAGGACAACAGTTTCGAAACAGCATGGACCCAGTTCCTCCAACTGAGTCCTAACATCATCTCAAGTTCACTCACTCACTCTCTCTCTCTCTCTCTCTCTCTCACACACACACACACACACACACTACTTCTATGGGCCATTATTGTTTGACTAGCAATCCTTATAATGATGATGGTGGCGTATTTAGTCTACACTAAATTCAAAAATAAATAACTTATTTCGCTCAGGATCCAGTTATTTGAATAGAAACTATAGAGAGAGCCACATATTTTGAGATACGTACTACCAATACCCGCTCTTTCAAAAAATGACAGCACATTAATTTTCTTATCTTACGCATTCATTTTTTTTAGTAAATTGCCTTTCAGCTCAATGAGCCGGTCCAGTAACAAATTTAATTTAAAACAGTAAGAAAGCGACAAACGAAAACACGTTTCGTTTAAAATTGTCAGTTCTTCGAAGAAATTTAGTAAACACTCATCGTGTTTATTAAATTTGTTCTCAGACTGGATAGCTTCGAGTGCCAGTTCTCAAAATGAATTTATATTTCCGCGTTTAGTTTACCGCAGTTTGCGTTCTGTTACTCCGACGACACGTATGTTGACGAAAAATATGTTGCGTTCCACATATTTTACAATCTATTTCGTGGTTTGTGTCAAGAATCACCCTTAAATGATGAGACGTTTGCAAGTCTCATCATTTAACTGATTGCGACCACATTTAGAATACTCGCATAGTTATTTCTCATGTAGTTTAAAAATTCTGCCATGATATAAACACCCAAATCCAACTAAAATCTAGGACCCTATCGGCTTTAATATCTCAGAGAAATGATGTCCAATCTCATCCATGAATCAAAGTAGACCCTGTTATTTCTTAATTATCATTACCACGATATATTAGCCATACGATATGAGATATGTTATTATTGTTATGATTCATGTTATACCATGCAGACTTTCAAAGTCAATCCCACGAAGTATGATGTCTAGCACTTATTCCTATTGTTTAGTCTGTCTGTCTGTTAATCGCATGTGTTTTTTTGACAACTTTACATGCTATGAGGGGTGAGTAATCAGTGCCGAGTTACCAAATAGGCAGAACAGGCACCGGCCTATGGGCCACACGCCCATAGGGTGGTAGTGTAGCCTCGCCCAAAGCATCGACTATTCAATCATATTATATGTATATAATATATATTATTAATATATATTAAGTACTATAATATATTATATACAATGTACATTATATATAATATTATATTTTATATGATCACAAGATGCACTGGACTGTAAATCTCAATTTATGATCCGTATCTGAAGTGACAAAATTAACCGCGATTAATGAAATCTAATCCTTTTATATTTGCTTATCTGATTTACGTGTTTCATTTAAATAATGATTCATTTTTTCTCAGGTAATAATCTTGGATAGTTTGTCATATTTGCTTTGTTTACAAATGAATGCGTATTGGGAACTAAATTAACATTATATGTATGCCCTTCTTAAGGATGAACTGGAGATGGCGAATAACGGAGGTCACAAATCCTACCAGAAGTTTATTTTGGTTGTTAAACTTGACTTCAGAAATAAGCGCAGTAGTACTGCAGAAAATCTTAAGTTCTGCATTCCAAACTACATTTAGAGAGACAACCACACAGAATGTCATTAGCACAACTATTTGATGAATGAAACGTTTGCATAATAAATCATGACACAAACGGAAGCACAAATTATAGTGGTGAAAGAAACCAAAGAAACAATCGCTAGTTTACATCAACAGATGGTAAGAGATAGAGCGTTACAAAGGGTTGTGCATGCTCCCCGACACATACATTGATGGATCTCTCAAACAGTCAGGGCATTCACAGCTATACAGGTGTGCAGAACATTAAGCACTACAGTCAATAATCTCATTTTCCAAGAAGGAGCTACTACGGAAAAGGCAAATATCATTCCCAAACAACACTCGAGTTCGACTTGAGTGGTCGCCCACAATGTTCATCTATAACTTTTAAAGACATTCACGAAACACATCCATGTTCACAGTAGAAATTGCACCAAGGATGTAACAGGCTGCATATACATACTAATAGATAAAGAGAAACTATTTGTTGAGTGGATAATAGAATTTTAAAAGGCAGTAGAGTAATGAATTAAATCATTTTCAAATCAGATCTGATTTAGCAGAGATCAGAGTGTATCCTCATATCTATTTTGTGTGCTGGAAGTGGTGATGTCTAAAAATGCTTCCATTGATTTGAACTAGGACCACCCTCATCCCATTATCGTATTATCTGGAAAAATTAAAGTTAAATTGGCATTCTGGACAATTATATACTTATGTAATGGCTTAATCACTTAACCCTATATTGGCCAAAATATAGTCCCGGTTTGAATCCTATAATTGGGAAAAGTTAGAATGTCAGTTGAGGGACGAATTTAAAACGTTCTACTTCGGTAGGCGCTAGATGGTTGGAGAAATGAACCAAATTTCATTTATCAATAGTGGAAAACGTATTCAGCGTGGTTGTATGTGCAATTCCTCAGCATTTCACTAACTTCATCCTAATAAAGTTTGTTAAAGGGGCTAAGCTGCACTTATATATGTTGCAAAATGTAGAAATGAATTAAAAAAGCACCTTTAAACACTCTTGATTATGCTATTTTTTTTTATTCTCACTTCTCTCAACAGAGTGATCGTATTAGCAACGCATTTAATGTGTTGTCCTCCATACTAGATATCCAAACTGGTCTTAATTATAATGATACCTCCGAATAGTTCTCATGAAATATAAAGCTTGCACGTATCCCTATTACTTTGCAAGGATTTCGATCAGCTTGTATTGAAACTTGACAGACTTAAGCAAGGCGCCTCAGTTCAGTGATTCAATCTTATGCGAAGCTGTGCTTTCCTAGGATGAGCTAATTATACTTGTCCACAGCAGGCAGTCGCTCGCATTAATTCCAGTAATGCGAATATGTGGTACTTGGAAAATGAATATATATCCCGGGTATCTAAGAACATGAGATGGCCATTAAATCGAACAAATAACTCTGTTTTGTGAGTCATTAAGTTCCAAAATTGAACTTAATGACTTCATATATATCTACACATAAGTAATAATGGATACAGATGAATCAGTATACGATTCTATATTATTTTCGACTATTTAATGAATGCAAGAAATTAACATAAACTGGGTTGTAAATTGGCCGAAGGATTTTAATAATTGATACTGAGTAAAAAAAAAAAAAAAAAAAAAAAAACACCAACAAGTTTCGCCAACTTAGCTCCATGGCTTCGTAAGGGTATATAAAAGAGATTTAAATGAATCGAATAAAATTGTATTTTTTTACAAATACAGAAGAACGCGTACATCAAACGCATGGAGCGTGTATGATGTCAACTGTTGTTATGCAGGAACGTTCTGTAATTAGCAGCGAAATTTAAACTCTGGCGTGCTTAGTGATCTTGTGAGGGTCTTCCATCAGCTAGAATTAATCCTTTTATGGAGAAACTGGAAAATGACATTCTGTCTCAATTAGGCCCTAAACCCACAGTGTGGTGGAGGTTCGTGGATGACATCTTTATCATATGGAAAAACACAGGAAAAGATCTTTTTGATTTTCTAACCAAGATTAACTCCTTCCATCACAAACTAAAGTTCACCTTGGAACTTGAGAAGAACAAATAATTGCATTCCTGGTTACCTTAATTAAAAAACAAATGGATGGACATATCAGCCTTGCAGTCTATCGCAACCAACCAACACAGGTCGATATTTGCACTTCACATCTTCACACCACATTTTTCAAAAACTGAGCATCGTACGCATGCTCAAAAATAGGACCACTCGCATCACAACAGAAGAAAAAGATCTCAAAGATGAATTATCCCATATATCAACAACACTGATAGACAATATTTTCCTAAAAAAACTGATCCATAAGATACTTTTCTGCGATCCCCCTCTCATAACGACAATCTGAGGAAACACGTTACAAATCCGCCATTGCCATTCCTTATGCAAGGACAGTTTCTTTAAAGATTGCTGCACTCCTAGAGCCACATGAAATACGAGTGACTTTTAAACCTTTAAAGACTACAAAATCCCCGAGTTTTTAAAATCTTCGAAAGACAGTTACGCCTTCTTCAAATACGCCAGTGTCTACAATATCCCCTGTTCATGTGGATTAAATTACATTGGTCAGACCTCAAGAAGTTTGGAAATAAGAAAAAGAGAACACGTCCGAGATGTAAACAACAACAGAGAAGACAACTCTGGGATAGCCCTTCATTTCTCAATGACAAACCATACCATCGAATGGGACAAAAGCTCCATGGCCTATTTAGAGGAAGATTTCCCCTCCAGAAACATAAAAGAAGCAATAGTAGTCATCCGTTCTAAACGCAACCTCAACAGACATCAAGGATTAATTCTAGCTGATATTTGGAAGCCCCTCATAAGATCACCAAGCACGTTAGAGTTAAATTTCGCTGCTAATTACAGAACATTCCTGCATAACAATAGTTGATATCATACTCACTCCATGCTTTTGATGTACGAGTTCTGTATTTGTAAAAAGAAATAAAATTGTATTCAGTTCATTCTTCACGAATAGTTTAAGTTGTTTTGTATTTCTTTTATTTCCAGACAGCTAAATTGGCGAAACTTGTTGGTGTTTTTTTACTTAGTATCGATTATTAAAATCCTTCGGCCAGCATACATACAACCCAGTTTATGTTCATTTCTTTCAAGGAATAAGTTATACCATTTACATTTTTCAATGGTAATAAATTGTTCTTCTAACTTCTATGGCTGGATGGACATCAATCCTTTGGATTTTTATCCCGTAATCGTTATTTTTTAATTGTTTAAAGAAAGAAAGTTTTGAGCACTTGGCTCGCCTTAATTAGGGCTGTGTAGAAATATTTCAATTTGTGATCAGGGCCGCCTTTGGGCGTTTATGTTTCCATCTGTCTTTTTCATCGTAATCTGATGACTCATCAGATTACGATGAGTCATCAGATTACATCATCAGATTTATGGATGCCAAGGTCCCCTTCGGAAAAATTAAAATATTTCACGGCTCCCATGGAAAAAAAAATCGTAATATAGACATATATTATTATAATATTTATTGTATTTATATTCAATACAATTTATATTCAAGATTATGCGTTTATAATATTTTTTGTGTTTCTTATCAATACCTTTGAAATGAAACTTATATAAATAAGCAATATTTACTGATATTTGTTAATCGCCGAAATACGCCAGAAGCAAAATTTGTGAACCAACACCAATTGTGTGATTTTTTCCATTAAAATATAAAAAAGAACGAAAAAGAAATACAAGTTAAACACGTTTCTTTTAATATTAAAAAAAATCTACTTAGTGTTAAAACATTTAAAATTTGTTTTCATTATTTCACGGTCTCTCCCCCCCCCCTCAACAAAAACTTACGGTCCCCAAGGGGCCGCAGCCCACAGTTTGGGATGCGCTGGACTAGGAGAGTATTTCTCCTGAGCATGTATGGATTGAACTAATTACACAAGACATACATTGGAGAAGTATCAGGGAGTATATCTGGCCACTATATGACGATTCTGGCTAAAGAAAGTTTTTCTTCTTGGGGCCTGGTTGAATGGAATCAAACGCCATTTCCACAGCACGGGGATACACAGACACCCTATAATTTTATAATTCGAATGGAATTATTATTATTATTATTATTATTAAAAGTCCACCAGGAGACGTAAGTCCTGGAAGATAGCAGTTTGTTTGGATTAATTAACCCACTGTTTGGCTCAACTATTTGGATTACTTAATCACTATTATATGTTTGAAGTGAAACTTCATTACGCTGAGAAGCAGGTTTTGACTGCTTATTCTACAATGAAAAGTCTGCATATTAATCATGAAAGATGTCTTCAGCAAACGTAGATTGCTCTTGATTGATAGCGTTTCGTTGATTTGAAAATGCTGATTTAGAGACGTCCATAATCTCTCGTAGATAGCCTCATCAGATCGTTGTTCATTTGACCAAACTACGCTTCCTTTTGTCTTAAGCAGTCGATTATACAACAGCTTACTCGCAGAAGAGTACAGTAATCTGTTTTAGAGCGGTGTAATCCTATTTGATGTCCTTAATTCATGAGAGAACCATCCACTGCATGCAGAATTCTGCATCAATTTATTATGATCCTTTCAGCCGTAAAAAGACTCTTGATAGCAGACCACTTTATTTCTGAAATAATTCACATAACAGACACGGACTTTAGCTGTCCAATAAAAACAAAACTTCTATAAAAACAAGTAAGAAACGATCATATACAATCATTAAAACATCTATATCTTAATTGCATTCTTGTTCTGGTATACAGTAGTTCCTCCCTCCTTATCCACGGTTTCAGTTATCTGCAGTCAACCCCGGTCCGAAGACATTAAATGGAAAATTCCTGAAATATACAATTTACAAATCGGCAAATCGGTTATATCAGCAATGTGGATATTAGATCCAACATTATTTCAAAGCCGAATGTTTGTAAAAACTATGAAAGTTTTGTAAGTTGACTCGAGAGCTTTCAAGAATACAATCATCGCATTCCTTAGCTACTTAAGTCAAGTAGGTAATGCAACTCGGGGATGGCGATGATTGTATTCTCGTAAGCTCTCAGATCAATTTACGATACTTTCATAATTTCTACAAATATTCAGCTTTGAAATAATGTTCGATGTAATATCCACTTTGCCTATGTAATTTCACATTGCCAAAGTGAAGTTGCTTGGCTCTTTCTTTAGTAATAGACAATTCAGCTGATCAGTTGAGGTCGAACGCCAGGGCAACTCGTAGCAAAGGTGGGGAAAGCTACACACATTCTGAGGTTGCTAAGATTCCATTCACATTCAGATAACTTTATTACAGTATGTTGTTATAATTGTTCTATTTTATTATTACTTGTTGTTAATCTCTTACTGTGCCTAATTAATAAATTTATCATAGATATATATGTATATATAGAAAAAACATAGTATGTATAGGGTTCAGTATCACCCACGGAGTGTCTTGGAACGTATCCCCACGGATAAGGGGGGGGTGGGGGAGCCCTATCAGTGTGATGAAAACATTCATTATTACAATTGACCATGACACTTTTTTGTTCTATTAGTAGTGGTAAACAATTTTGTTAGCCTAACTTTTTCATTAAATGGGTCAATTATAAATAAATTTAAAAACTATTATTATTATTATTATAAGTAATTTTACCAATAAAATCCAAAATAATTTTTTTTATTTCTGTTACCTAGCAAGTTGTAACCAATATCTACTTTAAAAAAGGAAACTTCTCACAGTGTATCCCCTCTGACGTGTTAATGATAGGATTAATAGTAATATTTCTAAATATGAATCTTCTAAGGCCTTTTTATTTCTCGAAGGTGGGGCTCCTTTAATCCTAACAAATTATGGAAATCAAGGGCAGCCTGTATTCACACTTAGCCACCACCGATAGTTACTGCTGTCTCTTGATTTTAAATCCTAACTCACATGGTTTTCTGAAAAAGTATGCTATGGATTTTCTGACTTGCAGTCTCCGAAATTCAAGTTCCTTGGAGGGAAAAATTACTTACATGAGTCAAAGATCAACTAACTTGAGAAATCTCGTATGACTAGTATTGAACCAATGGTCTTGTGTTTCTTCTAGCATTATTGAGCTAGAAACGTTGCCAGAAGACTTCTTATCCGATAATTGTTAAAATTTAAATCCGAAGTTTTTTTATTCTCCAAATGGAGTAGTCAAAGAGCTATCAGCTTTTAAGATAGAAAAATTTTGATTTTAATAGTTGTGCTTTACTAACAACATTAAAATGCAGTTTCTAAAATAAGATTGTAAGCTTATTGTACACTGGCATCAGGAAGAGAAATGGTGCATAATGTGAGTAACCTTATTCTGGAGACTAAACAGAATTTCTGAGCCATTTCATGCCTGCAGTACTCAGGATAGTCTCACCCGAGGCAATGAAATCCATTTCTCACCTAAATCCATCCTTATCATATATGATTCAGACTCACAGTCTGTTGGTTGGAGATACCATGCTGGACAAATTTGATCAAATGACTGCACGGTAATAAAAGCATATCTTCGGGTATTCTCCCTAAATGGGACATATTGATACTGGCCAATAAGAATGGAGAGAAGGGCACATGCATTCTGGTTATTTTATGTGGATACACGCTTATTCACCACAAAGCATGAGTGTTGTTCACATTCGTATGTCAACAGCAAGAAGTCATGAATCAACGATGCTTGGCAAAACAGTGGAAGGCTGCAAGTCATCATAATCTGGATCATATTCTTCTTCTTCTGGTGCCCCAATGTTGTAGTCTGCCGAACTTCTGTCAAACCGAGATTAACCGCTGCCTTGGATGTGATGTACACGCCCAATACGATGCTGTTTCATAGACATGTGTCTATTCTGCACTTTTATATCTGGTGCATTTTGCACAAGTCAGGATCCGTTATTCTGTTTCTGACGAATATTCAGAATCTATTGCAATAATCCATTTTATAAAAACTGAACGGTAGGTATGAAGAAGCAACAGATGTTCTTGAGATTGGTAGTCTATCAAATAACTTAAACCGTATACTTTTTAGAGTACTATTTTATTTTACCACAAAACTCCGGATTTTTATATCATTCTAAAATAGAGAAACCAATATCAAAGCAAGATACACTCATAATATTACATACAATTCCTGTAAAATCGTAAACCCTAGATTGAAAAGTCAAGATTTTCACTCCGTTTAAAGTTAGTTCGCTCTTAATTCACATTCATACATCTCTCCTCCCACGCTTTGTTTAACTCTAATAAAACTTCGTCCATAGAAAAATTGAGAGGATAATGCGACATTTGTCCTTTTATGGAGAGAGATCTGAAGAGGTAATTGTATGTGAAAAGGCGTAAAGAATGCATTATTTTGAGCTAAATAACTTGGGAGGACAGACGGAGCTAATCCGTGATAGTATTCCATATATCACGATTGATTTGTGCATATTATGATTACTTAGACTTAAATCCTCACACCCAACTCCAATAGTACTTTTATAACACTAATTTAATTCCATTAATTGATTAACCCAGGGAATATTTTGCTTGAACGAACTGTGCAGCGGCTATCATCTGAAGGTATAAAGCACAGTTTCATTTCTCGGAGTATGTTTTGTGCATCCTTGAGATCATTTTAATATTCCGCGATAATGCACCGATTTCACTCACGGACTTCGATTCTACTCAATATTGTACTGCAGTTAAGGCTCAATTAACTGCGCTATAAAAACAGAAGAACAATTATGAGATCGATAAGGTCCTCGACGGGATTTGCATAGAAATTAAAACCGATATTTATGCATTCAAGATAAAGAAGAAAATGAACGCGTTTTTATTCTTAACTGAAAATTGAATTACATCTTTTGCCGACCAAGTTTGAGATTTTCAACTGAATCAGAGTGCAGACAGTACTATACAAGTACAAAAAAGCAACATATTCTGGGTCTGCATATTCGTAAACAAGAGTAATGCAATAGTACAAGTGATCTCATACTTTTATGATAGAAGAATTTTTATTATTTCTTAAATCAAATAAAAGAGAAAAACTATAGATGGTAGATGTAACTGGGAGGAGAGACAGAAATTAGAAGCAGCCTTCGTATGGTAATTAATTCAGTGAGTGACCTAACTTCACTCTTTGAGGATTCCTTAATAAGATTTTAACCTTGCTCTCTCTCTCTCTCTCTCTCTCTCTCTCTCCGTCTCTCCTCTTTAGAGTTCTTATATATAAAGAGAACAATAAGTTACTTCCTTTTTCAAAATGTGCACCCGAGAACTTTATTGAATCCTATCTCGCTACTATTTCTATTCTCTAGCGAGGTTCCATTAAAACTTTTCGATCCTTGACCTTTCACTTATGTACATTACTTTTATGCTCCGGAATCCGTTTATTATTGGGCATTTTCTTAGTCTTTCCTCTGACAATTTACATGACCTGCAATACTCGGCATTGAGAAAGTAGGTCATTCTGTTTCGCTTTGAAAATTTTCTTAACTTTATTCTTCTGATGTTCTTGGAGAAGCGATGTTTGATATTCAACCAGATCATCTTCCAAGTGTATTCTTTAGTCAGGCAAAGTTAATCATTATTCCCTTAGTGATTTAGAGTGATAATCTTTTGATGTTTGCCTCAGTGATCTAGTTACATTTTCAGGTAGATCTGTGGATATTTGAATGTTTGAGTTTTGTTAATCTACCTATTTCTGTTACTATATCGAATTAGAATATCAGAATGATGTCAGAAACTGACCGTGTGCGTGTGTACAGAAAGAAGAACCTTCTCATTACGCTAAATTTTCTTTCTATAGCTTTTACTTCCAAAATCCAGGGTCATTTTTAATTATTCCGTGTTTAACTTTTTGATTGCTTCGAGGTTCACGTTTACCTTCCTTTTGGAAGAGCCTGTTATACGATGAAAAATATCCAAACTACCACGTGGATATGAGACGGATTGATTTGCTATTACTGGGCCATTGATCGTTTCACTTACACCAAACCACTGATTAGATATTGGAGGTTATGGATTCCAAACTTAGTTTCAGATGTTACTCATTTCTTAAAGATCCTAAGCATACCCTTTTTAACTCCATGGTTGCTTATCTTATGTATATATGAACAGAATTAGGTAAATGAGATAGCAGGCAGATGAATTAACTTACTGTACATAATAACGAATGACATACTTTGCAAGCAGCGTCCGTTTAGTGTGGCAATCATTACTGAAGGAATATTAAATTACTAAGGTCTAATTAGACGCACTGATGAAGTTGTTACTTTCATAGCTGAGCGATGATTAAAATATATTTGTGTACTTGTGTACTTCCGTGTTAGGCTGTGGTTATCACCAAGTGAAAGGTAGCGCAACTGTTAATTAGTGAACGAAACTCCAACTTCGCCTGATTGTTCTATAAACGGTCCCTTTTATTTGTGAGCAAAAGGGATGTCCTCGAGGGATAAACTTGTTCATTTCTAGCGCACATCATGAGTAATAAAACCGTTCTTAACAAGGTAGTAATTTGACTAACGACTCATTTTAGTGGGACGTGTCTAATATATAATTGAGATAATCTTAAATAAATGAGTAACTCCATTTTGAATGTACGTATGCGATAAAATTCTGAACTAATTTTAAATTCATCAAATATATAAATCTCGACAGAGGCTAGGCAAAAGGGGCATAGTTGCTGAAGGAGTCTTCGCTCTCCAACCAGTTCGAATCCCAACTGCGACATGGTTGTCTGTCAAATCAAAAGTATCACAATATAGTGAGTTAGAGAAGATTACTATCATCCGGTGCGAAATTATTATCCTGCTTATTTAAAGTCTGAAATGGCTTGAAAAATTCATCTTTAGTTCTCAGTGGGGAAAATCCAATACCTCTCATAAGGATGGCAGTAAACGCACAGAACCTTTAAATACCTATAATATTTAAAGGTTCTGTGATAATCCTGATACCCTATTAGAGAGTTCGAATATGGTTTTCAAGCAATTTCAGCTTTCAAAGCGGGGTTGTACGGGTCTTTAGAAGCATGGCTGAAGCAGACTATGAGGCCAGTGTATTATGTCAGTAGGCTGCAGGTCTTCGTATGATCGGTTTGCTGTGTTATGGAATGAAAAAGTCAAGTTTGCGGAGGAATACTACCACCTGCACCTGAGTCTGGCTACCTCATACTTAGGAGAAAATCCTTATGTTTCTTCGCGTCCTAAACGGGATTCTGTCGTAGATTTTTATAAAGGTCAACATCAGTACCTCAACAACAGACTAGAAATCTTACAGCGAGAAATAATTTTTGATTACGTTATTATCAATGACTTCATATAACCAGTTATCAGGGTCATACTCAACATTATGGAATGCTTTTCCCTAAAGAGTAAATCATCTTAAAATAAATATCTATGAGTCAGATTGATTAGCATCACACACACACACATATATATATATATATATATATATATATATATTAGCAAATTCAGTCTCCGTCATATGATGAGAAATTCTACGTTGGTGTCAGTATATGAATTCTACATAATCAATAGATTAGTTCGACGTGTGTTGTAGTTTGTCAATACCTATAAGGAATTTGGAGTAATTCAGATTCACTTGTTGACAATAATTCTCTTATTAGATTTTTCAGTATTGAAAGCAATGAACCACACCTGAATACTAAACTCCAAATTAATTCAAGGGATTTCTATCTGAATAGAAATGTTGAATACTGGTAAAGGAGGTCATAATGAAAATTGGATTGACTATATTAAGGGAATGGGGATAGATCTTTTTCAACAGTCAGCTATCGACACGATAGTTAGGCTATTTTAAATCAAATCAGCGGACTTGGTTTGATTACTTAAGGGACTTTTTTTTATCATTGCGAAAGAACGAAGACTTGTTATTTATTACCATTTAATACGAGGGCAGTATTATATCCACTCTGTGCTTTTCTGGGGGCATATGAGACTAATTCAAATCCTAGTAGAAAAAATTATTTTAAGAGGTTCTTGTCCTAAACGGGATTCGGATCCAGACCTTTTCCAAAGGGCTAGAAGCGACTTTACAAAATAATTGCAATTAATATGGATTAATTGAAGAGAAACTGATGGACTCAGTTAAAAGTGTTCAAATGGATTTCAAAAATTAGATACCTGCTTTTCAGAAGGTGGGATTGAATCGAAATTCAAGTTAGTTAGCCTAAATGAAATCTGAGATTTTTAAAATTGTATTTCAATTTACTTTCGTAACAGGACTTGTTGAGCCTCCTTCATCAACAAATAGAACTAACACTGGAATTTGCTTGGACAGACGACCTTTTGTTTTCACTTTACAAGCGTGAGTATTTCCCATGCCTACTTGTGTCATATTTTCTTATTTTTGAGCGAGTAGAACTACAATGAATTTGCATACTGCCGTATACCATTTCTGAGGGTTCTGTTAGTTGTTCTGATATGCTAATATGCAGACCACTATTGCTGTGAATTGCATTTACGGGGTCACAATCGATCAAAATTCTCATTTGTGGCCAGCCCACTGTACTGTACGATTTATGTAATTTACAGGCCACAATTAGTCACAGAGTCTAAATGTGATTTGCCTACTGGATTATGATCTATGTCACTCCGTAAGCATTCATCAGCTTACTCCTGCCTCAAAAGAATGCTGTTAGCTGTATGTAATTGTCGGATCATTCTTGGTATATTAAATACCATTGTGCGTTAGTACTGGCAGAGAGAGAGAGAGAGATTACTTTTATAATTCCCAACTATCATATCACTCTCGAAGTCACAGGTCACTCTACTCTGACTTCCAATTTTACAGAGTATCTTCCATGTATGAAAGCGCCAAATGCATTTGTTATTACAGGGATGCTTCACTAGAAATAGAAATAGCGAGTGAAGAAAAGAGAAGGAGGGAGAGAAAGAGAGAGAAGACCATCGTTTGTTTGTCCATGAATATTTCATTATCAGGAAACGATCAAACATTCAGCTAAGCCGTGAGCATTATTCATGCACTAATAATTCGCTTCGGCCAGGATTTTCTGTCTCTCTTCAGTGTATTGCCTATGAGTACGTGAAGGAATAAGTGAACGATGAGTTTAAGAGGATACGACGGAATAAATGATTAGCATAAGCACACGAAATGAATCTTGTATCTGAAACTTTGGCCACGAAAACGAACGATGCCTAATCATGTGTCTCTCCTCTCGTATGGCTTAACAAATCCTTCGTCAGTATTACAGACTAATAGGATGACATAACATGGCCTTAATTTGTTTGAACGGTCATGCACTAACTTTTGTTGACTGAAATGAATGTTCTTGTCATCTGAAGCAAAACTTCCTATCAACCCAATGAGTGATAATGATCAAGTTAGGCCTAACACTTTTCAAATAAAAAGGCAGTACTTGTGAAACGAAGCTGTCCAACTAGATTTATGATTATTATTATCATTATTATATTTGCAGCAACTTATTACCAAAATTAAAATGCCTCCTTGTGTACAAAAATTAACACATTTGTAGGTTAGCAGAAGCGGCATTTGCATCCAGAGCGCTAGGCACTCAAAGAAAGACTGAAGTTCGATTCTAATCGCCGACTACAGGAACTTTTTTAAAGCCTTTATTCGACCCGAGTTAGTTGAGCTCTGGCACGAAAAAGCGGGTCCCCCCTCCCCCGGAAACTCGGGCTTTCGTCCCGTAAAGGCAAGAAAATCGACCACAGAACCCACACTATTTCAAACAATAAATATAGTGTTAAGAATAGGGACAACGAGGTGACGGCATTTTTTGCCATCTCTTCATCGATTGCCACTTTTAATTAGTGATAGCATTGGCTACAGATAGAGATTGAACTACCTCTATCTCCAAAAGTTTGCGAAAACGGCGTGATAAAATTTCTTTTTCTTTATGATCGTTGCTTGCATAGATTACGAGTAACGTTAAAGACGTCATATCCGCAGAGGGAGGGAGGAAGATTCCATTCAAGTCACTGACTACAAGAACTTTCCTTTCTATTATCCAAAGAAAAACTGGTTTACAACCCCTACAACTCAGAAGAATCGACATTTGTTCACATTATTGCCAATTTGGGTTAGGTACGTGACGGAGGACAGTATTATATCCTCATGTCGCTTTCGTCTATGCATGCGTCTTGAGAATGACTTAGTATACTTGACGGGTACTATCAGTCGAGAGAAACGCATGCAAAATCAATGAATGTTCAATTTTTTTTCCCTTTTCTAGGACTCATTCCATACTAAAGTGCAATTAAAAATAAATTAATTCCTACGTTTCAATAGCCAATGTTTTACAAAAATAACTTACTATTAAAACAAATAAAACTTCAACGAAAATGTGTTAAAATCAGTTGGCAGTTTGCAATAAGAGATGAAATGTCATCTTTCCGATTTACCATAACGAACAAAGCCACTGCAATAAATACTTCCAAAAATTAAATACTAACTTCTATTTAAACAGAATTCATCAGCTGGAGTTGTACCGTTTGCATATCTTAAAAATTCCAGCGAGCCTTTCAATAAAGTAACAAACTTTATTCCGATCATATTTTATTTTAAAAGCACTGAATCTTTTCCTAAGAACATACATTGAGAAGGCGTACATTCTCTGCGTATTCATCTAAGTGATAATGTTGTGCCTAAGTTGCATCTTCATGTACGATTTGTTGAAATAATTTCCCAGGAGATCTGGAAATGCGTAGTCATTCGAACAAGCTTTAGCCTCCTGACACGATTTCCTCGTCTGCAATTGTGCAGTTCGAATGATGATGTGCGTCTTCTTTTAAGTCGTGACTGCTTCCAGCATTATTCGACGGCTAACATAAATACGGAAATTAGAAGTCCAAGAATTGCATTGTCTATGACAGTGAAAGCATTTGTAGATCCCATTTACGCGAAGTTGCCAGTAGAAGTTTACAGCTTTTCGTATTTCTCAATACAAATCAATCGTCTACTTCTTATTATTTTTTTTTATCACTTAAATCCTTCAGAGGGCGCACAGCACACTAATAGTTGTGGCTATTTTAGAAGTTATTTGTCGTAATATAAGTGTAAATATTATTATTATTATTATTTATTATTTTACACGTCCAGGGAGTCCAAAGACTCATCGAGGGACAGTGTGCCAACAGCATCGAACGATTAAACCCTTCCAACTACTAACCGCGCTCAAACTTGCTTAACTTTTTGCGTGAGCTATTAGTAGCAGAGGCTCCACCAATCGATCAACCTTTATGATCATGAAAAATTTAACAATATGGTTTAATTTTCTGAAATATTTAAGACGTTGCGGTATATAATTAAATAAAAATTACGTCATATTTTAGATATAAAATAAATTACTTTAGCCACAATGTAAAATGTAGGTGACGTCATTTCCGTCTCGGTCTAAATATTTTCTAGATAGGGTTTTTTTTTGTTGTTGTTTTTGATTTTTGTATAAAATATGTACAACAAAAATGTTTATATACATGATTATTATATATTAGGACTTTACTATAAAAATACTTTGCAACGTCTAACATTTGGTATTAAGTTGTTTTACCTCTATCAAAAAATCTTATGATAGAGACGTACAAAAAATAATTTCTCAAATGCGTTTGGCAATGGATGATCGCCAATTAGTGTCGCGTGGCTTACGAGTGACGTCGTTCATCTTTTTATATCCATTGGCTTTATGTTTCCTGTCCAAAGGAATAACACTAAGATCTTTATAACGGAAGCCTTATAGCTATGTGGGGAAGCCGGAAGCAGAATTAATGAAATATAAAAATAAAAAAGTACTTTTTATTGTAATTTTCTGGAATCACCACTAATGAAAGTACACTTGTCGTTTCTCTTCTTGCGAAATTTTCAAACATGATGTTATCTTACGTTAAATGCTAATTTTCATCTGAATTTAAAAAAAATAAAATAGTTTAGTTTTCTTTTTCTTTTCTTTTCTACTTTTTTTAAAAAAAAAAAAAACCTATGAAATAAATACAGTACTTCGGTTGTATATAGCGAAAGTGACTGGGATCTAGAAAATTTTCTAGAAGTTGTAGTCTTCCGCAAAGAAACGTAGTGCCTAATCATAAGTGAGAAAAGATAGTTCTACGGTAATTATTATATTTTCTCTGTGCAGAAGTTTATTACAACTTTGCATTCTAATTTTATCTTATTTATTCGTATGGAGTTTCCTCCCTTTTTCTCCCCCGTCCCTATGGGGCGAGTTGAGCCCCCTCATGGGGGGGTTTAAGTTTTTATGGCTATAGATCCGTGTGTGTTCAGGGGGCCGGTTTGCAGGATGAAAAACGCCAGATAAACTGGCAGAAAAAACCCTACTGCTCTCGCCCAAGAGCGCGCTAAATTGACTATGGCTGAGGAAGATCCTCAAGTTCCTCACGTCTTCGACGGGAATCGAACCTGGAACACTCCTTCCCCAGTCATATGGTTGCGAAGCGCACAGCCAATAGACTAACCACGCGAACTGCATTCCAATAAAATGCACGCTGTTATAAACTAATACCACTGTTCCACTGCCTCCACGAAACGCTTAACTGCAGGGTAGAAGGGCCAAAGCAAATCCTAAAATAATAAATTCGATGGCAGATTAAGTATAAAAGCTCAGCTGTCAAGCCAGTAGAGCTATATCGTGCTTGCTGTTGTGTACATAAACCGTCGAAAGATTATTTACACAAGAAGCATTCCTTGATATGCTTATGGTGTATTGGAAGGATTTATCTGATATCATATAGATCCTTCTAATAGAGTATGGGGGGGAGAGGAAGAAGGAAAGGAAAGAAACAAGGGAATTATGGAAAAGGAACGCGTTGTGCGCAGGTAACTGTAGTTTAAATCTTTTTTTATTTATATTGGAGAATTTTAGTAAATATCTCAAATCTATCCATGTGCACATCAATGCACAATGGCTTTGTTATTGCATGTTCCTCTTTATTCTCCATTTTAACTTATATGATCACTCTGATCGAACCTTAAGACAATGCAGTATTAAACTTGATATGTGCAAAACGTGTCACACTATGAAGGAACAGCAGTTTATTTTGGCACAGAGGAACAACAACTGAGCACATTGGTCCAGACAAACAATTCGTTATGTGTTGATCTAATCAGCCTTCTTTTTGCAGTTCTATTACATTATTTTTGCATCAATATCATTTCTAGAATACCTTCCTTAATCCAATCAATCTTGTTCACATAATTCCTAATTACTACATTCTCTTTCTTCCCTAAATTCACTGGGTGTAGATGTTATGTGAAAATCTTGTGTGCTCACCGCGGTTCCCACATCACTGCCAGAATTACAAGCAGCGAGAGTAGGGTGGTAGAAAACATTCCAGATAAGATGAGGTATGTCAACTATCAAGGGAGTCGTTCTCACTACGTGATAGATGTCGTAGACTGGCACGCACGCACGCACGCACACGCACACACACACACACACACACACACACACACACTCATCGAGTTCAGTAAGTGATGTGTGACATATTTAATGAAACGGCCCCCATCTTATCAAACAGTTGATGGCGAAAACTCATTGGATGTGTTTGTGTACTATTGGGACGTGATTGCTCATGTCTGGATAACACACCGAGCTGCTAAAAGGCAAACTAGATTTAAGTATAGCAATCCCTCGATTAATGAGTCTAATTCGTTCTTTAAAACAGGCGCATTAATCGAAAACCCACCTATGGGAAAATGTATAATTCGTTCCTCAGATTTCTTTTTTGACCCTTAATTTTTTTATAAAATAATAAGGGTATGTCTCAGGGCCTAGTTAAAGGAAAACCATGAAGCTGAAAGACAATAAAACATATTCAGAATATAAATTTTATTATTCTACTTCTTAACAAAGAACTGAGCTAACGTAGTTTGGAGGGCATTTTGTTTCTTTTTTTCATACAACCGACGGTATGGTCCTATTGCCTCTTCTACTCTTCTGCAAATTTTACTGCTTCTCTCTTCATCAGGGTCAGCCTCGAAGCATTGCTGCTTAAAAACTTCGATTGTACGAAAAATATTTTCAAATTGTTTCTGTGAAATCTGTTTTGGCTGACTATCAGTGGTTCAATTTTCTTCATATTCTTCGGGATCTTCCCGCTGTGAATCTAAATTTAGCAGGTCGGAATCACTCAATTCTTCAAATGAGATTTAATTAACTCTTGGAGTTATCACTGAAGGGGAGAAAGAAATGAAGGACGTACGAATTGGTCGCCAACACGCGAAATCACGTGCTTTATAGATAAAATTTTCCAACTGTTATACAAGCAAAATAGTTACCACTTTAAAAACTACAATGATCATAAAAGAGAAATTAATTTTCCAACTTTTAATAACAAACAACTCATCCCAGAAGACGGATTGAGTATCCTATTGTCGGAATGGATTCTCCTTTTTGTGACATGCGCAGAATTGTCGAAGGGTCTCGAATCTGCGGGCGTACTATAGCAGACGACATAAATTTTCGCGGTAAAAATTTGGAACATAATATACATAGTGTGATACTACACTTTGATCTTAGCCAAAAGGCCGAGAAGAGATAGTGTACATGGAAGTAGTGTAGTATGCCATTAAAAATAACTTTGTGAAATGTTTTAAATCGGTAACTCAATTATTTCATTCTGGTGAGTGATTTTTTTAAAATAGTGAGCCATGAAAATGTATAGATCGAAAATTTTTAAAATCTGTAACATTTATTTTTAAGATGTATATAGGCGCACTAATCGAATTTTAGAGGCGCACTAATCGAATTTGGGTATCGAAAAAAAATGCCGCAATAATTAAAAACGCACCAATTTGGGGATTACTGTAAATGGGTATTTCTCATGTTTATTTTAGAGGAGAGTTTCTCGAAGTTAGGTACGCGTATCTATCCCTGGGGATACTTTTAAAAGTTCTTTGAAGGAATTGCGACACCCAGACGTTCGAAATCACAATTTTGTTTCTCTTTCTTTCTTCGGTGAGTATAGTGCCCTAATAGGAGGATTCTGAGAACCGTTTCTCGTAAGAATTAATATTATAGAATGTAATAACTATACCTAGGTCTCTTAAACATAATTACTTATATATAACAAAATCGTTTTGTTTTAATTCACTATGAGACATGCCGCTTTGGGGATAATCTCAAACCACTAACTACTGAAGGAGTTTCTTTTGCGTGAGCGATTCTAAATTAATTTATAGATGATTCAGGGCATAATCATTATTTTAAAATTAAATATCTTAAAATATAAGCGTGGTATGAATTATCTGTTAATTCGCACTTAACTGAATCCAAGGAAACTCTGTACATCAAGGAGTTTCGACGATGCCTTTTGGGTGGCAACCTGTATTCGAATCCAGTAAGGATGCACACGATTAGTGTATTAAGTATTCTACATAGTAAATTGAATTCGTTATGTCAACGATATTCCTAAATGTGTACATGGTGAACCCACTTCAAATCTCTTGATCTGACACAACTAATAAGAAATGTTCTTCGGCAACAAACGTAGAGATAAACTCGCCTCCTATGAGTAGTCAGCCTGGCTGAACGGCTAACTGGTAGTGTATAATCCCCACTCTCTTAATCAACAAACGATAGCTTCCAGACGGATATATAATCGTCCTGTGTGAGACTACCAAAGCCTGCTTAATGGAAGCTAAAGTGGCTTTAAAATCTGTGTTTGGTCTCAAAGGTTACCTTAGCCCATCGAGGTACTAACATAAAGACAGCAAAATGTGGTTCATCAGTTGTGGATTCCCTAGCAGGTTGAATCTTAGTCAAGTTACTAATTATACGATGTTATATTACGTTGTGCGAATGAATGTCATTCGAAGAATAACAAATGTAGTACACCTAATCTTCGATTTACAGTGTACTCGAATTGCACGGTCGCAAAATGCTGTGTTGTATTAAAACGCTATGCAATGCCCTAAACCCATTGGTCGCTTGCAGCTGAGTATGAGAAGCCAGTTATTAGACTGGGTACACTGAAGTATTCTGCCAAACAAGTGCGTGCAATTTTTAGTTATAATAATTAAGATGTAAAATCTTCTTCTTTGAGTGCCATCTCCTATCGGAGGTCGACGACCACCTTGGCAAATTTTGAGCGATTCTCAGCTATTCTGAGCAGTCTCTCAGAGTTCATACCAGTCCACTGTCTGATATCTGTCAGCCAAGATTTTCTTCGTCTTCCTTGTCCTCTTCTTCCATTTATCTTCCCTTTTATAATCAATTGAAGTATCTTATATTTTTCATTACGAAGTAGGTGACCAAGATGTGCAGTTTTCCTTCTTTTTATGGTATCTAAAAGTTCACGTGATTTCCCCATTTGTTTCAGTACTTCCTGATTGGACGTTTTTGCTGTCCATGGGATTTTTAACATTCGTCTGTATAACCACATTTCAAAGGCTTCAAGTCTTTTTATTGATGTTGTCTTCAAGGTCCAAGTTTCTGCACCTTACAGCAGTACAGACCACACATAGCATTTAACCATGCGTACTCTAAACTCTAAGTTTAAACTGCGGTTACACAGTGTTGATTTCATCAAGAGAAAATTTTTTCTTGCCATTTCAATTCTAACTTTTATTTCCATTTCTGGATTGCAATCTTCATTTAACCAGCATCCGAGATATTTAAACTTTGTCACTCTTTCTATTTGTTTCCTATTTAAAGAAAGTGCTAAATTAAGAATTGGTTTCTTACTTATGACCATGAATTTAGTTTTGGTTTATTTTATTTTTTTTATTCCCATTTATTTATTTTTAATCCCATTTTTTCACTCTCTGCATTTATTAGCTCCAAAAGATTTTGAAGATCCTGAATATTGTCAGCCAGAAGAGCTGTATCATCGGCATATCGGATGTTACTGATGATTTCACCATTTACACTAATCCCTTCCTTTCTTCCTTCCAAGACTTTTTGAAATATGGCTTCTGAGTAGATGTTAAAAAGAAGAGGTGACAGCACACATCCTTGCCTTACTCCTCGTTGGATGTTAATGGAGTCTGTAATAATGTCATCAACTTGAACAGATGCGTTTTGGTTCCAATATAAGTTTTCAATGATCCTGATGTCTTTACCATCTAATCCAATTCTTTTTAATAGTACAATCATTTTAGCATGTTGGACTATGTCAAATGCTTTCTCGAAGTCGATGAAGCAAATGAATATTACATTGTTTTGGTCAATACATTTTTGAAATAAGATCTGAGAACAGAAAAGGGCCTCTCTTGTTCCCAAGCCGTTTCTAAAGCCGAATTGGGTATCACTGATGGTGTCTTCACATTTTCTGTATATACTTTTTTGAATTATTTTCAGAAACATTTTGAGAACGTGACTCATTAGGCTGATCATTCTATAGTCATTATAAGTTTTCGCATTTACTTTTCTCGGTAGCATAAAGATGTAAAATAATATTATATTTTATGCAATGTGGATTTAAATGATTATTATAAGAATATAACTTAACTGCCCCTCTAGCTAATGTAAGTATTACTGCATTAGTTATTAACGTAAATTGTTTGAAAATAATATTAGCAGACAATTGTTCAAACATCACTTATATATATACTGTACTTTAAATTATTAAAAATTATTTTTTATAAATAATTTATATATATAAATGTTATTATAAATTGTTAGAATGAAACATGGTTTTATTTTTAGCGCATTTTATCCTTGAATATTGTCGTGTAACTGCGCATATAAAGTGTTAAATTTATTTTAAAAACATGTAGTTATTTAATTAAGTACTACTGAAAATTAACCTTCGCTTTTCTATACAAATGTTAATCTATTTTATTAAATCTTTAACACAGAAAGTAACTCTTTATGCACTTCAAGACAATCTACGTGCTTGGATTGCGAGCAAAGCAGAGGGAGAAATATGTCACTCGAACTCTTAACTCTACATTACGATATTAACGAGAAAAAAAAACACTTAAAAGTCAAGTCAACCGAAAATAAATTACATACACAAGTGAAATGGTTCTTAAGAATAATAAAAGTAACATTTGTCACGTAACAGCATTGTTTTGTAAATAGATAAATTAAATGAGTCATTTTTGACTGCATTAAAATTAACTTGGTTTGAATGTGATTAAATATTAACTAGCTTTCATGTAACACTAAAAATATTTCATTCCTTTCATTCCAATTATAAAAAAGAAAAAAAAAAGGAATATGTTGCGCTGGAACGCAAAATATTAAGAAGTAATAGCTCAAATCTTTTACCACTCATCTGAACCCTATGGTTTCCATGGAAACCTTGCATCATATCTGTCAGTCAACAAAGAAACTTTATATATAGCGAGATAGAGAGAGGGGTGACATGGCATTCACGGTAATTCAAAATAGCTCGATGCTTAACATTACATTGATGTTGAATTATTCAAAGTTATTTATGGAATAAAAAAGCACTGTCTGATGCGCAAGAAATTAGAAGAGAGTGGGGGAAAAAAATTAAAAGTGCAATAAATACTACATGCCTTAAATGTTTGAAGCTCATACGGCCTTTGAGATTCTTCCCACAAAAAAAAAAAAATATATATATATATATATATATTTGCTTACTTATTTGCCTATACATGTTACAGAAGATTTTGTTAAAGAATTTCATGAGTTGGACTCGCATAAAAAAATTGCAAAATAGAGAAAAATATTGACTGACAAAACTTGTGTGATGCAATGTGCTGTCCTTCGTTTGGCTGAAACGATTTTTTCTTAATTTACAGACGTGTCGCGAAGGGTTGGAAAGCAGTTCTTTTCCATCAAATCACGGAAAGAACATCTAGGTACTAATCCACCATAGCTTACTGAAAATCCCTAATATATTAAAATCCATCTTGGAGATCACCGGTAACAAAGACGCTCTTAACTCCGTGTCATTTAATAAAGATGGCGAACGTTGGACAGCTGATTATAATCAGCACGTGATCAATGTCGTCACCTATTGGCTGCTAAATATTAATGAAACACCTCGTGTGGATTAAACCGTTGTCCGCTTGTCATCGATGTTTGGTCGTATTCCAATACGACAGTCAAGAAATGTTTCTTTCTAACATCAATTGATAAAAATGAATCCCTCTTTTTTTTTTTCTCAAAACTCGGAGCCTTAGCAGGTGGCCAATAAAGTTCGGGTCAATCTCCTCCCAGACAATGAAAGCGTGAGCGAGATTACATGCTGAAAAATAACACGTGACATTCAGATTACCGCATATGAAAAACACCTCTGTCTGCTACTATGCCGCTGATCCAATTGCTCTTCTTACTTCAACTGCTTCATTTGATAAGGAAATATACGTCGTGAGCATTCACTGTTTGCTATTAAGACCGAAGCAGCTAAGGGCTGTGCCGTTCTGCTTGATGAAACAACCGAGGGTTTCCCGAAGTATAAACTCGGCTCGAAATTAAGCAGAGTTTATAGATCCCAAAACCTGGAATCAAAATTGAAAAGTTTGGACAAATGTTACTAAATATTCTGTTTAGATATATGCAGTAGGAGGCATGTTATGTTTCAGTTTCTTACTAATTCTTTTTTTTTTTTTTTTTCGGAGGGAGTCTATTCTGTTAATATGTTCATTCTATTTTGATCTCTTTATCTATTGATTTACTTGATGTTATTGACGTTTTTCATAAACCTTTACTATGAATTGTTGAACTTAAGCATCCTGCCATTTCATCGGTTTTCATTGTTGATTTACTTCTACTATATGATTTCAAATCACAGAAAAGACAAGCATTTAATATTAACTGAATCACTGCATATCTCTTTGCCTTTTTTTTTGCCTTTGGAGATCTTCCTGCAAGTAATAACGTCTGCATATTCCATCACGTTTAAATTCTCATATTTTGATTTTATTCCATTCAATTTCCGTTTCGTAAAATCTGTTATTTCATCCATAATTACGTTAAATAAGGACAAAAATAAAGAATCGTCTTTTTTTTTTTTTTTTTTAATATTTGTATTTGTAATATTTTTTGGTTCCAAACGTTATGTATCTTTAATAACTTCAATTATTGGCAATGGTATATTTCTTGATACTATTACTTTCAAAAATATTTTGCAATTTGATTCTAGGCCTTTTTTTAAGTCACTGATATGGGATTACTTTATGCTGTAATTTTTCTTTTATTATTTTTATATCAAAGATAGCATTAGCACCTGATCTCCCATTACAGAATCCTGATTGTATCATTATAATTTAGTCATCATTTTAATTCTTCTTCTTCTTCTTCGATAAATTTTTGTGCATGTTTTTAAATCCAGCACAGATTTATACGTCGAAATGAACTAATTATCTGAAGTTCCTTATATTTTAACATATTTTGGTGTTCCCAAAGTCCCTTTCCAATAAAAATCCACGTTCTCTAAACAATACATTTATATTAACACTACATATTTTTGCACTATTCTATATGAAGCACTTAAAAATAGCGTTGGTAATGTTTTCATACGAAATATGAAAACATTACCAACGCTAGCGTTATAAAAGAGTCACGTGTGACGTTCTTAATTTCAAAAAAAAAAAAAAAAAAAAACGGGAAGGCATATTTTTTTACATTTAAGTTTCTCTCATACGAGTCATCAGGCAAGTGGGAAGAAAACAAAAAAAAAGCTCTCGAATAACAGATGTTACTGTTGCAAAATACCATCTAACGAGTTGTTAGTATAGACAAAGTTCAAAACATAAATTTGCAAAATTTCATGGCGTAATGAACAAAACCGTATCGCAATGCAGCCACTGTGTTGCTTTCATTGCATAATGAGAGGGTTGCCTCTTGCTGCCAGCAGTTATGGCAAAATTTGTTTGCCGTCGTTATCTAATCAACGAGATAATGGCGGTGAGCACAATTAAATCAATGTACGGCTTCTTCCCTAGCCATAATAGCGTCATCAGTTTGCTTATGGATGCGTAAAATGATGGATGGATAAACAAGTCATTAAATGCAGATCATGGTTAATTAGCATTTGTTTATTACGATTCTAGACTTAATTAACTGAGTTTATTTTTCGTGCTAGTAGTTTAGTGTATCAAATACGCATTTATGAACTACGTCATTCAACAACTATACCTCTCAGGGAGTTATATATTACAGCATTGCCAGAAGCTGCTTATTTCTTTACAGTAAGATAGTTTTAAGATGGATGTGAAGCCCGTTTCCATGGCGACAAACATCATAATTGTTCAATTTAAAGAACACGTTGATATTTCACTACATTTTAGCTCTAGTACCTTTTTATTTGTTATTTAAAATCATTAAGTGTCCAATTTGTTATTTAAAATCATTAAGTGTCCAATTTGTTATTTATTTATATGCCTTCAGAATTCTGTATGAGAAATTTTATATCATTAATAAAGTAAATACAGATTTCTCCTAAACGAACCATTATTTTTTTCGTCCTTGAAAACCTTTTGAATTTAATTTTCACAACCGAGTCTGTTAACAAATTTGCACATTTTTGAGAATATTCGCAAAAATTGACGGTTATTTCAAGGTTTCGCATATAATAATAATCCACATATCGATTCCTTTTAGCACAGAAACGAAGTTTTGTTTTTCCCCTGTAACAATTTAACTGAAAAATTACTAAACGATTGCGCTAATACCGTGTAGTCATTAACGTTTTCTGCTTGTTGCGATTTGTTAAGATTGTTGAGCATAATACAGAATAGCGAAATTACTTTCATGGGTGGAAACGTGTTTAAAAGAGAAACCGAAAAAGACGATGTGAAAAGTGTTCTTCATCATGTGCTTTACAATGCTCTACCTCAAACCATTGAAATAATGGTTGCATCAGGTGAAACCATTGAAACTATTTCAGGAATGCTTCTTGGTTTCTTTCTCGCCCAACCTACCTTCGCGTGATCATCTTTTTATTTTTCGTCTCTAATAGTGCAATTTTCAGACTATGGTGAAATCAAACCGGCCGCAGCACATTCCAGAAACAACCGAAAAACACTTTTCGCAGACATTTAAAATCTAAGAAAATTAACGGGACATGTTGGAAAAATAAGTGTATACATGTTGCTTTTCTCCATTAGATAATTAAATTATTTAGATAATTTATTTAATTGTCACTTTTGATTTACTATCTATTTTTCTCTAACGTATAGGATAGCTTTTATTTATTATTATTAAAAAAAAAAACATAAATTCAGATCTCTTATCTTTTTGGAAATCGATAAGCAGCCTGTATCGGTCCATTGTAATCAGTAATAGCAAGTTCATTACGAGAAAAAAAAATACATATAATATACATATAATATATATATATATATATATATATATATATATATATATATATATATATATATGGAGGAGTTTCTTCCGAGACAAAAAAAAAAAAAAAAAAAAACTACTTATGTGTTGAAAGCAACCAACTTGCAAACTGAATGAAAATCTTCCATTTATTAACTAGAATCGAATGTAAGACGTTCTTCTTCCCATGTGGCCAATATGAATATAATATGGAAAGAAAACGTATGACAACACTAATGTACTTTGCACTGGTCATGTTTTGCATAACGACTTTGAATAACAATGTTTCAGTGGTCTGGAACATGTTTGCAAATCTAAAAACAGTTCAGAAAGTAATGCGTTTGGGATCGTAACACTGCAGCATATGCGAGTATTTACTGCATATAGTAGTATTTAGGTTATATTAAACTGTTTCTCCGTGAGTGAGAAGTTACTTGTACTTAAACTATGCCCATTAAGATTTGTGAGGTTATAACAGAAAATCTCATTCGACTTCCACATTGATGGAAAGAGAAGAATTATTAAATCGAAGAATTCACCTTACTTGACTTATATCGAGTTCCGTCTTGACTACAGTGGAGGATTTGAGGCAGATTTAGATCGCATAGAGGACATCTTATCCCTTGCGGTTATTTGAAACACTTTGCAAGCAGAATTTCTCCGATTACCAATGTTGGGTAAAAGTCAAAGATGGATGGTGATGATTTTATCGCAGTGATTTTCATCCTTAACTTCTGATATTTAGGGTTATGGCATTTTGTTGGTTCAACTGCACCTGTGACGAGATGGATCTGATCCAAAATACATCGTGATTTTATTTTTCGCATTACGTTCTTAATGAGAATTTTCTCTCTATCACAATGTATGTTAATTTATTATCAGGTTGCCATAAGAATTTAGAGATACTTAACTGAACCAATCAAGACACCGAGTTAAAATGCATCAGCATATACCACATTACTCTATAATGAACAAGAGTTATGATATTTATATTATTTAAATAAATTCTAGATAATCAAATGGTTACTCTAAATATGTGTTCAATGGTATTTAAAATATGTATTTGTCGATAAAATTTTTGATAAGTTGATATATTTATTTTTCTCTTGAATCACTAATCCAAATGCTCTCTTCACTAGTCCTTTTGCATGAAATTAGAATTTATTGTTCCAAGTTTGTAAACTCTCTCCCGGAAACTTGGGTTTTCCGTCCCGTAAGCTCAAGAAAATCGGCCGTCGAACCCACACTATTTTCAGACATTAAAAATATTATGTTAGGGTTAGGGACCACGAGATGGCGACATTTAATAGCCATCTTCTTCACTGCGCAACGAGTAATTAGTGATAGCTTTGGGCTAACTATCTCTGATTGGCTAGCTGTGAAGATTGAACTGCCCACTCAGTCTCCAAAAGATAGAGAGGGCTTAAACGGCCTCGCCTACTACGGGAACTAAAAGGCGTCAGCTGAATTTTTTAAAAAATTAACTAATTATTGTCACTATAGGAGGAGAGAGAGAATTGAAGAAACAAAGCATCATATATTCATAATTAGCCTTTGAAGAGCGAGTGCACTTAACGACCAATAATTAAAATGAATGCAAGACAACTTAAATGAAACAAATAAAATGATGGGAGTTGCAAAATTGTTATCAATAAAGGGATTCTCATGAAAAGCTCATGAGCATCAAGGAAAGAAAGGCAGCACAAACAAGAGATTATTATCCCACATTTAGAAGATGCAAGCAGGATTTGTTGACGTTAGTTTATCAGGCGAATTGTTCTTATTCTTACATGATTGGCAAATGTCTAAAAGCGGTCATGTGTGTTCATTTTAACACTTCAGATATGTCTGACATTATTTATTTTCGATGATTTGCCTTGGTATTGCATTAAAACAACTTCGTTACCTTGAAAAGGCATTCGCTATATAACCTTTTTAAGAATCAGCGATATCAGGATAGTCTCTAATAAGCCTTTTACTAAGAACGATTTTCAAAGTCTAATATCTCTGAACAGATCTTTATTTTCTTTAAATGGTCGCAAGCAATGATATTGCTTAAACCATAAATTGATGTACGTAACATTAAAAAATAAAATAAAATGTACGCAGTCAATTTTTCAGGGTGTTGTCATTAATGCCACTACTTCTAATGCACGTAATGGTCTTGGCATAGACTTTATGGAAATAATAAATCTCGGATTATGTTTGTATTCATTCTTCATACTGTCTGAATTCTTGGGCAATTTTCTTAACCGAAAACAACTTGGCTGTACATCTCGTGGTCGAGAATAGGGATATTCTCGGGATTTATTAGATTCATAATTCATTTGATTTTGAAAATGGTTACATCTTATGCAGATTCCCCGTCCATGAGGAAAGTAGTATTCCATTTGCAATATTTTTAAAAGCCTCGCTGTGTGCATTAGGGTTTCGTGAGATGAATTCCCAACATACCCGTATATTGCGAATACTGTGTCTGTGCGCCCAAGTGCAGTCTGTAAATCGTTTTAAGTCAGTATTTATAGGTATGCTGTTATCTTAGGAATAGAGCTCCCGAAGGTGATATAAGCTATAAATTTATTTTTAATAAAATTCATAAACCTATTTTTAATTATGTTTGTCAAATTAAGTGTTTGTTGGAAAACGTATTAAAAATAATTCAAAGAATTTGTTAGCAGTTGAGTTACACGGCTCTTTTGGGAACTCATTCCAATGGACGAGGTGGGTAATTAAAAGCATTAGTTTGTTCGATGTTTGTGCTATCAGGTCATGTGATTGGGATGTATATGGTCATGGGAAAACCAAGGCGTGTTAATTGAAAAATATGCTAAAATTAGCATATTTTTCATTAGCTAAAATCGTCGTCTAAGGTACCCACTTCACCACGAAATGTGTTCCTTAGTATGCATGAGTAAGATATTTAATTTAGATAAACGTATCCATGAATAGTTTCTTTAAAAATAGAACTGGAAAAAGGTGGATTTGGCAATCCCCAAATGGAGAAACAAGAAATGAAATTGATTTCATCCTAACAGATTGCAAAAGAATAATAAAAAATGTCGAAGTCATTGGGACATTCATTCAGACCACCGTCCAATAAGAGCCACTCTCAAAATACATAAAAAAATTAAGAACGCATACGAGCACAGTCCAACCATAAAAAACAGATAAACCCAGAAGAATTTAGAAAAAATGCGGAAGAAACCGACTGGAAATTAAAAAATGACATCGACGAAGATTTAACAACTTTAACAATCAATTAATGAACTTCAAAGAAAGAACCTCGTATGAACTTCTTCCTAAGACCAGGAAACGCCTATCAGCAAGAACAATAGAACTATTGAAGAAAAGAAGAATACTGAAAGATACAGGAAAAGACTGTCTAGAATATAAAATGATTTGTAAAAAACTGAGGCAGAATATCAAAGACGACTATAACATATATAGAACGCCAAAATTGGCAGAAGCAGCTAGGCTCCGCAGTAGCCTAAAAAAAGTAGAAAAAGAAATAAATCTAAAGCAACCACTACTACCGTCAGCTTTCATAGACAATCAAGGAAACAGACACACAAATAGAGGTGAAATGGAAAAAATAGTAAAATCGTTTTACGAGAACCTTTACTCATCTAAACAAGTAATCACAGCTCCAGTACCAGACGAAAATTTGGAAATACCATCTGTCCTACCTTGAAGAAGTAAAAATGGCTATCCACCATATGAAAAATGATCGATCACCAGGAATTGACGGTATAAAATCTGATGAATTAAAAATAGGTGGACAAATACTCTTTAAAGCTCTAGCAGAAGGGTTTACTCGATATATAGAATTAAGGAAAGACCCGACTGAATGGAAAACATCAAAGACCATAATTCTGCATAAAAAAGGTAATAAAGAAGACATCAGTAACTACAGACCCATCTGTCTATTAGCACACACACACATAAAATATTCGCCATAGTCATCCTAAACCGAATACAACCTCCATCAATGAAAATAGCTGCAAAGAACAGGCTGGTTTCAAAAAAGGCTTTTCAAATAGATCACATTCAAACTATTACTCAGCTAACAGAAAGATGCAGAGAATACCAGATTCCACTTTGTCTTCTTTTTATAGATTTTAAAAAGACATTTGACACTGTTAAGCACAAAGCAGTATTCCAAGCTTTAATAGAACAAGGCGTAGAAAAAGCATACATCCAACCATAACAGATATCTACAAAGAAGGCAAAACAAATATCACCCTTTTCAATCACCCGATTAAAATTAACTTAAGTAGAGGAGTACGTCAGGGTGATGTCTTATCACCTAATCTCTTCACATCTACTCTGGACAGCATCATTCGAAAAACTGATATGAAAGGTGGAATAAACATTGATGGTGAAATATTAAATATCCTATTATTCGCCGATGATGTGGTATTAATATCTCACTCATCCAAACTCTTAGAATCAATGCTGAATAACATAAGCCAAAACTGCCAAAACATTGGATTGGAAATACACCCGGACAAAATAAGATGGATGAAAAACAAATATTGTAAAGATCATACAATCACTCTAGAATCTCACACCATCGAAAAAGTTGAAGAACACATCTACCTCGGCCAATCCATAAAAATGAATAATGATATATCAAATGAACTATCAAGGAGAAAAAGAGCTGCTTGGATAGCCTTCAACAAATTAAAATCAACAATTACCAACCAAAACATAGATATAGACATAAGAGCCCATCTTTTCAATAGTCACATCTTACCAGCATTAACTTATGGCAGTGAACATGGAACACAACTTTAAAAGAAGAACAAAGCTTAATAACAACTCAACGTGCAATAGAAACCAGAATGTGCAATGTAAATAAAATAGACACGTAAGACACACAGAAATCAGGAAGAAGTCTGGACTCACGGACATAATAAAAGCAATCTACAACGGCAAAAGAAGATGGCAGGACATCTCGCCAGAATGAGAGACAACTGATGGACAGTCAGAGTTACAAACTGGTATCCGAGAGATACCAAAAGAAAACCTGGAAGACCAGCCTTAAGGTGGGAAGACCCAATAATTAAGAAAGTCGGAAGAAACTGGAGAAGAAATGCCCAAGATAGGAATAGCTGGACTCTTTACGACCTGCAGTCATGGAGAAATCCTAACTGAAATCACAGGTCCATCAAGGTAATCAAGGTTAACCTATCCACGACATACATTCGTTGTACAAGTTAAACCACTACTGTACATACGGACATGTCAAGGAGTGTTGTGGTGTTACTCTTTAATATTTTTCTTTACTTATTTTTGTCTTCATCACATTTCCTCCTTTGCTAACCGCTCTTCTTTCTCTGCCACGTGCCGACGTGTTCATTACATTCAATTTCTATGTGGGTAGAGAATTTCTTCACATTTTTAGAAATTCCTGTTGATCGAATCGCATATCATCCTTGTCATCTAACCCGAAGAAAAATGCTAGTAATTTAAAAAAAAGTGTTTATAAGTAATGTTAGAGCCATGATTTCTCCATCTGACTTAGAACAAAACAAGATGGAACGAAATTTCTATTTCTCTCTCTCTCTCTCTCTCATCTTTAGGTAGTTGCAAGTAGCTTTCTTATTTGGGTGGCAAAGTAAGAGCTAGTACGAAAATAAGAAACACTGAACTTTTCTCGCGCAGTGTATTGCACACATCTTCACTTAATTGCGTTCCCTGGAGGAATAAGAGTTGCAACAGAATGTCAAAAGACAGGAAATCCACGTGGAAGTGGAACTCCTGAAATTTTCCCCGAAGCAAGTTAGGAACGAAATCAGTAGTTTCTCCTTCGTTTATTTGGAGTCAAGGTAAAGGGTGGAGACGTCGACAAATGTTGTCATGACAGCTGCTGGGGGCGAGCCAAATTTACTGGAGTTCGAGAAAAGTTTAGCAAAGTGTGATTAAATCCTAGATCTAGTGAAACTAGCAAGTCGGACTACGGCGTGCAGTATAAAAATATTTTTGGAGAAAGTGTTGGTGAATGGAAGTAGTCTCTGAAAGTGGAGACAAGTTATTTAAGAGATATAAAGGTGACTGGTGTATGTGGTTTCCTCTTATGAATTGTAATTCTGATTTCAGATATTAATCTGAAGATTTAAAAATGGTGACTAAATTATGTCCAAATCGTATATCAATTAAGTAATATGGCTTTTTGTCAGTTTAATTTGAGTAATAATACGAAAGTTGATCATCTCTTCCATAATGTACTGCTGGGTATTGTGTGTTTTTTGGTCTGTTTGTTTTTCGGGGGGGGGAGGATTCTGCTTCTGTATGAGATTGCCTAATTTACTCCTCAGCTTTTTAGCTGAGGAGTAAATTAGGCAATCACATAATATTCTATGCATGCCTGACTAGACTCAAATTTACATTTTACTGCAGCTCCAATGGATGCATTTATCAAAATATAATCTTGAGTGGCCTGTTTACGGAAATTCTAATGAAGAATGCTCCGAAGAATTGGAAGATATTTTGTAGAAATGTATAACCAGTTACTTATAAAATTGTAAAAATAATCTGTGTATTGTAAACATTTCCTGTCCATGTTTCGTTTTCGACAAACAACTTAAATTCAAAAACAAAAACGTGATCAAGTGGTTTTTAGACAGCTTGACACATCACTCTGAATATACTTAATGTTTCAAATATCCGTGTAGAATTTTTAACCACCTAACAATTTCTTTGATTTAGGAATCATGTACATTCAAGCGAATTACAAAAAAGATTGTTTTCCCAAAATTGCTTCAAGGCAAGTAGCTGGAATTTTAAAAAAATATCTTAATGTTTTGATGCTTAACAGAGTGATTATATTTAGAAGAAAGCAATTGCTTGTACATTTTTTTTAAATACCTTACAAATAAACACTCTTCCAGTGTTATAAAAGAAATGACTAGTAAAGAAGGTTTCGCTTGATGCTGCAAGTTTAGAATGAGAAATTCTCTAATAATATTATAAATCACATGATGAAAAAAAACTTTTGAATGCACACTTTAATAGAATCTGAAGAGGAAGAATGAGAAAATGCCACTACAGTTTTATCTTTTCGTGCAAAAAAAAAAAAAAGAAGTCAAATGACTTGGATTCAAAGCATTTCACAAGAACAAAAAATTTAACTAATTGAAGTGGATAAGCCAGAAACGATTTCTGTACAGATAATTAAAAGGCACATGTCAAATAACTTGATTATGATAAAAACAAACAGTCTTTCAGATTTTATATCATAGCTTATCTGAATCGTTTATTATTATTATTATTTTTACACTCTCAACCGTACACTGGACTTAAGTTCGTTACTTTTAAATATCATAACATTTGTTTTAAAATCGAGAACATAAAAACTAAGATATAACTGAAATAAAAAGATCCGGATTTATACGAAAGATACTTTTGCCTTCGAGGACTGCTTTCCACGTCCTCTTATACCACACACACACACACACACATAATCCTCTTAAAAGTCTTAATTTGAATAAAAAAATACACTTTTCAGATAATTCATCAATTCAGTTATCGAAGACGGAATAACTATAGACAGTCAAAAAATAATAAATGTATCTATTATAATTAAAAGCAGTTCTTTGCAGCTTCGCCTCATGATTTAAGTGATAGACATCACAAATAAAAGACGCAGGATATGCAACCATTATGAGAATACGAAAAATTTATTATGTGATGATGACGGGAAGTCATCTTGCTTCAAAATGTTTATATTACAAACTTCTATTAGTACACATGTTTTCGAAGAAATAATAACGAATTTACCATTAAAATATCACAGAAATTAATACAGGTTATTACGTTAAATGCAGAACAACCAGATGTATGGAGTTCCTCTAGGTAGTGGTTAGAATTTTATCCATAAAGGGCTTTCTTTGGGCAGTCCAGCACTATGGAAGCAAATATCATTTCCACATGCACTGATAAGAAATATATTCAGTACATTTAAAGTTTTTTTTTATTTTATGGCTGCACGTGTTAAAGGTTATTTTAAAGTTTTTTTTAATCTATTCCACTCTTTTTTTTCCATTCTACATTAACACAACTCTCTCCCGTCCTTTAATGATGGGTTTTCTTCCGTCTGTAGTCATTCCTCTTACAGAGCAACTATTGATTATAAAAGCCTGTTTTTCTCATTTAATAAAAATTTCAATATATCATTAAAAACAGTAGAAATGAAACACATAAATGGTTTCCAATTTTCAGCTCTACAATTTGCAGAACTTTCAGTGTTAGTTGTGTTGCTGTATTTTCCAGGTAAAGTCATCATTTTAAATAATGCACGAGATTGATCCAAGTTCTTTTTGTTTCAGGTCTTCCAATAGAATTTGTTCTTTTATAACCCATGTTATTATCTCACGTGAAACTGGCGTTTTTCATACAAAGTTAAAAATGACTTTGGCTTATCAGTAGGATCGTAGAAATGAGCATGCTGCTACAGTAAAAGCACGCACTAATAAGAAGGAAACTGTTCATAGAAGTCAAAGAAGATAAAATTTTCCGAAATTGAACCAGGGGATTTTTTTTTCTTGCAGTAAGTATTATGCGATATCGACATTCCAAAGATTCCAAACACGATCATGCGGGAACCGTTTTCAGAGGAAAGCTGTCGTAAACATTTAATGGCACCCGAAGTTCGCATTACTGTTTATGAGCTGAAGTCAAGCATGAATAAAGAAACAGAAAGAATACAGCACTGCATTCGAAAAAAGGAAATGTATTTTCTCATAAAACACGATGTAATATTATAAGAGATATTTAATAATAAAACCAAAAATTGTTCGTCTTAAAACTAAAATGCACTTGAAATGATCTGACGCACCTAAATAAGAAATCGAAGAAAAGAACTTAGTTAAAAGCCTTTGAAAAAAAATTATTGAAAAGAATTCTATAAAAATGATCCGAGACAAATCATAGAAAGTGAATGTAAATAGGGGATTTTAAAGATCTATCCTTACCATAAAGTTTATCAATAACATTCTTGTAGTTATGTTCTTTCGTATGTATCTGCTGTCACTTGCAAAATTATTTTAATATTGTTTCAAATCGTTGTTTTTTTTTCTTTCAATCAACATTGAAAAACAAACACTGACGTGACTGGAAAACTTTTAATAATAATAATAAAATACAACATTTGAATAAAATTCGTTTGGCTTGACTTTGGGCTAATAACGAAGTAGTGCTCGGGCGGACCGAGCGCTACTCCGTTAGCCCGATCATGCATTAGCGATCATTGTAGATGCTCAGTCATAGATCGTATGCAATGCGTAGTGTGTATTCTCAAATCGTCTACTCAACTCGCCCCCACCACACAAGATTAAATCTTGAGTGCTCGCCCTCCCCAGATTAAATCCTGAGTGCGCCACTGACTAAACGTATTTGTTACTATCAGTAAACATAATGCACAATGTGGTAACTGATTTCATAATAAAACGAGTCAACATATCCGCTAGTGATGAACATTATATTTTAATATATTCTAAACAATTGGATGAACAACGCATTACAGTAATATAAAATGGAAATAAAAAGATTTGGTATAATTTATTAAGAATATCTGAATAATTTTTATTCAAATTATTAGAATCAGTTATATGTAATATTTAAAAGATATATTTTATAAAATATTTAAGATATTTTCTTAATTACTAAGAAAAAAATAGCACACCATTAATTATAAAAGATAGCCAAAAATAAATAAATTATGACAAATAATTACCGTTTAAATCCCGTGTGGTGGTCGGGATAAGAATAGCCCCAATGTAGCTCATGCATGTCGTACGAGGCGACTAAAATGGGTATCATGGGAGGGTAATGGATTGCAATGCAGTAGCCAATGAAGTTTTAAGTGAGGCTTGGCTATTGCTGTTACCCTCTTGCCGTGATCAGAGCTTATAGCGCTATATTACCCGATCCAAACATTTTCTACCAGATAACGGGGAATATGAGAAGCATTCTTGCTTCACCCATCTAACCGAAAACAAAAACATTGAAAAATGTAAGTTGTATATACTAACTCGTCTGAATCAATTACTTATGTGTAGATAGAGATGGATACGAAGTTCCATTTTGGAAGTATGTTCATTTGACATCGTCAACTAATACTATTCACAAAACAGAGTTATTTGTTCGATTTAATGGCCATCGCATGTTCTTAGATACCTGAGTTATATTCATTTTCCCAGTACCACATATTCGCATTACTGGAATTAATGCGAGCGACTGCCTGCTGTGGACAAGTATAATTAGCTCATCCTAGGAAAGCACAGCTTCGCATAAGAGTGAATCACTGAATTGACACACCTTGCTTGAGTCTGTCAAGTTTCAATGCAAGCTGATCGAAATCCTTGCAGACTAATATTTGCAAAGTAATAGGGATACGTGCAAGATTTACATTTCATGAGAATTATTCGGTGGCGTCTTCATAATTAAGACCAGTTTGGAGGGCGAAACATTAACTGCATTGCTAATACGATCACTCTATTGTGAGAAGTGAGAATAAAAGTAAATAGCATAATCAAGAGTATTTAAATGCGCTTTTTTAATTCATTTCTACACTATGCAATATAAATAAGGACAGCTTAGCCCCTTTCACAAACTTTATTAGGCTGAAGTTAGTGAAATGCTCAGCAATTGCACATATCACTATCATGAATACATTGTTAGCAATGGATAAATAGAATTTGGTTCATTTCTCAACCATTCTAGCACTTACTGAAGTAAAACGTGGTAAATTCGTCCCTGAACTGACATTTTAACTTTTCTCAAATATAAGATTCAGATTGGGACTGTATTCTGGCTCATACAGAGTTAAGTGATTAATCCATTACATAATTATATAATTATCCAGAATGGCAATGTAACTTATTTAATATTTCCAGATAAGACGATAATGGGAGTGGGTGGTCCTAGTTCAATCAGAGGAAGCATTTTAAGACAACACCATGGCCAGCACACAAAATGAGAAGTGATGATACAGTCTGATAAATCAAATCTGATTTAACATTGATTTAATGCATCACTCTACTGCATTTTAAGAATATATTACCCACTCAACACACAGTTTATCTCTTTATCTATTAGTGTCTATATGCAGCGAGTTACATAGTTGGTTCAAATCCTACTGTGGACACGGATGTGTTTCATGAATGTCTTTGAAGATTATAGATGGACATTGTGGGCGACCACTCAAGTCGAACCCGAGTGTTGCTTAGGGAAGATATTTACCTTTTCCGTAGTAGCTCCTTGGAAAGCGAGATTATTGATTGTAGTAATTAATATTTGCACATCTCTATAGCTGTGAATGCCCTGAATGTTTGAGAGACCCATGAACGTATACCGGGGAGCATACACAACCCTTTACAACGCTCTATCCCTTACCATCTGTTCATATGAACTAGTGATTGTTTCATTCGTTTCTTTCACCAATATATTTTCATTTTTTACTGATTGTTCACAGTTTATCTCAAATATTTTAATAATAATTCAATAGCATAAGTTAAAGGACTATTTCCAAAATTGTACCCAGTTATTAAAAAAGAAAGAAAGAAAGAAAGAAAGAAAGAATGCATTCATTTGCCTTTACGCCATACTGTCACTGGTACATACACTAACAGAAAGAAAAATGTGTTCAAGTACTTTTCCAGCATATGTGTATGCAAATAATTACTGAGAAACCTTATGCCTTTCTTTCTATCTGCTTAAGTATTATAAAAACGTCCCAAATCGCGTATGAAATGCTTCTAACTGTAATCTTCATGAGTATAGACCACCCTAAATTGTGCTTCCGTTTGTGATATGATTTTTTATGCAAAGATCTCCTTCGCCAAAGAGTTGTACAAATGACATTCTGTTGGGTTGTCTCTTGAAATGTAGTAAGGCATACGGAACTTACGACCTTTATGCACTACTACTGCACGTATTTCTGAGGCTAACTTTAAGAACCCAAATGAACGTGTGGTAGGGTTTGTGACGTCCCGTTATTCGCCATCTCCAGTTAATTCGTAAGAGGGCATGCAACGTTGATTTAGTTCCGATTACGCACTCATTTGTTAACAACTCAACAAGATTATTGCATGGGAAGAAATAAATCATTATTTAAATGACACAAATAAATCAGATCAGCGCATATCAATTAATCATTAATTGATTTCATCAATCTCGGTTAATTTTGTAACGTCAGATGATAAATTGAGTTTTACAGTCTTGTGCACTTCTCATCATATAATATATAATTTTATATATAATATACATTGTATATAATAATATATATTATATACATATAATATATAAATTGATTGAATAGTTGATGCTTTGGGGGAGGCTACACTATATTTTCACCCTTACGGTAGAAATTAGACGGTGAAGTTAATGGAACTTCGTTATAACTCAGAAAAGCTAACTTACGCAGACATCGGGTATATATACTCGTTGGTGTTCTCGAAGCTTCTATTTGCGAATGTTCTACTAGGTTTAGGATTTCTGGAAACCTCCAGAAATGAAGCGCGCGCCCTAGTGGGATAACTTTAATGTAAAGTTTTCATTTCTTTGAGTTGATTTCATTTGTTCTATCTTTTGGAAACAATTTAAGAAAGCTCGATTGTTAGTTTCTTTCAGGAACAAATCAATATTATTTTGAGCCGTTTTTATGGGGGACTCTAAAATGCGTGTGGCCAATAGGCCTGTGCCTACTCTGCATATTTGGTAATCCGGCACTGGGCACAATGCGCTTGGTAAGCAGAATGCCAGCAAATAATTAGTTTTACTGAAAGTAACTGAGGTACTTTTTTCGAGGAAGTATGCCTTTATCCAAATACAGTGTATATTGTTTTGAATTCATGCCACCGCAGCTAAGGACATGTAGCGAGTAGACACAAGAATTTAGTGTATGTATTTACTGATTTGTTTGTCCGGTGAGTACACGCTGTAAATATAGGTTTGCGAGGAAGAACGATGTTTTTCCAAGTAGAAAAAAATCGCACAATTTCGAAGCCCTCGGTAAGCCTCTTCAGTGGAAACCCAATCTTCCCCCTCCCCCCACCCGATGCTTCTAGTTATATCTAGACCTATAAAAGCCATTGGTTTGGATTTTTCTGTTGAGATTATTTTTCCAAAATCTCTGGCTGTTTGTTTTAGGTAATAAAAAGAAGTTTTTGAAGTCTTCCAAAAAGCAAATTTCCGTTATCACCAAGAAAGAAGTGTGTTTATATTTATGTTCAAGGAGTTTAATACCTTTACGCGTTTTTAGTGGAAGATGAGCTAGACAGGAATGTCTCCTGTTCTTTTTCTTCAACATGATAATTTAGACATCAGTCACATCGGTATTTCATATCTTGATGTGCAGAAACCTAAATCAGGGATTATTCTCAATCAAATTACCTTTCGGATCAATAACATTGACCTTGATGAATGGAGGGCAAAAAGTCAGTCAGTGGGAGACGTGGCACTTTCGGATAAAATAAATAAAAAATACAAAAATAAAAGAAACAACTAACTAAATTGCACACCTGCATAAGTCGTAAATAAAACCATTACGATGCAATTCATACGAACTTAGTCACAGCTTTTTACAACACATTTGCAGCATCTTATAGATTTTAAAGAGATAAAATTCCAGGGTTCGATTCTCGTCATGGACTGGAATCGAACCCAAGTCCTTCGGAGGAAGCTACGAGGCTCGTTTCAATCATTAGATGTCATCAGTGTCTTAACCTACCGCCAATGTTATATACCGCTTCCATTTGTTATTTCAATTATTTTTTATATAGACCGTGACATATGCTATTTATGAACTTCGTAGAAACAGAAGAAATAGGATTAGAAGCAGCAAATTATGGACATAATATAGCATTCAGCTTGAAATGGTTATCGAATACAATGAGCGTTTACACTAGGTTTGCAGTTTGTTTTGTAAAATTATTATCTTTTAAACTGACAGCAAAAGAAATCGAGCGATGATACAAAATCTAACAATTCTGTAGCTCGAATCTATTCTACAAGAAGACGTATCCAGATGCTATAGGGAATTGTATGATACATGATAAAGCTTGAAAAAGAAATAAAAAAACTCAAAATTAATATATCTTACTTTTATGATAAATTAATCGCATTGCAGCAAGAACTGGAGACTTATGCTTGTCGTACTTGATCACGTGGGCAAATACTGCCCCTACAAATAGCTTTATTAAATGTAAAATATACATTAGACAGATTTGCATACATCAGTTGTTTTTTATACTCTTATGGTAAGCAAATTGGAAAACGATATGTGTTCTACCTTAAGGGTACACAAGTATGTAGAGATATATAAAAATGAGTCTGGAGAGAAATATTCTAATAGCGTAGCAAAAACTATTCGCTTGCTTTTTTGGGGGGGTGCGGATAATATTCCTCAAATCATAATACCCTACATTTTAACGAGCGTGTTCCAGTAATATGTCAAATGTTAGTCAAGGAAACTGGCATAGCGTAGCTACTTAAGTTGGTTTATTTATGAGCAGGCACATACATTAAATATAATTTAATGCCTGAAAGGTTGACTGACAAACTCGTAAAGCATCTCTCATTGATGAAATTTATCATCTTGTATTGGAAACTTTAAGATCTTCTATAACGGATTTATTGCTTCAATTTAAAATATTTTCAACCAATCTTTCTGAAGTTTGTAATGCTCGTTAGGATTAGAACCATACTGAAAGATTTTGTACTAATCCCAAGTTGTTTACTTTAATGTTAGAGGTTTTGAAATGTGATTCAGTTAAGAATTTTATTCAAGTACACGTAGAGTAACTTTAAATGGTTTAGGAAATTAGGTGTAATCTTCGTTTGTTGTTGTTACTGCATTACTGTTACGAATAGATTTCTTCAAAATATATTTGAGTAATAATTCGGAAGGAATAGATAAGCCTATTGTGTTCAAATATTTCATCGTTTTAAGATATTCTTATAAAAATTGGCATAAACAGTGTTCATGATATTCTCTGGAGCGCGTGGGGGAGGACCTCTAGTGAACTCCAATGCTATGGGGAAAAATATTTCAAGAGAATCATCATTTTCGTTTTTGCTTTACTTTTGTTACAAAATATTCAGTCAAGATCTGAATATCCCCCCCCCCCTTCAGCTAAAAATATTACACGTCTTGCTTGTACAACTACTGAATAATCATAGTTAGGGCACCTACAGTTTTAAAATGCTTGATACTGTTCAGAAAACAGCAATTAGATTAATAAATAACCTTGCTTTCGCTTTCTCACTGATGTTTTGTTTCCTGACCTCTTTTAACACGTATTTTTATGTTCCGCAAAGCGTCAACCATTATTCATTCCTCGAGATATGCAGTAACTCGAGCAGCAGTGATCGACAACTCTGCATAGTTGAACTTCAAACGCTACGAACTAACTTTTATTTTTTTGGCTGTAAATACAAAACAATCTGGTCCACTTTCATTCCATCTACATCTGTACTTTGAACCACTAACTGATATTGGTTTTCCAATGTCATTTTTAAGGAAAACGTCCACAGATTCACGATCTCTATATTACTTGTCCGTACAGAGAACGGATTTAGTATAGGTTTTGCAACGTCTATTATGTGGGGATAATAAACTAAAGAAGAATGAATCATTTTATAAATGAACTTCAGATAGTAAAAAGCACTGTCTTAATAACTTGAATAATAATTTATAAAAAATATTGCATCTTCATACCAAGATTAATGCAAAAAACTAGTACATAAGATTAAGAGATCTTGAAGGGTAGAGAAGTGATTATTTTCTTGAATTACTTCCATTTTTTTTTTGAAGAGCATCCACTTTACACGTAGATGCAAGTTAGAAAAATGATTACCGGTACATTCGTTTTTTTTTTTTTTTTTTAACTACAACCACCTGCGAGAAAATACATATAACGTATCTTAGGAGAGGAAACCTATCAATAAGTAGAATAATGGTCTCACACACCGAGTAGGTAGAACAAAGTTTATTTGGAAAGAGAGAAGCCCTTATAATTGCTAAAGCGTACAGTTTAAGTAAATTATGGCCTTTGCTGTTCGACTCGCACCGCTTTGATCAAAGTAAAATCATTGAGTGAATGAATGAAATAATACTCCTCGAACTCAGTAGGGGCGAACGAGATTCGCCACTAGAGGAGTTAAATAGAGTTGTTTATATATCAAAGGCCAACAAACAGCGAAGGGGGAACTCTTCTATTCACCCAGGTATATCACTGAACTTTATTCCCAATGTGTCTCAATCCTCGCTATCTTGGGACATCATTATTATTATTATTATTTGTCACCGCCAGGGAATTCAAGGAGTCATCGAGGGAGGGCATCTACTCTACAACTCTCCTTCCACCAACTGACCGCAACTACACCAACGCCACCTACCGCCGATCACCACTATTAGTATTTCCACAGACAATCACAAACATCCATGCCCACGGCGGGATTCGAACCCGCAGCCTCTTGACTGGAGAGTGGACACGGTAACCACTCGGCCAGCCAGGCTGGCCAGTCACTATTTTCGTGTCACTTTCCATTAGTAAGTATCCGCATATTACACGAACGAACAAGATTAGATTTACAATTTCAGATTTAGCTAACGAAACTGTATTCTGTAAACCAAAAACAAAAATAATGATACGAGAGAATAAGTTAAATGCATGAATATAAGCAAGAATAAACAATGAAAAATCCTAACTTATTAGGTTAGGATTTTTAGGAATTTTTTCATTGTGTACAGCTGGAATAAACTAAGCAGGGCAATTATTTTATTTGTCATGTAAAAAAATGAACTGAGAGTGCGTCTAAAAATATCACATAACAGTTTCTTTCTCTTCTGAAAAAGAGAGAATCTCGATCTCGTATTTTTTTAACCAACCAGATGGATTCACCAGCCTCAAAATCCTCTAAACCACTTTTGTTTTGAAAGGTAAAATTCTTTGTTTGGTTTTTAAAGAATTTGACCTTTCAAAACAATAATACAGAAAATCCGGTTGAGAATAAAAACTCCAATCATGTCGAAATTTTTATCCAAACACTGCATTTGTTTGTAAGTGCGATAATCAGTGCAGATTGCGTTCTAATCTTAATCGCGATAAAAGGAAACTCGTCAGTTTGTACATAATCCTTTTTATTTTAAAGTAGTTCGTTTTCAAAAGATAGATCGTTACGAAGGCTTCTTTACAAAGTATAAGAAGGTCATCCTTTATTAATACACTTTTAAAAAGTTTTCTGAAGAGGTTCCCTCTTCCATTTTTCAACAAAAAACTGAAAAGATACAACTATTGTTCGATTAACTTATAAAAGAAATAAAGACAACATAAAACTTCTTCTTCTATGATGTTTCATCTCTCATTTCTTCGCTACTGCAGTCTAAAATATTAACGGACACCATGAATGCTTTAATAGCAGAAGCAACCCACTGCTGCATTCTTTTATTTTTTATATTGCTGTTAGCAGCCATGATTAGCTTCGTTTATTTATTTACTGGCATGGGCTTCCAAGATTAACGACATTCACTGACGTCTATAATCAGGTTTACCTTCTCCAGATGAAGACAGCGTCAGTTCAATGATAGAACGAATTGTTTTGTTACGAGCTTTAATGAACAGAATTAAAAACCACAATAAACAGGAAACGGTATTAAAGTCACCTTAAGTAGAAATGATTTTAAAAAAAATTAAAATTGTGGAAGCACAGAACAAATGAAATTTGGTCAAATAATTCATTTTAATTGAATGGTACTGTAAAAATTTAAAGGGCTTCTATTTCTTTAAGTCACAATCGATATTTTAGGAATACAAAAGTAAACCAGAATGGAGGGCAATGCTTTGTACTGTAATATATCGTACTACTTTGCAATCCCATAATAATAATTTGAAATTACAATTATCCTGGAGTTAAGATTAATTCGTAAGTTTTTGTTTCATTGATCATACCAATCTCTTACAATTTAAAGTTCGTTGTCCTAATGGATGACAGTCATTTTTCATTTCCATACTTCGTTTTCACTATATATATATATATATATATATATATATATATATATATATATATATATGTTACCGGCAAAGTGTGAAAAGCAAACATTCTATAGAATGGCTAGGAGTTTTTTGGCAAAGTACGAAATGTCTGATTTTCTTTTATATTTTACATACTTTCCCATTGTATAGAATGACAAATACTATTTCGGATATATTTTCATTCTGAAGTTTTAAATTTTGCCGCCATGAGAAGGTTAGGTTAAGAACTGGCGGTTGTTTTGAGTGTAACAGACGATGGTTTTTACCGACTTGGAACTGCTGAAGGAATTTTAAACCAACTCTATGCCAGGTCACAATACCTACCAGGCAAATACCTACCTCCATGCAGAGCCTTTCAACATCTCAGGGAAAGTAACCACTTCTGCGCAAAAGCACATCAGTGGGAGCCAGACCCGGGAAAGATACCACGGTTGAAGCAATGCACAAGTCATATATATCTCGTATACAAGTAGACAAAAGGTGCTTGACCTTCTTAATAAAAATCTCTGGATGAGAGAAAGATGTAGAAACTTTGATACACTTTAACGTATAATAAACCCAAGGTAACTAGAAGTTACCTTGGGTGTTACAAGTTATAGATACCAAATATTTTTATACTTGGATTTCAATCCTTTTCCCAAGTAAGCAAAACAAAGTGTTGCGCGTGAAATATATTCACGTCTGAGGTACTTGTATATAGAGGCTGATGACTTCATATCACTTGCCTTAGTATGTATCCCATAATGCAAATTATGGCATACATGCTAATAAATGCTAAAAAGACTTGAATATGTAACTATAACAAATCCAAGTGAATAAAAAAATTAGTAATACCCAAATTTCATTACTGTAGTCCTTATAAGGAGTGGCTTAAAAGGCCGAAGCAAGAATGCTTTTCATATTCCCCGTTATCTGTAGAGGACAGTGTAAGGATAAAGTGTTGTTGAGCTATATAAATAAAGCTCTGATCATGGCAGGAGAGTAACAGAAATAGCCGAACCTCAGTTAGAACTTCATTGGCTCATTAGAACTTCACCGCTCATTGCCATCCATTACCCTCCCTGGGTACCCATTTCAGTCGCCTCGTACGACATGCATGAGCTACATTGGTGCTGATACGCAAGTAAAGCCCTTTATAAAATTTAGAACGATCCCTAGACCACTCAATAGTGGTCGAAAGATCGTCCAACTCCACGTTGGCTCCCCCTCAGCGACGTACCCCCCCCCCTACCATCGAGCAGAACCGCTCATATTCCAGGGAAAAGCGTCAACGGACGAGGCTCCTCACGGGCCACGCAGAAGAACACCCTCCCCAGAGACTCAAAATTCTCTCCCAGGGCAACCCCTCCCCCGAAATCTAAGCCCCCCTCACCGAGAGCAAAATTTCGGAAGAAACCTGAGAGAGTGAAACTCTCGAAACTCTGCATCCATTTTAGTCGCTTCGTACGACATGCATGAGCTACATTGGGGCTATTCTTATCCCGGCCACCACATGGGAAATATTGCATTAAAAACATCGTTTATTTAAAAGTATGCACAATTTTATATTCAACAAAAGATGTGTATTAAAATTACACATTTATTAGATTTTGCAAGTGCATTTTTATTTATTTAAATTCGTTTTTTTTTAATTAACTTATAGCCAGATTTAATAGAAATTTGTTTTAAAAAATTAGTGCAGGGTGAAATAGTGCAGAAGATGGAGATGTCAAAAAGTGATGGTTATCAGAATTTGGAGGTTGGTATAGCATCAAAAGGACGGGGAACAAAAAAAAGAATTTATTAATTAAGGAGGAATGGATATAAATCTTGTAAATAAACTGGATTTCGAAGCTGGATCAGCAAGATGGGGAGTGAAGGGAAGGTATTCGACTAGCAGGTGGTAAAAATCATCATCATAAGACAAATTACGGGTATAAACCATATTGGTCTGTTCCGGTCTCATTATCCATCCAATATCCTTTTTTGAGGTCTACCCTGACTTCCCTTTCCAATTGGCTTATATTTTAGTATTTGTTTAGAATGTCGGGTGTTGGCCATTCGATTTAGAAGTTCAAGCCATTTTTGTTTATAAATGTTTAGTTTTTCTTCTATTGCTTTTGTTTTTAGTTCTTTTAAAATTCACTCGTAACCTTTAGGTTAAAACACATTCATTTTTATATTTCGATGAGGATTCAAACGTGGGCATCGACAGAAGAAGGAGAAATAAGAAAGACGTTATCCTCCCGGCGTTTTAACTTTGTAATATTATACGAGAAAGACTTCCTTAATTAATCCTGGTTTACCGGATTAGGATTCGAAGACAGACCAGGGAAATGCCTCCATCATCACCCTTCAATCGTAGCATTTAAAATCTACGCGACTTCATTGGTGAAGTAGACATGCATCCCTTCTCCTCCCCCCCACATCTCAAATGCTACCCCAAAGATTCGAGTCCATGAAATTTACTCCATTCTTCGATGAATTCATGGTCGGTTCAATATCTTTAGATTTATTGATATGCAGGCAATCTTTAATCAGAAACTGCTAAACTTAAAAAATTTAGGTCTTTCTTTTTTTACCTGGTTAAATACTACCATTTGAAATAACTTTTATTCAAATTTATATCGTTTTATATGCTCAGAAAAACACGTGCATTAAGAAATGCTGAGAGTAGATGCAGCCTTCGAATCTTGGTCGTAAATAATAGTTATCTAATATAGTTGCATGTGTCAGAAGATTCTCCAAAATGTATGTTCTGAAGGTTTTGCAAATAGCATATTTATTGACGACAGACTGATACATCATCAATCATGTCTGCTGGTATTAATCTCGTGCAGGAACTGGAAACACGTCTCTCGGAGTCGTGTAAACAATATTTGAATAGCTACGTGGTAGACGCTCAGCTGACTTATCGAAATGTGTGGATATTATTTATTGCCCAGATGGCTTTCTCATGGATGTTTACGTGCAAGAATGGGGTAAACCGAGTGAGGTTATAGTTTCAATATTTAATATCGCTTCTGGAAATGCTGCTACTCGAAAATGCTTTTAGAGACTCTTTCTGATGTATGATGCCAAATACTTTAGGAATAAGATTTTACAGTCTGTTCTTCCGAGACTGAGCGACTAATATTTATCAATATGAATTAATGAATCTAAGTAGGATAGTATTCCACTATTGGACAGTTTGGGACTAGTGATCATTAGTCTCGATGCTATCACTTACCGATTTCATAATAGAACGAGTAAACATATCCACTAGTGATGAACATTAGATCTGGAAAACAATGCACTCCAGCAACATAAAATGAAAACAAAAAAGATTTGCATAAGTTTGAATTATTTTTATTCAAAATATTAGTATAAATTATAAAAACTTTTACAAATGTTTTATTTTATAAATTTTATAACGTTTTCTTAATTACTTAATTAGGAAAATATTTATACACCATTAATTACAAAACATAATGTAAAATTAAACATCTAAATAAATTATGATAAACATTGGGACTAGTGATCATTAGTCTCGATGCTATCACTTACCGATTTCATAATAGAACGAGTAAACATATCCACTAGTGATGAACATTAGATCTGGAAAACAATGCACTCCAGCAACATAAAATGAAAACAAAAAAGATTTGCATAAGTTTGAATTATTTTTATTCAAAATATTAGTATAAGTTATAAAAAATTTTACAAATGTTTTATTTTATAAATTTTATAACGTTTTCTTAATTACTTAATTAGGAAAATATTTATACACCATTAATTACAAAACATAATGTAAAATTAAACATCTAAATAAATTATGATAAACATCTCTTGAGCGGGAATGAACACCTGATTCCCGAAAAGTCCTTTTTAGGACTTCCAGGGTGACAAATGGCAAAATGCTATAGCCAATGAAGTTTTAACTGAGGCTCGGCTATTGCCGTTACCCAGCCATGACTAGAGCTTTTTAGCTCAATAACACTCTATCCATACAGATTTACTTCATTCAGATGACGGGATAAAGAGTCAAGGACTCAGTCCATCGCCCAGTTCTTTTAAGAACTTTAAGAACTTAAGATAAACATCTCGGGGAATCAATCGACCGTGAGATGCGGTGATTGATTCATTCAATCCAATACCTTTGGAGGGTAATGGATGGCAATGCTGTAGCTAATGAAGTTCTAACTGAGGCTCGGCTGTTGCTCTTACCCTCCTACCATGATCAGAGCTTTAATAGCTCAAAAACACCTTATCCCTACACTGTCCTCTACAGATAACGGGAAGATGAAAAACATTCTTGCTTCGCCCCTTTCAGCCAGTCCTTATAAGGACTTATAAGATAAACATCTCCCGGTGTGGTTGCCAGGATAAGAATAGCACCAATGTAGCTCATGCATGTCGTACGAGGCGACTAAAATGGGTATCCAGGGAAGGTAACGGAGGGCAATGCTGTAGCCAATGAAGTTCTAACTGAGGCTGGGCTAATGCTGTTACTTTCCTGCCATGATCAGAGCTTTTATTTATATTTATATAGCTCAATAACACCTTATCCTTACACTGTCCTCTACAGATAACGGGGAATATGAAAAGCATTCTTGCTTCGCCCATCTAGCCAGTCCTTTTAAGGACTAAAAGAAAAAAGATAATCGATCAATTTACTATTGAAAAATGTAAATGGTAATTTTTTGTCTTTCACTGGCTTTAAATAAATTATGATAAAAAAGACCAAAGAATGGTAAATTTCTCTCATCTGCGTCTAAATAAATTATTATAAACTTCCAATTTACCATTGAAATATGTAAATAAATGGCAAATTTCTCTCATCTCCGTCTAGAATAAAGAAAGAAGTGAAAACTTACATTTTGGAGCTTTTGACTTATTTCGATCACTCCATTGTGAGAAGTTAGAACAAATTGCATATTTAAGAATATTTTAAGGTGTTATTTTAATTCATTTCTAAACTTAGCAACATACATATATAAGTATCCCATTCCATTAAAAAAATGTTATGAGTCTTAAATCTTTCAAACAAGCAAGGTTTATTATAACGTATCCCACCCTTTGCAGCAACGCTGCCGACTGCCCTGTAGTACCATCCATCCTCATTGCTGTTTGGAAATCTTTCATTAGAGCCACCTACCTTAGAAGACTCACTAGTATTATGATACTGGATAAACATCCACTTGCAAGCTTTTCAAGATAAAGCTTGCCCCAATGAAGGTTAATGAAGATGATCACTGAAGTGGGATATCGCAAGCCAAGTATCGTGAGGTATTATCTCAAAATAAGCCTACAGAAGAGACATACGCAGTGTAGAGTTGAACTATACACAAAGCGGCTACATAAAAATAACAGATAATTACCAAAACGTTCTATTGACAAAGATTCCATTAATAATTAGTTAACCTTTGGAGGAAAGTTTAACTTCAACTACAGGAAGCAAGATTTAAAGAATTAAAATAGTACAAGGAATGTTGGGTAAAATCAATTTCCGCTGCCCCCTTCAAATGACCTATTAGTCATTCCAACCACATTTCTTTAGTGGAATATTTAAAGATAAAACGTTGTTCCTATTCATCTTTGCTTTGGTAGAGATGGTAGAAATAATCCACCAAATAAATACCAAGATAGCCCATTATTTGGGAATCTTTTATGGCATGTTTTCGTCCCTTAAGTTTTATTCTAACTTTAGCATCGAGAGAAACAGATCCTCTGGGATTCGTTAAACTACGCCGAATAGCAACTTGATCCACTCTATGGAAAACAATTGTGCTCTATTCGAGTTGGCTCTTCCAACACATTTTGCAATTATTCTGTCAGTACATTTTAAGAATTTGCGTATCACACACACAAAAACAAACCCTTATAATACATTCAAAATTATTTTCCGCTATTTCTTAAGGACTTTTAATGTAATTTATTATTAAAGAAAGATCTAAGCAAGCATACTTCTTGTTGCACGCTTCAATCCTGTTTTTTTTATTTGCTTTTAATTAAAACGAGATGCCTTATTTCTCTTTTCGCTTTTTACGCTTTCAAAGAGGTTCATTAGCAGTAAATGCACTCCTCAACATTTATAATATTTTTATTATCATCTTCTGACATTCGTTTTTCCTTTCAATTAAGTAAACAAGACGACTAGCATTTACTAACTTCAACAAAATTTTTATGTCTTGCAGAAATAGTTGAACTAATTTATCTCTTTAAGAAAAAGAACGTAATTTGCCTCCCAGCTTCCTTTCTCTCCTTTTAAAGGATACCGATGTACTTAATGTTTTTTTGTTTATTTGTTTTTGTTCTTATTTTCACCACAAACTGCTTTAGATATCCACTTACAGATAAAAGCAGTTAAAATAAGTCGTTATGCACACGTTCTGTGCCACATGAAATAGCTCCTTTCACATTACATTCTTACGTGCATTACGCGAAGTATACATTTAAAAAAAAAATAAAAATAAATGACAGATGTGCGAAACTTATAATAAGGAAAGCGGGTGTTTGTTTTGCTGTTATAATTGCCAAGTTGTTATTAAACAATCTAAAACTATTGCTATTGCTCATAAAAAATTTGATTATGGATCAGCCGTCTTGGAGTGATGTGTAGTCTGTAGTCACATTCTTGGAGATGTAGGGATGATATATCTTAGTCTTATATATCACTAAGACGGAAATAATCTCTACTTCATATTCCTCCAAACGCAATAAATCAAACGCTGTGACAGATGCAATGTGTCTGCAGTCATCATGTGTGTTCCCTTCTTTTCTCAGGAGCTGTAGTATCTTTAACAGTTGAAATCACCGCTTAAAACGATATCATTATTCTTCAGAATAAAGTTCCGACAAGAATAGTCTGTAACTGAATAGACTGCATCGCCTTTCTTCTTCTCTACCAACTTTTGAGAACTCAAAGTCTGTAAAAGAGAAGCTAAAAATTCTTACACTTAAGTTTGTATTCTGTGCTTTGTCTGTTAAGTCAGAGCAATGATTAAGGAGAGAAAAACATGTTTTATATAACACATTTGTCTCCTGAAAACGATATTGTGCCCTTCCATTCTTCGCGACGACAGAAATCTTTATGAGGACTTTTTCAGTTGAAGGTGAGTTATTCGATCTCAGATGGAGGTAGGACGTTTCTCCCGGAAACTTGGTTTTTTCATTCCACATACAGGCAAATCGGCTGGAGAACACACGCAAATTTTACATAAAAACAGTATTGGTGAGTGGTATATCGCTTTGTGTGTACATGGAATGTTAAGCAGCGGATATGGTTTTGCGTGTATTGGAGCGCCCTCTATGAGTCCTTGAGTATGTCATGTAATAAGAGAACATCGTAACAAATAAAGCAAAGTCACTTAATTTCAGCAATGCGGGAGTTGGACTACAGTTTCCTTTAAGCGAATTAAAGAAATAGTTAGGACATCGTTAGCGATTTCTGAATGAGGATGAACATTCAGAGCATGCATTAAAATACATAAATTTCTGTACAATCAAATTCGAGCAAGCATTTAAAGGGTATGTAGAAGAAAGAGTCATTAAATCTTCTCGATTCTTTACCCCTATTGATTTTGTAATAAAAAATGGCCCTTTTGCTTAATAATAAATTGAGTATATTATTATGCCAATAAGTCCTACTATTTAATTCCAGGTTGTATGACATACTTCACTAAATGAAGATTTGGTTAAGTGTCTTCCGTTAAGTGTGTTTGTCCAAAGTGCAGACATTCTTTCTAGAGGATATACACACAAATATACAAACTTCGTGTTAAAGATACCAAGAAATTTTATACTTGGTTATATTATATCCTTTGCCCAAGTAAGCAAAACAAAGTTTTGCACGTGAAATATATTCACATCTGAGCTACTTGTATATAGATGCTGATGACTAAGCGTGGCCCCACTCAGAGACAGGCAAAAACCTACCCCCAAGCAGAGCCTCTGAACACCTCAGGGAAAGTAACTACTTCTGCGCAAAAACACATCAGTGGGAGCCAGACCCGGGAAAGATACCAAGGTTGAAGTAATGCAGAAGTCATATATATCTCATATACAAGTAGACAAAAGGTGCTTGACCTTCTTATAAAAATCTCTGGATGATAGAAAGATGTAGAAAGTTTGATACATTTTAACGTATAATACACCCAAGGTAACTAGAAGTTACTTTGGATGTATTATACGTTAAAGATACCAAAAAAGTTTATACTTGGTTTTAATAATTTTCCCAAGTAAGCAAAACAAAATGTTGCGCGTGAAATATATTCATGTCTGAATATGCTAATTGTATATAGAAGCTGATGACTTCATATCACTTGCCTTAGTATGTATCCCATAATGCAAATTATGACATACATAATAAATACTAAAAAGACGTGAATATTAACTATAAATAACCCAGGTGAATAAAAAAAAATTAGCAATACCCAAATTTCATTACTGTAGTCCTTATAAGGACTGGCTTAAAGAGGCAAAGCAAGAATGCTTTTTATCTTCCCCGTTATCTGTAGAGGACAGTGTAAGGATACGGTGTTATTCAGCTATATAAAGCTCTGATCATGGCAGGAAGGTAACAGCAATAGCCGAGCCTCAGTTAAAACTTCATTGGCTACAGCATTGCCATCCATTACCTTCCCAGGGTACCCATTTTAGTCGCTTCGTAAGACACACATGAGCTATATTGGGGCGATTCTTAAGTAAAGCCCTGTATAAAAATTAGAACGATCCTTAGACCACTCAATAGTGGCCGACAGATCGTCCAACTCAGCGTTGGCTCCACTCAGTGACGAGCGCCTCCACCACCAAGCAGAACCGCTCATATTCCAGGGAAAATCATCCATCGACAAATCACTTTCTCCCGGGCCGTGCCGGAAGACACCCTCTCCGGAGACTCGAAATGTGCACTCCTAGGCAAACCTCCCGGTATTTAAGCCCCCCCCCTCACCGGGAGTGAAATTCCTGAAGAAACCCGAGAGAAAAAACTCTCGAAATTCAGCATCCATTTCAGTCGTCTCTTACGACACGCATGAATTTACGTTGAGGTTATTCTTTCCCGGCCGCTACACGGGTATTCATTAGTTCTTATAAGGAATGGCTTAAAGGAGCGAAGCAAGACTGCTTTTCACCTTCCCCGTTATCTGTAGAGGATAGTGTAGGGATAAGTTGTTATTGAGCTATTAAAGCTCTGATCATGGCAGGAGGGTAACAGCAATAGCCGAGCCCCCAGGTAGAACTTCATTGGCTACAACATTGCCATCCATTACCCTTCAAAGCATTCATTACTGTCCTTTTCCTTATAAGGACTGGCTTAAAGGGGCGAAGCAAGAATGCTTTTCATCTTTCTCGTTATCTGTAGAGGACAGTGTACGGATAAGGTGTTATTGAGCTATATAAGCTCTGACCATGGCAGGAGGGTAACACTAATAGCCGAGCCTCATTAGAACTTCATTGCCTACAGCATTGCCATCCATTACCCTTCAAGGGTATTAATCACCGCCGGTAGGTCGCCTTCATTACTGTAAAAAACTTATCCTTATAAGGACTGGCTTAAAGGGGCGAAGCAAGAATGCTTTTAATCTTCCCCGTTATCTGTAGAGGACAGGTTAGGGATAAGGTGTTATTGAGCTATAAAGTCTCTGATCATGGCAGGAGGGTAACAGCAATAGCCAAGCCTCAGTTAGAACTTCATTGGCTACAGCATTGCCATCCATTACCCCTCTCACCCCAGGGTACCCATTTTAGTCTCCTCGTACGACATGCATGAGCTATGGGATTCATTACTGTACCTAACTGAAACATTTATTTGTACTAGAATAATCATTATAAAGAAAAGGTATATTTAAAAAAAAAGGTTAACTATTTTAAAAAAGACTACTAAAACAATGATCTGTTTGGAAATATTATTAACCATAAAGTGTTGTTTTATATTCTATATTTATTCTTATATGTTTCCTAAAATGTCAAGCTTTATTTCGATGATGTTTTATGTTTCATGGCAGGTAAATATTAGGCGGGTTTATGACTTGCTTATAAAATTCTGAAGCACCTAATAGAGCTATACAAATTCCTCATTTTTATGATGGATCAACACATCCATATCAACATTCGTATTGATGTGTATATTCTATGGTACGTAGATTTTCCTACATTTTTAATCCTTCAGAATAAATCTCAAAAATATACCCCCCCCACACACACACCAAGAAAGAGTTCGATTGTCATTATACGCATTTCATTCTTTGTTTCTTTCTGTGTGTGTGTGTGTGCGCGCGCAGGGGCGGGGGGGGGATATGTAGAAACAACGGGATTGTTTTCATTAAAAGAAAGGACAGACGTGACATTTTCTTTTGGAAATCGACCAACAAATTAGTTTTATGATTAGATTTTATTCATTTACTATCCATATACCTTTGAAAAGGATCCTTGATCTTATTAAGCCTCTGACATATTTGACTTATCTAGAGATTCGCCATTTAGTTTGGTTAGTTTTGATAAGGAAAAATAAACAAAGGCTAAAATGGCCCTGCAATGGATCCCCCCCCCATCTCCTTCTCCACTAGTAATTTCTACATGAAACCTTTTGAAAATTAATTACTCATCATAGCTACACATAAAAAGACTGTGTTTACACCAATAGTTTGGTTACTCTGTGTAGACTAGAAACATTAGATGCACTAAAAATATCTAAGCAGTCAACACTCAAATATATACTTCATAGCTTCAGTATAGATGAAGACCAAAGGTCTTCATCTGTACTGTGTTCCTGGGTTCGATTCCCGTCAGTGACGTGAGGAACCCTTATCTGGTCTCTTTCAACTAAAGCTGGGTTAACCGGTCTCATACGGAGGTGGTGGATTCCCTTGGTAACTTGGGTTTTTATCGCTTAAAACAGCCAAACCGGTCCTGTGAACACACACCGCTACAGTCATAAAATATACTACAGCAAGGAAGACAACGGGAAATCATCTTGCCCATAATCATCTCCCTAGTATGGTAGCATACAGCTACCCCCACCAACCGTATGGCTGAAGGAATAGGATAGAAAAAAGAAAGTGATGATTGTTGTCCCTTTCTCAGCCCACTAGTGACACAACTACCAAATGGTTAATTATCATTTTCCATTTAAAGAAAACCCACACATACATGAAGATATTTACATAAGCACTCACAAACAACAACACCTAAGTTTTGGCTTCCTCAAAATACTTACACGTAAGCAGGGGCTAGTTTGAATGACCAACGCCCTTGAAACTAAGCTCAGGTGCTTTTGCAACGAACTTGGGTGTTTGGGTCAAAAGACAGCCGACTCTCCCTACTTCACCAACAGGACAGTGCCGGGAGGTGGGAGCGGATGTATTTTCACATCCTGCTTAACGCTAGAAATGTGATAACATCTATTATATTTTTGTATGAATGCGAAGCCTTTCATACCTTTTTTTTTTTCTTCACCTCTTTGCATTTTACTTGTAGACAGGCCGTGGCCTTTCTCTGTTCTAATAATTTCGTTTACAGACCTGGCGACACAATTTCCGGTTAACATTTCTCCTGTGGGAACGAGGAATCCCGTAACACTTGCGTGTCCGAAACCACATTAAGAGAGTGATGCGAGTAATTGGTGCATGATATCTGCCTCTAACTGGCAAACTTATTCAACTCTAGTCTTTCCGACTCATGCATAATTATCCCAAAACTTCTGCATTTTAATAAAGCGTCATGCTTTCGTCATCAAATTCATTTTCCCTTGATTTTATACCATCAATGTTTCCTGATTATTAATTATCCTGAATGGAGGGGAAGGGGGGGGGTTATTGCCCAGTTAACAACTAAGTTCCTCCTAGCAAGTGCATCATGTCCCTCCGTATGAGACTGGATCTGAGCTCATGACTTTCAAACAGACCTATGATGTATGGATTACGGTTTCTTCAAAACTTTACCCCAAAAAGAACGTCTTGACTTTCTTTGATTGTGACATTTATCCCTAAACTCGACAAATCGAGTGTAAAAATAAATAAATTAATAATAATAATAAAATAGTAGGACTTGATGGTAAAAGTCATCATTAAAAATTTGTTAAATACATGAGTCATTATATAACTAATTCTATCGATTCATATTTTAGAGAAGTCATGTTCTACGTCCAGCCGTTATTGTATGGTGAAATCGCCAAAGCATGCTTCATGTTAGTCCATTTCGTATCTAGTTATGAAGATATTTCACAAGAAAACTATTATTTTTTAATATTTAGATAAAATAAAATATACTATTATTATAATATTTACTATTACTCTATTAAAGTAAATATTTGACAAAATCTCTCATAATCAATGCTATTATATATAACACACCCTTTCTCTGTTTATATATAAAACATATGACTAGTCTAAGATAAAAATTGAAGGAGATAAAAAATAGTGAGATGCGGTGATTGTTCATGCAATCCAATACCCTTGGAGGGTAATGGATGGCAATGCTGTAGCCAATGAAGTTCTAACTGAGGCTCGGCTATTGCTGTTACCCTCCTGCCATGATCAGAGCTTTAATTGCTCAATAACACCTTATCCCTACACTGTTCTGTACAGATAACGGGGAAGATGAAAAGCATTCTTGCTTAGCCCCTTTAAGCCAGTCCTTATAAGGACTATAATGAAGGAGATATTTGAGGATTAATACCCTTGGAGGGTAATGGATGGCAATGCTGTACCAATGAAGTTTAACTGAGGTTCGGCTGTTGCTGTTACCCACTTGGGTAATGAGATTCGAGAGTTTTTGAGTTCGCTCTCTTAAGGTTTTTGCCTTAAGGGAGCAATTTGAGTCTCCGGGGAGAGTGTTCTCCGGCACCCGCTGAGGGGCTTTGTCGGTGAATTATTTTCCTCGGAATTTGAGCGGTTCTGCTCGGTGGTGGCGTGTGGGTGGAAGGCCATCACTGAGTGGAACCAACGCTGAGATGGACGGTCCTTCTCCCACGATTGAGTGGCCTAGGGATCGTCCGAATTTTTAGAGACGGCTTTACCTTTAAATATGGCAACGCTGTAGCCGATGAAGTTCTAACTGAGGCTCGACTATTGCTGTTACCCTCTTGCCATGATCAGAGCTTTAATAGCTCAACATCACCTTATCCCTACACTGTCCTCTACAGATAACGGGGAAGATGAAAAGCATCTTGCTCCGCCACTTTAATCCAGTCCTTATAAGGATAAGGAGATATTGGGAGAATAATCGACTGAGATGCGGTAATTGCCATCCATTACGCTTGGAGGGTAATGGATGGCAATGCTGTAGCCAGTGAAGTTCTAACTGAGGCTCGTCTATTGCAGTTACACTCCTGCCATGATCAGAGCTTTAATTGCTCAATTATACACCTACACTGCCCGCTACAGATAACGGGAAAGTTGAAAAGCATTCTTGTTTCGCCCCTTTAAGCCAGTCCTTATAAGGATGAAGGAGATATTGATGACAATCAAGTATTGCGGCTCGCGTGTTAGTGTTTCGTTTCGTGTCGTGTATTATTGATTGTGAATTTGACTGATATGTTTTTAGCGATTTATGCTTATTCATTAGTAATGGGTTAATTGCTTGTTGCCATAAACAGACACTTTATTTTTCCATAGTGGTTTATCCAGGTAAGTCAATTGAATTTACAAGGGCGATACGCTTGGCCTACTGCCGTTAGTATCGCCATTGTATTAAATCGTGACATCTTATTGCTGGTAGACACCTTAGTGTGTCTACGGGATTTGCTAGTGGACCCTCAAAAGTCCACAGGATTATCTTTACCTGCTCGGAACACCTGAGCAATCTCTACTCTTTCTCCATCTGTGTTTTAACACATTTCTAAATTATTGTCATGGCAAAACGTCTGAATGAGGCCAAATTCGAGGAAGTATACATGGAATTCCTCAAACTAAGCTGAGTGATAATTGGCCAGGAAAAGTCAAGCTCTTTGACACATCCCCCCCATAGCAGTCACAGAGGTCAATATGGATGACATGAGTGAAGAGCCCATAACTCTGACGCAATCAGATTTTGCACACTCCCCAAGTGTGGAAGATGCTACATCCCAAGGCAGCAGTTATCATACTTTGGAAACAGATACAGAGTTCCAACTGGTCAAAAAGAAGAGGAAAATCTCCACCAGTGTGGAAGAACCCAAAACAACAGGGATAGAAGCACTCAATGGTCCTAAAGAAAAGATACCACCAGTCATATTAAGGGATAAGGAAAAATGGATCCCTGTCTCATCAGTCCTCAGAGAACAAAACATCTCATTCTCATGGGCTAAAAACTCAGATGAGGGAGTTAAAATACAACCCACTACTGTCTCGGATTACAGACAGATGACCAGATTTATGGACAATGCAAACGTCCCATATCACACCTTCACTTTGCTCAGCGAAAAGAACCTGAAGGTAGTTCTACGTGGGATAGCTGAAGGTATCACTCCTGAAGATGTGACCACTGATCTCTCCAGACAGGGCCTGTCCCCAATTAAAGTGAGCAGAATGCTCAGATCAGATAGAAGACCAATGCCTTTGGTGCTGGTGGAAATAAACAACACACAAAAGCAAATCTATGAACTGACTGTAGTATGCGGTCTCAAAATTTCAACTGAGCCTCTTAGGAAAAGAGCATCTGCAGATCAGTGTCATAGATGCCAAAGGTTTGTACATGCCCAAAATTTATGTAAGGCAACCTTCAGGTGCTTGAAGTGCGGCGAGGGACACCAGACCATCACATGCACCGAACCACGCACAACTCCAGCATGTTGTTCAAACTGCAGAGGACCTCACCGCGCCAACTACAAGGGATGCCTTTCCAATCCAAAAAATCGAGGACCAACAAAAGTCAATCTTGCTCCTCTACGTAACAACGTTTTAAGCAACTAAACAAATCGTCCTCCAGAAACACCTTGCCTTCTACCTCACAGGAAGGAACAACCATGACCAAAACATATGCTGAGGCTGCAAGAACTAAGACTCCTACATCTCTCGAGCTAGAAAGCTCTAACATAACATCCTTTTTAACAGCCTCACTTGCCACTATGCTGCAGGAATTCAGCAAGACATGCCCCTCAACATCTTCCAGAAAGAGATTCCTGCAAGGCACTCAAAACATTATAACAGCCATCTGTCAAGAATAATAAATTCAAACCAAAAGCTCTTAAGATAATCGCATGGAATGCAAATGGATTGATGAACAAGATTTTGGAACTTCAAGAATTTTAAACTCGTCTCAGTACTGATATCATCTTGATTGGTGAAACACACCTAAGACCAGCTAATAACCCAAATATCCGTGGATACACTATGTACAGAAACGACAGAATTGGCACAAGAGGTGGAGGCACAGCCATATATATTAAGAGTTATTTGAATCATAATACAATAGACAAGCCCAAAATAGTAAACCTGGAGGTGACCGGTGGAGGTACATACCTTCAATGCTAGGAGTCTCAAGATCTATGCTGCTTATAACCCTCCAAGCGTTCCTCTGCTGACAACAGATCTGGACTCCATACTTGGTCCAAATGACTCCATAATAATTGCAGGAGATTTCAACTCAAAACACACAGCTTGGTACAGCTCATCAACTAACACCAAAGTCCGCACAATTTTCAACTATGCAATGCTCAACTCTGTTGTTGTGGCCGGCCCTACCGAGCCCACCCACTTCAGCCCTTCGGGTGGCTTGGATGTGCTGGACATTGTCATCTTTAAAAATTTAAGATACCAATTCAAATTGGAATCAGTCAACGAATTATCTTCTGACCACAGTCCCATAGTGCTTAATCTTGGTTCATCAGATCAATTCTCTCCTCTGCACACTTTCATACCATCGGGCAAGTTAGTCAAGGTTCTTCCCGATCATATTGGTCCGGTGTCCAATATCAGTAAAAACGAAGACACTGACACAGCAATAAATAACTTAACCATACAAATTCAGAAAGCAATAGAATCAGACAATCCACTGCCTTCAACCCAACCAACCATATCCCTGAAGAAATCATGGATCAAATCAGAGCAAAAAATAGAGCCAGGAAGAGATACCACAATACAAGAGCCCCACAAAATAAAAAAGTATTGAACAATCTAAACAGACAGGTCCGAGAAGCTCTTCAAAAGCACAGAAATCATCAATGGGAAACCAAATTGGCTAACATCAATACTAGAGATCATTCTGTATGGAAATTCTTAAGAGCAATCCGCACCAAAAAGCAACTCATATCCCCTATACAAACCAAGAAAGGGACAGTTCACAAAGATGAAGAGAAAGCTGAAGCACTAGTAGATAACCTAGAAAATCAGTGCAAACCATCGTATACAAATTTAAATATCAACCTTATGTACAAGATAGATCGTCATGTTAGGACAACCTTAAGACAGAACACAGTTAACTCCGAACATATCACTCCTACAAATCCAACAGAAATGATAAATATCATCTCCCATCTAAACAATAAAAAAGCTCCAGGACCGGATGGCATAACTAACAGAATAGTAAAACTACTTCCAAGAAAGGCCATAGTCCATCTCGTCAACATTACAAATGCCATCTTTAGATTCCAGCATTTCCCTACTACATGGAAAACAGCCACAATCATACCACCGAAGAAGTTAGGAAACAATGCTCACCTTCCTGAAAGCTACAGACCCATAAGCCTATTATCTAGCCTCGGAAAGGTGACAGAGAAAGTGATCCTCTCAAGATTCCAAGCAGAAACAGATAAGTTAGGAATTTTGCCTAATGAACAATTCGGCTTCTGTAAGGTCCATAGTACAGCTCAACAAGTGCACCGGCTGGGAGAAATCATTACTAAAGGTTTCAACTGGAAACTCGATACAGCTGCCATCTTCATCGACGCAGAGAAGGCGTTTGACAAAGTATGGCATCAAGACCTTCTCTACAAACTGATAAAATTTAACTTTCCAGTCAAGTTAATAAAAATAATACATTCTTTGAAAGACAGATATATGCAGGTCAGGGTCGGCGAAACGGTTTCGACCAGACGCAGGATCTCGGCAGGCGTACCTCAGGGATCTCTTCTGGCACCTCTCCTGTTTTCAATCTATGTAGCAGACATCCATCTGAACCCAAGAACAACATTCACTGCATTATATGCAGATGATACTGCACTGATGGCAAAATCAATGAGCCCAAAACTGGCAACGAAAAGACTACAAACTAGCATACCACTTTAGAAAAGTGAATGGCAGACTGGAGGATCCAAGTTAACCCCCAGAAAAGCTCAGCTATATTGTTTACTAGAAAGAAAATCCATACCATGGAGGATATTTATTTATTGGGAGTAAAGATTCCATGGCAGACTGAAGTTAAATATCTTGGAGTGATTCTTGATAATAAATCCTATTCAGCAAACATATTAGTTACATTACCTCAAAGACATCCAACGTCTTAGCACAGCTCTACCCTATGATCAACAGACAAAGTAAATTGGATACGCAAAAAATTAACAATTTACAAGATGGTAATTCGACCGGTTATCACTTACGCATCCCCAGCGTGGAACCACACCGCAAATTCAAACATTCTAAAACTTCAGAGATTACAGAATAAATGCATTAGGATGATTCTGGATGCCCCTTGGTTTATAAGAAACACCCAGATCCATAGAGAAGTTAATATCCCTTATATCTCTTCCTTTGTCATAAATCTAGCTGAGAAGTTCTTTACCAAGACAAGTAACCATCCAAACCTGCTAATCAAGGACGCCTCGGAATATAATAAAGCAGAAATCAACAAATATAAAAGACCAAAGTCTATGTTCGGCTGAACACAACTAACTTCACTTCCCTCAATGGGCGAGCATATAGCTCACAAACATTCCATTCAAAGTTCTTTCATTACAAGACAAAGGGGAATATGAAAAGCAATTTTGCTTCACCCATCTAGCCAGAAATGTTAATGTTAATGAAGGAGATAGCTTAGTCATATTTGTATGCCATCTAAAATATGTTCTTGATGTTGTTTTCTCCTTCTTGTTGTTTAAATCTACCATTTCAAGATGAGCTCCTTCCTTCCACAACAACAACAAAATGGGTGAATATCACTGGAGATAACTAACTCATCATTCTATCACATTAATACACACACATACACATATATATATATACATACATTTATTTTATTACTACTAAGGAAGAAGTGCTAAAACCATTTTCTGACATTTCAAAATTGAAGACGTTTCGCACAACTGGTCCATACCCTGCCAAAGCAGAGTAGATGAGCAACATAAACATTGCTTCAGAATTCTTCTTCCCCTCCTCCCTACACAGTGGTAGTTGCAGATGTGATAACTGTTCACCGTTATTAAATTTCCTAGCTCAAGGTTATTTCCTAAAGAAGGGGGGGGGTTCGGTTTCTATTCCCTTCTAAGCTTTCCCTCCACTCTACGAGCACAGTCATGGGGGGGGGGGGGCTTGAAAGACGCAGGGAAACTTAATTGTGTAAACGGATTACGGAGCTCAGCAAAACCTTCTCTCAAGGAAGTGGGAAGCTGATTTGTTAAGAGCTTTTTCTATAGGAAGTAAACATGCGAGTCGCAAAAATCGATGCACTTCCTGTTTTCATACATAAACAACATTAGGTAATGAGAAATTGAATACTATCTCTTACTGACATTTCTTATATGTTAATAATTACTATTTGTACTTTACACGAAGTACACGATGCAAAAAGTACTTCAAGTATTGTTTGTGCCTCTTGTACTTCAATTGTAATATAATATATAATCTAATATAAAATATAATATTTATTATATTTTAATAAAAATACTGTTATATTTTAACTTATCAAAAACTCACTACCAATTTAAAAGAAGTACTCAGACAAGATGATTGCTGCGAACTGAAATGTTCCTTATAAAATGGCATTGATTTATTATTTAAATAATTTCAGGTGCAATTGTGATAATGAAAACTAATAACTTTCATATTCCATCAGGCGTTTAGTGGAGAAACGAGGTTATTGTGATTGTCAACGAGACAGTTTGCAAGTTATCTGTGCAACAGAATCTGTCCTCAAAAAGCAGAGCATTCGCGTTAACAAGGTCGGGGCTAATCGATCGTATCTTGCCCGCTTCTCATAAGTCGATCCTAACATCAGCGGAGCACAGAGCATTCTACAAACCCGTGGCGATGCTACATTCGTGGCAGGTGGCTGAGAGAAAGGATGTGTGTGTGTTTTCGTGTCGCCGTTTTCAATGGGGAAAATTTCTTGCATTCGCTAGAAGGCTTTTTTCCTGTCGTTAAGTGAGAAATGAACTAAAAAGAAGAGAAAACTCAGAAGAGATAGAAGGTGAAAATGTACATCAACGATCCTGTGTTTGAAGACTGATGTGAACTACTTAGCGCCAAAACTCGAACACCTGTGATTGAACATCTTATGTGTAATCGTAAACAAAATGTAGGGAAGCAGTAAAAAAGGTATGAAAAATATTCTATTGACTTTGTTGTACGTGCGTGTTTCCTTTTTCTGCTGTATGTGGAGCATAATGGCATGAGTACTGTGGATACTTTGCATGCAGGTGGTGTGTATTCTATATGATCTGTTCACTTTCTTTAAATATATATCATCTATACACAATGCAAACAACACACATTCAGAGTAAAGAAGCTCAAAGCATAATACAATTACTTGAGTGAAGTTTTACTTATATTACCCGTGACACATTCCATTATCTCTAGTTTTATTCATACTGGGTGGGAGAAAGATACAAAACTGTTTTGCTATTAGTTAACAAAGGGTCACAAGAATCATCAGCTACCTAGTTGGTAGAAGCTGAGTGAGGAGTGCTTGGTAAATGAAAATACGTTATTGATACCAATATTGTATTTTGTCAAAGTCAAGGATGTCAATCTGAAATCATGCATACATACATAATATATATACATACATAATATATATATATATACATACGTAATATATATATATATATATACATACGTAATATATATATATATATATACATACGTAATATATATATATATATATACATACGTAATATATATATATATATATACATACGTAATATATATATATATATATATACATACGTAATATATATATATATATATAATATATATATATATATATATATATATATACATACATACGTAATATATATATATATATATATATATATATACATACGTAATATATATATATATATATATATATATATACATACATACGTAATATATATATATATATATATATATATATATATATACATACGTAATATATATATATATATATATATATATATATATATACATACGTAATATATATATATATATATATATATATATATATACATACGTAATATATATATATATATATATATATATATATATACATACGTAATATATATATATATATATATATACATACGTAATATATATATATATATATATATACATACGTAATATATATATATATATATATATACATACGTAATATATATATATATATATATATACATACGTAATATATATATATATATATATATACATACGTAATATATATATATATATATATATACATACGTAATATATATATATATATATATATACATACGTAATATATATATATATATATATATACATACGTAATATATATATATATATATATATACATACGTAATATATATATATATATATATATACATACGTAATATATATATATATATATATATACATACGTAATATATATATATATATATATATACATACGTAATATATATATATATATATATATACATACGTAATATATATATATATATATATATATATATATATATATATATATATATATATATATATATATATATATATATATATATATATATATATATTGAGAAGTCAATATTATTTAATATTGGAATTACTTATAAAAAGTATTTGATTTTCATGATGTGCCATTTATATCTTTCAATGTTCGAATATGAACTTATCATGGTTGTTTGTCCATTTATATACTAATTACGTAACCAAAACAAACTATTAGACAATCAAAGGATGAGTTGACCGTCTATCGATCTAACTACTGGCTACAGCATACAGCAAATGCAGTTGATTAGGTCAGTACATAAACTCACCCCCATCGATTTGAGAGTATTCAAACGCTGAACGCTGGATATATTAACATAAACCTAAAGATGCCTTTTGGCGTTTCTGGTAAATCAAATTAAAATTTTCAAATGTAAATTTTTAAATTTAGTCAAATCAAATCAAATTTAATTCACATTTTTTTACAAGTGAATGAATATATCATGAAATTATTAAAACGATAGCATTTTGGGTGGTTTCTTGAAATTGCAAGATCAGAAATGTTCTATCAAGAAAATTTGTCAATTTTCAATTAGTTCCAATTACAGAACTTATAAGGAAACAAAATACACTGGCGTTTTATTAATATGTTAAAATATTTATGCAATTTTGATATGATAATTATAGAACAAATTTGCAATATAAAAATTTAAAATATTATTAAATTTACTTTAGTTTATGAAATATTTTCATTTATTTTATCTTTAATTAACTACACCACTTAAAAAGTAACAGTTTACAAGAATAAGTTTCACTGGGTGTAGTTATGGTGTTTTCGGGATTCTTAATAACGAGATCCCTTGAAAAAGTCTTTTTTAGGACTTCCAGGGTAACAAATGGCAATGCTGTAGCCAATGAAGTTTTAACTGAGGCTCCGCTATTGCTGTTACCCAGCCATGATTAGAGCTTTTTAGCTCAATAACACTCCATCCACACAGATATACTTCATTCAGATGACGGGATAAAGAGTCAAGGCCTCAGTCCATCGCCCAGTTCTTTTAAGAACTTGGTGTTTTCGATACTTTATCTAAAACTCTGTAATTTTCAGGAAGTTTTGCTTCTCTGTCTGAAATACCTGTAGCATGTGAACACACTTAAAACCATACCCTTGAATTCAAACCACGCATCCGGAACTTTGATGAAGTACTTTCTGGGGCATTTTCTTCCCTACTTTGGAACCACGGATCATGCTGGTCCTCGCTCAGAGGTTCTGTACGAGTGGTATTATCCACTATTTAATTACATAAGAAAAAGTTTACGACCACTGGTATAAATGTTCTTCAATTAAAATCACAAAAGTTATACTGGGAATGTTTTCAGCTTACTCTCCGTATCTGGAAACAAAAGCGGAGGTATTATTCAACAATATCATAACAGTTGGGAGCCAACCATTTCACCGGGACTTGGCCTGGAGGATAGCCTATGGGCAAGTTGCGATACAGACCCAGACCGTGCGATCCGTTCTGCGTTTGTTGAAACGGTGAGACATTTCTTCTACTTGTGTCCCCGCACTCAGCGTATCTGGCGAAGACTCAGTAACGTAGCATCTGTTAGAAAATTAAGAAATTCTTAATTTTCCCAATAAATGTGTTGAAATATCATATCTGGAAAGTGAGAAAAAAATCCAGATACGGGATGAAAATAGAATATACGCGAGAGTGTTCAGTGGATTTTATTTTTACTTGGCTAGGTTCTTGGCACAGGAGAGATACCTTCTAGTTATCTCTCCTAAGTATAATTCTTTGATTTTATAGTTCACACACAGGAGGGGTTAAACCCCAGCTGCGAAGTCCATCATCGAGGCAGTTTATCAGCTCCTTGAGAGTTGTACCACTCGGGTCAGGTTCTTCTCCCATTTTTTCTGTTAATTTGGTTCTCTAATCAACTGTTATTATGTTGTCTTCGTGATCATTTCGTCTCTTTTGTTTATTTTTTACAATTTATGTTTATTTTTCATTTTTGGCCTTTTTAGGACAGGTGTGATGAGAGTAATGTCTAAAGACCTTTTTGTCACAACCTAACTGTTATATAGCTAAATTGGTCGACTGAGGCCTCTTTATAACTAACCTCCTACTAGCATACTCTACGTTTTGATCTCTTCCCCTCTCACTACTTCCTGACCCTCAGCACTCTTTTATATTATAAAGGTCGATGATGAGAAACATGAACTCCCAGAATATCTGTTAATGTCAAAAAGTACTTTTACATGAAAAAATTACTTCCAGATGAAAGTTTCTAAAGTTGTAAACTGACTGATAAATTAAAATTGGCTCTTTTTTTTTTAATCCTAAACATGTCAGAAAATACAAACGAAAGATACGTCAATGTTTCCATTCTGCTGGTAGGCAGCGATGCTGTACTATTTTCCGTATTCCAAAAGGTTTCTGTCATTTTTTGCGGTCTCATAATGTCATTTATCAGGTCCTGGTTCCTAAATAGGGAGAAATATTTCTTAGATTAGAGGATATTGTGATGTGAGCAGTTATATGGATAGATTAATGTCAACGACATGGGAAGACTTATTCAGTATTTTCCAAAAAAAGAAAAAAAATCACTAAAAATCTTATGAGGTACAGGAGTGATAATACGCATGATCATTCTCGTACCCCTAAGGTGAAGTCTCTGCTAGAAGTGATAGGGTTACACTGTCTTTCCAGTGCAACTCTACCACTTCCAGAGCAAGTACTGATCCAGCTAAGAATTTCAAGATCTAAATGATATTCCTGTTATGGAGTAACAAATTCATCGACCCATGCTCCATGTATCTCAGGACAAGTGCAGCTAAACCAAGGCTCAAATGGATTTTGTGACCGCAGTTTTTAGGATCTGAAAGTAGGGAAAATTGTTTTTGGATTAAGATGTTTTAAAATTGGCGAAAGTGCTAGTGATGCTTGTAATTCATTGAAAATGGTAAAAGAGATGCTTTCGGGAAAGTAGACAGGCCTGGGCGATTCTAATTGGTACGTTCAAACGAAATGTCAAGATGGTTTTCTCTGTCTATTAATTTTGATATTAAACCATTAGATTCTTAGCCAACGTTTTCCTACTCTAACTATTATTTCATTATATCTCTAAACTTTACTGAAATAAATGGCTTGAGATCCATGTTTCTTATGTTTTATCTAATTCCCTTGAAGGCAATTCAAAAGAAAGTATTTATGAGAAGGAAGAATCAGATGAACGTAATGCGTATAATCATCACATTAAAAAAGTTGGGATTAAGCACCCAATTTGGTACTAAATGATAGCCTAAATTATTACAGCATGGAAAGTTGGAATAAGGCGCTTGGCCAGTCGAATTGTAACCAAATGCCTCAAAAACATTTCTGTGGTATTTACTTCTACTTTTGACCAAAATAAACGCTACAAGAGGAACCAGTCCCCGGGTTTCAAGAAATTTGATTTCATTTGCCTTGTTTACTCTTTGAAAATTAAAGGGAAAAAGTGTGTGGGGGGGGGGCAGATTTGTTATTTCCAGACTAACTTCCACAAACATACTTTTGGGAATCCTCATCCATTGTAAGAAAATAGATTCGAGTATGCGATATGCAAAATTTTGTGATTCCTGAAATGAGATTAGCACTTCTTTTCGATCATGCATACGGAAAGAAAAAGGACAGCAAAAGAGAGAACTGTCATTTCACTGTGAAATGCTGTTAAGATGTCAGGGTGGAGAAAACGAAATGTTACGCAGTCGTATCTATCGAAAATTCCACAGTGGTGACGCCAACACACAACTGAATAAGCCTAAAATGCTGAGTGAGAGTGACAGTAGTTACGTAATTCCCCTTTGAGAAGGTTAGTTCCCTCAGTAATCTTCACGTGGAGAGCGATTCAGTCAGTGGCACGACTAGTCACGTGTATGTCTTTCTGATGGACGTATTTGGTTATGGCTCACTCCTGTAGAACTCCATTACGGGAGGTTTTTATCCCGATGCTATTTCGGGAGTGATAGTGATGATGTCGAAGATGATTCGCACACTGTCCCTTGTATCATTTCGATCATGTATGCCGAAACACTCCAAAACCAACCCTTAGACACATGTGGATATATGTATATATATTGCAAGACGTTTACAATCGCATATCGGCGATTGTAAACCCTCAATTTTCAGAGAATAATATCGGTAATACAATGTCCATCACCTCAGTCCAACTTGAAGATTTTTAGTTGAACCGGAAGGATGCAAAAAAGCTGAACAATATCCGTGACTGTTTTCATTAGTGGAATTCACTTTTTCTGAAGAGGAATAGTGAAGCACAATGTTAATTTTATAATCAGAAAGTGGCACAAAAGTGTGCCAATTACGCATTGAAACAATTATGACAAAGACCTGGGACACTGATAGTAATTAAGGATTACTATCATACTCTATAATAAGGATTGGAAAGTGGTTCTCCATTTAGGAGATTACGTTTACGAAGTATTTTTCATCTTAAGAGTTTTATTCCACTATATTTTATATATATGTTTATGAGAGAGAGAGCGTGGAGATACCAAATGCTAGAAGAGATGAAGTATGATCTTTCTTGTATGAAATACGATGGTGCTAAACAGCATTGAAGTCAAGAAGATTGTCCTCGGCCCACAGGAATATGACCCACTAGTAAGTTATTTTTCAGGAGTATGTGGTTTGGAAAAAAAAAAAAAACTGTGCAAAAATTAAACAAAAGAAAATTTATTTATGTCAGCTGAAGGTTTTTCCAAATGATAATTTGAAATTTAGACTTTCCACTTTTAAACTTTAATTTAAAATCTCCAATTGGAGATTTTAAATTAACGTTACTTGGAAATCTTACGTTCTTATAGAGCAATGAATTATGCATGTGTAGTTTAGATAAAATGGAGAAATAAAGTGTCATATGTTGAGGAGTTTTCTGAATTAGAAGTGCATAATTGTAATTAGAATCATGCATTTCGAATTATGCAAACACATTATGAGAGGGACGGTATACTGAATTGCTATTTGGAACAGAACTCCTAGATCGTGGTGTGCGGGTGTGTGTGTGTACACACACACACAAACGAAGAAAGAACGTATATCTCCTTGCATGGTAAGCAGATGAATGTTAGAAATCAAGTCACTTTGGTCATCTTCAAGAAATCGCTGAGATTGGCGATAGTAAATTCTGACTGATAAATAGAGCCATTCGAATTCTTAAGGATATGAAGTGGATGATAGGGACCAGTTTATTCTCAGTACAACAGACATAGTAATGGAAAGATTATCATGTCTGTAACACTCGAATTACTGGGCGAAGCAACTAAGACTATGAAGCAGTGCATTAAATCAGATAATTGTGTATGTTCTGGGTGATTTGCTGTTTTGTAGAAGGAAACAAAAAAGTTCGAGTTTCGGAGAAGAGAAGATTAATTAGGAATCGTACCCAAAGTAATCTTGATGATCATTAAGTAGGACTGGTTTAATTAAGGAGAGATCAATTATAAGACACTTGCTCTGTTTTTTTTGTTCGTCACGAAAGAAATCGATCAGGTAATAATGGTTGTGAAATGACTTGAGATTTAATCAAAGCTTTTGATCGCGCTCCACATTAAGCACCTAATTAAAATGTTCTGAATGGGTATTGATGATTATCGAGTGACTAGGAAATCACGTGATACTTACACATCAGGAAGTTACATTAAGAGGAGTTTTCTAAGAGCCAGCTGGTTAGCAACGGGATTCTCAGGTGGATCTTTAAGATCCCTTGTTACTATATTCATAAACAATTCAAATGACAGGGGTAAATAAATAAATTTGATGACTCAAATTTAGGTACAGCGGTCAATTGTACATTCCACTTCAGTTCTTTAGAACGATCTTGAAAGATTTGAGTAGTCAAGAAAATGAAGTTATATATTTACATTTATCCCCAGTCAACTTAGATTTTGTAAGAAGGAAGTATCGGATGGTTTTCTAAATTGAATGGACAGGATTTAGAAACAGATAAATACAAGGATTAGTAATTCAGTTGAGATAAGTTTTCGATCAGGCCAGAATTGGATTAAGACTCAAAACTTTATTAAAGAAGCCTTGTTGGTGGTTAAAGATTGAAAGGTATTTAAGAAGATTTATCAAATTCTTCGAGGTTGGTCAAATGTAATTTGGTAAATTTAGCGAACAGTATGTTGAGAGGAAATTTAACTGAAGTTTATAAGCTGATTCGGAAGAACATAGGATAAGTATAGAGCATTTCTTTTACTTGACCGAACTGAGTTCTAATAAATGTCTTAAACAAAAGTTAACCACCTTACCGGCCATTAACGATCAAATATGCACCCTCAAAAGCTTCGAATTCATCATAAATTTCAATGTAATGTCAAAGGAATTACAATTTTAATATGCACTTCGCATATTAAAATTGTAGAGAAAACAATTGGAACAAATATGAAACGTTGTTTAATGTTAAAAGTAAAATTATCTAAAACTAAGAATGTTGAATAATTTTTGCCAACATAGCACTTTCGCACATTAATTCCGTTAAATGTTGATTTCGATCTAAAGCTACGAAGGTGGTCTGAAACGTTCTCGGTGGTTAAAGATTCTAAGGAGAAATTTTATCAAATTCTTTGAGGTTGGTCAAATGTAATTTATTAAATTTAGCGAACAGAATGTTCAGAGGAAATTTAACTGAAGTTTATAAGTTGATTATAAACTACGACCATAGATGGCAACACTATCGGCAAGATTTTATTTCTAAGTTGGTACGTCTATCATAAGCATCCATGTAAAACACTGCAAATCATTCTATCAATTACTTTGTTTTATACAGCTGTCTGAAGCAAAAGTGTTGCTTCAGACAGCTGTATAAAACAAACTAATTGATAGAATGTATCTCTTGAATTGGATAAAATTGAGTATCGGGCGGTTATAAAATTCTTTGTAAAAGAAGATTTAATGCCAAAAGAAATTCGAAGTTCAAAAAAAGCGTATGGGCATTCGTTTCCTTCGTTTTCGACAATTAAGAAATTTGCTACCGAGTTTAAACGTGACCGTACCAGCCTCGAAGATGATCCACATGAAGGACGTCCAAAAAGTGTAACACCACCAGAAATCATTTGATCAAGTGCACGATATGGTATTGGATGAACGGCGAGTCAAAGTGGGTGAAATTGCTGAGAAAATAGGCATTTCTAAAGAACGTATAGGATATGTTTCTCATGAAGAATTGCAAATGAAAAAGCTTTCGGCAAGATGGGTGCCGCGCTTGCTCACAGCAGATCAAAAACGCATGAAAATCTCTGAACAGTGCTCGGAGCGTTTTAACTAGAATCAAACTGATTTTGTGCGTCGATTTATTACTATGGATAAGACTTGGATTCACCATTACACTCCAGAATCCAAACGGCAGTCAAAACAGTGGACAGAAGCCGGTTGTTCAGCGCCAAAGAAGACAAAGTCGATTCCATCGGCTGAAAATGTCATGGCATCGTTGTTCTCGGATGCTAAAGGCATTTTGTTTATTAATTATCTCGAAGCGGGTAAAACAATAACCGGGGAATATTATTCCGATCTTTTAACCAGACTAGACAAAAAAATTCGTGACAAAAAACCCGGTTTGGAGAAGGAAAAAAACATCTTTCATCAAGTGTTTTGGCAATGGGAAAATTAAGGGATCTGCACTATGAATTGTTGGAACATCCACCCTATTCCACAGATTTGGCTCCTTCTGACATCAATCTCTTTCCAAACTAAAACTCTTCCTCGCTGGTCAGCGTTTTTCTTCGAATCAAGGAGCGATTTCAGCTGTAGAGGAGTATTTTGCAGATTTTACTGAGAACCACTACAAGGACAGGATAATAGCGCTGGAATAAATGTATTAGTCTTAATGGAGATTATGTTGAAAAATAAAAATAATTTTGAAATTATAAATTCGTTTTTTATTGTTACTCAGAAAACTTTTCAGACCACCCTCGTATAATATCTGCAACACATTTCACCGTCTGATTTGAAGAGGATACATAGTCTACACATTACCCTCAGTCTTCGATTTGATTGCGGTCTGGTGAATTTATCCTTCATTCAAGATAAAGAAGAAATGCATATCATCACCTGATTTTAAATATCCCATCGTGTAAATCCAGTGACATGACAAATTATCATTCTGGAAGTTTCCATTTGGAAACAGAATGCAAGTGCTGATTGGTTGGTTTTCTTTGCAACCGCAAAATCGATTGAACACATCTGATACTTCCACTAACGATATAAAAAAGTAAGTCATTGGGATTTGGGCAGTTCGTCGAGTTACCACTGTCCCGTTCACCCAGTTGGAAGGCCAATAATACAAATATTAAATTATTAGTAGTACTAATTATAATTATTCATAAATTAAGAAACTGAGTTAGACATCATCTCCATCCAACAATTTGGAACTGCTAGGTTGCACTAATCAGATAAAAAAAAGGAATAAAAATAAATAATAAATTTATTATCAGTTATGATCTACTACAGAATCTCTTGAAGGGAAAAATGTTCTGCGCGTGATCAGATGTAAAAGAAAAAAAAAGAACCATTCAGTAAGCAATGAATAAAGATTTTTTTTCTTTGTGTTTATTAGATCTTCAAAAAAGTGTCGTATTACTGGCACTCTGAATGGACCATTGAAGTCGATGATGGGCGCATTAATAGACTGTCACCCGAGATGATTCATTATGTGGTGTGCGTGGGTAGCTTCGGGAATGCAACGAGATCGAATGGCACGTGCAAAACTTTGTTGAAAAGTTTTGAACAGTTTACATAATTACATACCTTGCTATTAAACTTGATCTCATCTTTATTAATATTAAGAAGGACAGAATGGAGGAAAATGCTCAGCGTTATCAAGATTAATTGCCTCCAATGTCAATAACGCCATCTTGGTGCCTCTTAAAGTCCAAGAAATGAAACAGTGTGACGCAGAACGTTCGTATGTGGTCTTCGAAATACATCGGTCCGTAGTTTTCGATTTAAACAGAATAAATTTATATAATAAATAAATATATCGTAAGGTTTCTTTAAATCTGTATAGAAAACTTACTCTTGAGTGGAGAAAAAAAAAGATTTTTTTTTATCCTCTTTAAAGGAGAAGGCTTTTCTGCTTCACAGTGGAATCTGTAGCTTTTCTTTTTTATATAGCTCATAACCCGAAAGATTGCAATCCTACAGTAGAGTACAATGGGCAGGTTAAGGATTTTAATTATTATTTTTTACATAGTCCAGCCTGCGCTAGGACCGAAGATGGTCTTTTTTTTTCTTTTTTTTTTTACAGGCCACTAAATAAGTTGGAAAGCGGCCTCATCCCTGTCGATGAAATTCATCTACGCATAAAAACAGTTACAAACATCCATGCCCACTGCAGGATTCGAATCCGAAGTCTGGAGAGTGGATTATGAATCCCTCAGCCAACAGGGAGCCCTACATTTTATGAGTTATTTAAAAATACGTTATAAAAATTGCAATGAACATGAAGCCCACTTGGTACGCAGTCTTCTAGTTCTCTAGACGGATTTTAAAATCATTTCTATGCAATCCTCCAACATCTTGAAAATAACTTTTCTATTCCCGGCTGACAGTAATTCGAAAACTTTTTTTTTTCTCTCAATAGGATAGTATGTTTAGTTACTGTAATAGTTCAATCGTCTTTATTTGTTTGAATAAAATAATGTACCACTTCTTAGTAAACATTCTTATTTTACATAGCTTATGCCCTTCATTTTAGCATTGCTTGAAAAGAAAAAAAACGTTTGTAGTAAGGTTCCCTATATTTTCGTATATATATGTTGAAGTAACAACCTATTTTCTGTTATTTTAAATTAGTTTGATTACCAAAGTCCTTTTTTTTAAAATATTTAGTAAAATTTCAATCAGTAATTCTCTTTCCTAACAATAATAAGAATTCAAGTAGCTTATGAAATTAGTTTTCTGTAGCAAATTTTTAACTGCAGATTCTTTAAAATTTTAAGGACAGGTAAAATAACATAAAAATAGTTTTTCATGTTTTGTTTTCGTTTTTTTCCTGTGATGAAAAAAAAGTTATTTTAAACTTTAATCAAGACTTTCTGAGATGGGAATTGAGCAATTTTCTGTTCGCAATTAACAAAAAAAAAAAAAAAAACTGATTATACCTTGCAAAATTACATGATTATAATTTAGCTAGTAATTTAATCCATCATACTCACAAAAAAAATGTGATGCATTCTGTCTTTTCTAGCACGTATTAAGCCAAACTAATGGAAGGAAACTGTTTGAAACAATGCAATATTTAATATCGGAATAGCCAACTAAAGCATTTCCAGTCCGTTATTATTATTGTTTTTATGCATGACCAAACGTTCTACTCAGCGGCCGCCAGAGGGAAATACTGTTTTTGTACAAACATCTTTTCCAAGGGGATAGGTAGAAATTAAATCCGATGGGTCACTCCTTAAATTGTAACTTGGAAGATACGCCGGCTTGCTCTACAACTACTAATAGTTTGCGTTACTTTGGAGCTTTTCAATTTTCTCCCAAGGTACGAAAACTTGGCAAATCATCAGAGATTGGCTAGCTAACCTTCACTAAAAAACTATAAAAAAAAGTTCGCGTACTAGATGATATTCGGACCAAGGTCTTTCGAACGAAGGACATTGTCGTTGTTCGCTACGAGGATGCAATTTTGCTTCATACATTGACAGCGTATATACCAACGTGGCCACCATCACTATCGTTCTTGCGCACCTTTCTACAAATTCAACGATTTAAAGCAGAATTTTAAAAAATGAGCAAACAAGCCTCGCAATTCACGTGCACTGAAGCTAATTATTGTAGCTATAACCATGTGAGAATTTTCCCTATATCTGTATATATTGCTATCCCAACAAATTTCACCGTGGGGTGTATAATACATATTCTCAAAACATCCATTGACATTCATTAAATGTCAATGGATGGTGGGACATTGAATGAACATATTCTGAATATTGATGTAACATCCTCTCTCAGACTATCTCTAATACTGCTGTAAAGTTCAAATGTTTCTTCTTTCCAAATTAACATCGTTACAGTCATTCCATAGTTGAGGCAACCTCTAATAACTGTTTATCATCAACATCAAATGTCTTGTGAAGTAGAATTCTCATGGCAATTACAGAACTGTTCCACTGCATGGTAGGTACAGTGACTAACTCATTAGGTATACTAGTCACAACAGGGTGTCAGTAGTTCGCATGTAAGAAGCGAGAAATTGCAGATACGTTTTTTACCTTACTAGTTATTAAGCGTGATTCTTCCCAGTAATTCTTCATCCACTGAACAGAGATCTCTGGTGGGTCTATCTGAAATCATGTGCTGTTGTGTCAAAACCAAACTCCACCACCTTTAACTGAAATGATTTTATTAAAGATACTGGCAGAACTTTTAATAAAAACAAACCTTGTGGAAACCATAATTTATATCTTCGTTCGTGTGTGATTACATTGCACTTGCATTGAATTTGTTCAGATTTAATATGCATAGCTGTCAAATCGCTATAGTGTATAATGAAATATTTCAATTATTAAGCGGAGAGGTTATTAGCATCACAGCCCAGCCATGTTAAATTAAAGAAATCGATTGATGTTTCTTGAAGATTAGGTATTTTTATACAAAATTAATATCATCCACGCTTTAGATAAACAATAGGAATTTATGAAAAGAGAAACACAAGACGCCTCCTCTTTTCATTATACGCGACAGGGAGAACGAGTTCTTTGTTGTAACCGACAGACCTTTTCCAATAGAAGTCTTTGTATTTCGGAGTAGCACACTTGGTCGAACTTTTTCATTACACAGCTGATCTATTTCAGTAAATGGGTTCTATAGACGCATTGGTGATGATTACATTGAAATGAAAATCCAATCCAGGTGCTCGTCTGTACATTTTTTTAAATATATATATATATATATAATTAATTTTTTAACTTGGAGATACTGTATATTAGGGTTACCAAGTAATTTTATAAGCTTGGTTATTTAACTCCTAATCCCAAGTATGCAAACAATTAATTTTGCGCCTGAAACATAGTTCAAGTCTAAAGATGGTACAACACCAGGGCAACTCATTGTATAGGTAGATGAAGCTCTGATCACTATTCTTAGTATTTTCCCATAATGTAAAGCACATCTCACTAAAAGATGTATACTGCAATACATTTTGGGTGGGGTCACAACCCAGACTGGTTTCAACCTTTTTTGAGGTCTCCTCAGTGAGTAGCTAGACCCTAAATACCAAGGTTTTAGTAATACAGAGCCTTATCAACTTTACCTATACAAGTTGCTGCAAGGTGTTTTTATTTTTAATAAGAATCTATAGAGGAGATACAGATGTAATTAATAATTATTTAATTAAAATTAAATTAATGTTTATTTCTATGCGAATCCATTTAATGAAAAAATAGAGGATGATCGTATTCAGTTCTCATTTCTTATTATCATTCAGTTATTTTTATTAGCTGAACGGTGCAAAACTCCAATAAAAAAGTATACTCTGGGTTGACTGAATGAAATTAAACTTAGCTCAAATAGTAAAAATGAGACCTATTGCTCTTTTGAAAATAATAAAGTATGTAGGGGGGGGGGGAATAAGCCACAAACGCTTTATATTTTGAAACTAAATAATGTATGTAAGGGGACATAAGCCACAAACGCTTATCATGATTATTTCATGATCAGAAATATCAGAAATAATCATTTCTTGAACCTGTAATTTTCCCCCGTTCAAACACTTAACTGTAACGTAGTGAAGTAGCAATTTTTGCCATTAACGCTACCGTCAGGATGGGTGAAGCACAAATGCTTTTTATATTTCCCTTTGTCTGTAATGAGAGTTATTTGAGAAAGGGAGTTTGTGAGCAACTAAGCTCGCCCTCTAGGGGCAGTTGTATTAGGTGTATGATCAGTTGGGAGTAGAATATCGTTCGGTCTTTTATATTTGTGGTAATCTGTTTCATTGTAATTGACAGCTTGCACGATCAGCGGGTTTGAATGCGAACTTGACTTGACGAAGAATTTTTCTGCGAGATCGCGGAAAAGAGAGGAAATGTATGAAATGCCGGTTTTGAAATATTTGATCGTATGGTGTGACTCCATACTGGTGAGGCGTAGGTAAAAACTGGACGTATGACCATACGGTAAAGTAGTAGTTTATTTTGTAAGTTTAATTTGATCTTGCGGTTAATTATTGGGTAGAGCTGTGCAATGACGTTGGAAGTCTTTGAGCCAATGAGATTGATGTGTTTGCTAAAATGGAGTTTCTTGTCAAATAATACCCCAAGGTATTTGGTCTCAGACTGCCGCGGAATCTTTTGACCAGAGAGCAAAATGTCATCTTTAATGCAGACCTTTCTTTTGGAGAACATCATAGCTGAACTCTTGAGGGGGTTCACCTGAATCCTCCTGTTGGTGAACCAGTTTTCTAGTGCAATGATACTTCCTTGGAGTCTAGTGATTGCTAGGCGAGGGCTGAGCGACCTTGCTAGAATAGCGGTGTCGTCGGCATAAAGGGCCGTAATGGTTGTTCTTGAGTTAAGAAGGATGTCTGATATGTAAGTTGTGAAAAGTACTGGGGCCAGGAGAGAACCATGAGGTACACCAGCCAGGATTTTGGGCCTTGATGACACAATTCCGTTGAGTTTTACTTGCATGTATCTTTCACTAATGTATGAGTATATAAGTTTCACTAGTTTGATTGGGATATTGTTTTCAATTACTTTGAAGATTAAGGCCTTGATGCCAGACCTTATCAAAGGCCTTTGAAAAGTCAAAAAATACAGCAGCAGTGTGACGGTGCCAGTTAAAACCATGGGTGGTATGTTCTGTTAGTCGGTGAATTTGGTGCACTGTGTTGTGAGCTTTGCGAAACCCAAATTCCTCACTTGGAATTATTTTCTGTTTGTCCCCTGCTGATTGTAGTCTTGATAGGATGACCTTTTCTGATACTTTGCGAGGCGGGAAGGAAGACTGATGGGCCTGTAGCTTTGGGGAAGATGTGGGTTATTATAAGAGGTATAATGTCAGCGATTTTCCAATCTGTGGGAAAGTACTGGAATCTTAAAATTGAATTGGTAATATTAACTAGATGAATTATGGCTTTCCTTGGGAGTAGCTTTATTATTCTATTGGTAATGCCGTCGGGGCCGAGAGCCTTTTTGTTTTTCAGATGGGATATAATATTGATTATTTCTGTTGGAGATGTGGGGTTGATTATTTCTGAATCATCCTGAGGCTGTGTTAATGCTTTTCTAACTTTACGATGAACTTTGTAAATGAGATTAATATTTACGTTTTCATAAGATGGGCTGCATTGATTTTCCAGATTGTCAATTAGAGCTTCTACTTTTTCTTAATCAGAGTATGCAATTCCAAGTTTGGTCTTCATAGGGGGAAGGGGTTGTCTTTTGGTACGAAGAGATTTTACACATTTCCAAATGGAGTTATCTTCTGGGTTGATTTCCATGAGTTTGGATTCCCATTCGGAATTCCTGTGTATCTGGAGGGCTTCTCGAACCTGTCTGTTCAGGTTGTTTTGTCCTGCGGGGCTCTAGTGTTGTGATATCGCTTTCTGGTTTTGTTTTTGGCCCTAATGAGGTCCATTGTCTCTTCTGGGATCCAGTTGGATGCATGGAAAACAGTGGTTTGAGTGACTGATGCTATTGCTGTGCTGATTTGCCTAGTTAAATTGCTTACAGATAGGTCTATGTCTTCTTTGCGAATGACAGGAGGTGGGCCAATGTGGACTAGGAGAACCTTAGAGAGCTTGTCCCATGTTAAGAAAGAAATGATGGGGAGAGAGCTGCTCCTGAAGTCCTAGCTTGAGCAGGATGGGATTATGATCTGAGTTAAGCTCTTCTAATGCCTCCAGCTGGTATTGATATCTGATGTTACTGAGGATAACTATGTCTAGTACGTCAGAACTTCCTGCTGGGCTGTGGTGGGTGGGATCAGTGGGTCCAACCACTATTGATGAGTTGAGTAACGTGTAGTTGAATAAGGTACGGCCTTTGGAGTTGATTAATGAATTGGACCAAACCGTATGTTTGGAGTTGAGGTCTCCTGCTATAATTATGGAATCTGTGGAGCCGAGGATGGAGTCTAAGTCTGCTGTCAATAGAAGAATGCCGGGAGGATTGTATGCGGCGTAGATTTTGAGTTTGCCTGTGTTATTTGTGTGCACCTCCACACCTGTCACTTCAAGGTTTACAGTTTGAGGGTTGGTCAACGCATTGTGGCTCAATTAATTTTTACTAAAAATAGCTGTGTCTCCACCACTAGGGTTAAGTCTGTCTCTCCTATATAGAATATAACCTCTTAGTCTTGGATTGATTGATGGTCTGAGGTGGATTTACTGATCAATATTATGTCTGGATTGTATCTCTTTGAAAATTCTTGCAGCTCAAGAATTTTATTTGTTAAGCCGTTGGCATTCCATGCTGTTATCATGAGGGAATTCGGTTTGAATTTTTTAAACATTATAGAGAGCTGTTAATATGGATTGGGTTTCTAGATAAAATCTCTTTCTGGAAGATGGTGAAGTGCTTGCCTTGCTGAATTCATGCAACATTGTTGCAAGTGAAGAGGTTAGAGCTGATGCGAGTTTGGAGCTTGTTTGCTCTTGCGATGAAGGAGTCTCAGTTCGTACCGCCTCCACAGGAAGGCACTCCCGTTGTCGAGTGCCTTCCTGTGCTGCTGAATGTAAGGTGTTATGATCTGGAGGGCGACCTGCTTGGTTGTTTATGGTGTCATTGCTAGGAGGAGCGTGGTTCATTCTTGTTGATCCATGGTTTATTTTGGATAGAAAAGGCATCCCTTGTAATTTTCTGGATGTGGTCCTCTACAGTTGGCATAGCAGGCAGGTGTGAATTTGGGCTTGGTGCAGGAATTGCAGTTATTTCAAATGATTTTTTCGTATCTTTATTATGAGAAAAATTATTTGGTTATTAAAGGTTATTTAATTGATTTCCTGAGAAATAGAGAGTAACGGCATAATATTTATTAATAACAAATATCATAATACTTGCCTTAAGAATTTTTAAAATTCAATAATTTTAAGGTTAACAACAATAAAGTTGCATATATTTGTTTAAGCTAGGATAAGTTATATAATCTACTTCGAACTTGCCATATAATTATTACAAAACTCGGAAATTCGATTACCTGAAATACTAAAACACAAATAATTACTTCAATTCCACAAGTGGATCCTGTATGATCCGTCACACACTTGTAACCGGGGTGGAACAGATTTCTATTAATAGATCCTCCCCAGACCAGAACATAAGCTGGGCTTCTGGTAATGACGCATCTGTACAATCGATATACGACGTAAAAGAAATCACCGGCAATATCAATCTACTCTAATAACTACACCACCAGGTAGCTCGTTCGTTTATTTCTTTATGAAAGAAAGCTCCATTTTCGCTTTCTTCAAGATTGGAGAGCGAAAGTAACATCTAATAGGGTGATATTGGCAAGGCACTCCTCTCACGAGTGCCATCAGTGGAATAGGTCTGGTTCGAGAGTTACTAACGATAAAGGAAAGAATGATGAGCAAGGAAATTATTTAATGTTTCCTTTCTCCTTGACTGAATTTTTGTGTTTTTAGAACGATTTTTAAAATACAACTTCATTAATAATGAGAAAATAACATACGCCATTTATAATTATCCTGAGGCAAGTACGAATCTGCAGTTTAGTTATGTTTCTTTTCTTTTTTTTTCTAAACTTAATTGAATATAAGATATGAAACTATTTTTACGAGAATTTCTGATTAGGAAAGTTATTCCCACTGCGACCTTTACCCCTGTAAGTCTGTACGCAAGAACAACGTTGCTTTATATTTTCTATTTTGGTATCTACGCGAATTTAACGCTTCGTTCTGGTATAAATAAAATTTTTATTTTTAGTCCTCGTCACGTTTTATTCATAGACAGTATTTCACTCTTATTCCTGGAGTAGATGGGGGGAGGGAATTAGAGGAGAAAGTGACAGGATTCCACGTTATCATTTGTTTAAAATACTAAACATTATTTCCAGATTCATATCCGTCGATTATTTCCCAAATTTAAATACTTTCATTAAATGCATATCGAATGGTTATTCATATATTTAACTAACAATTAATAAGGAAAAAAAAAATGTTATAAATGAGGTGTGTTCGACAAAAGTATTAAGAAGTTTAAGCTTTAGTGTATTTGTCCTTAGAATAAAACACAAATGCAAAGCTGCAGTTGCTTATAATTGTGTCGAAGTAACTCTGGGGTCAACTTGCATATGTTCATCCGCTGGTTTATATTGAGGGAGGTCAAAACTGCTATCTGCTTTTGAGATCGTCACCACGTCGGTTGCAAAATGAAAATAACAAATCCAATAATGGAAGATTCCATTTAATATATGTAGATTGATATTGGCAATTTAATAAAGTACAATTAATGTAAATTAATTATAATTTGAATATATGATAGGACAATGGGTGGGATAAACAACACAGCATTGTATTTTAACATTAAGTTAATATTAGTCCTTATCTTCTCAGAGCGAAAAGATGAGGACCAAAAGGTGTTAACAAGAAATGGAAGGTAAATGCGCAGCTCAGACAATCTTTGCTTCTGGCAATGTTGAGATTTATAGCTGTAAAATTTTATCTGAAAAATCTAGATCTTCAGCGTATTTCGGAATATTCTGAATAAACAGCCCTGTGTGTGTGTGTGTGTGTGTGTGTGTGTGTGTGTGTGTGTGTGTGTGTGTGTGTGTGTGTGTGTGTGTGTGTAAACAAGGACTGCGCCAAGATTTTTCGATTCGTCTGAACAAATCACGCCTTAGAGCAGAACCTGTCATGTTGATAAATGGGCATTCTTAATAGTCTTCCAGTCGATAATAAGAATTCATTTTAGGCATACGTTTGAACAATACAGAAAATATTGAAATGGGAAACAAAAGGAAGTGAGAAAATTAAAACGAAGAATTCCACTCCATTTATTATAAAGTGAAAGAGACGGCACTCATCAATCCCTTCAGTCTCAAAAGAGAATGATGAAAATGCCCTTCTTGTAACGGAAAATTTTTCAAGGTCAGAAAAGAGAACAATAGATCACGTGTTCCTACTGTTTCGGTTGTTGCCAACCGACTGCACACCCGTAAATTATTCTGCAAGATGTATTTGGGATTTCTGCTTGCATGGGTAAATGTTGATAGATTTTTCTTCTTTATTTATGCAATTTGTTTGATTTTTATACTAAACTCCGTGCTAGAAGTGTGCTTGAACATCATTTTGCGATTTGTTTTTCTTTCTGTGTTTAAGATAATTTGTTCTGTCCTTGTTGTTTGTGGGTGGGCGGGCAGTTTGATCTAATTGGTATCCTGAGTGTTGGGACACTTAGTTTACAACTAAAACATTGGTTGACCGGATGATAAATACACAATTTTAAAAATATGCTTTTTCTTTTTCTGCAAGTTAGGCAATTGAGGATCTCCCTCCTCTTCTCGTCCATTCTGGAGAGAGAGAGAGAGAGGTTAACAAATGGACTTTACAAAAGTGAATGTTTTTCATTCTCCGTATATAATAAAATTACTTCTTTCTGGCGAGAGAAATAGTCGTGGAATAATGCTTCTGCGTAACCATGGTAACAACTGGTTCTGCTTTGATGCCGAAGATGAATGTGTTTCTTTTCCAATGGTGAATTGATGTGGCAGTAGTACAATGGACATTATTACTTATATGTACTGAAGTCCAGTCCACTTCGTCCCAGAAATATTCTTCAGAATTAGAGGGATAATACAATGAAGCATCAGATTTGGTAATAAAAATTAAATTTTGAATTATTTATTTATTTATTTTTATGTTTAGCGATACAACTCTTAATGTTGGGCAAGTAAAAATAATACACTTTACTCGGATCAGTGTAGAACTCTTCCTAGTCCTTTTTAAATATCATTTCTCCAGTTTCCTGCTCTTATTCATGTTTCAACTTTCAGAAAATATTTAAATTTTCCATTATTCAGTAGCCTTAAGTTTAGACTTCTTAAACACCACATATGAGGAAAATACGAGTTAGTTTTAAATCAGACACAGTAATTACAACAATTACAATAAAAACTGGAAAAACATACAAAAGTACGATTACGTATCTGGTAAATAAGTCATGAAAATGAAAAATTAAAAGAAGGTTACCGTGGGACTATATGGTTGATGAGTCTCCTTCAGGAATTATTGCAGCATCTCTTAAAAAAACTCATCCCTGAAAAAACCATCAAGTTTTATAATCCAAGCTGAGCGCCATTTAATAACTAGCCTAATAGTAAAATTCTCTGCTGTTCTTCTATGAATAAATAATGATTCATTAAATTGTGTTGGCGAGAAAAGAAGAGAACTGTGCAATAAAATTACCTTCACGCGTCCTAACCGGGTAAAAAACCAAAGTTTTCTAGGAGATAAACGCTACCATCCTCATTTCGATGGGACAGCGCAGTCTCGGTTGAGATAAGTTCCCGGAGTCCGTGATGGTGTATTTGGAAGCTTTGTTTAATTTTGCTACAATTATGGCTAAAGCAAATAAGGTTATGGTGTTCATTATGGTATTACTAATGCAGTCTGAAACCGGCTAACTCCTGCAGTTGCAAAAATGTTATAAGGTTCATGTTCTGGAAGGGATTAGAACCTAGGTCTTTCAAACCGATGCTTGTGATTTGGAAGTCCCTCATTCCAATACAGGTTTATACATTCCGTGGAGTTTCCGTGGCATAGCGGAAAATTTTTCCGTTATGCCACGGAAACTCCACTCAATACTTCAAACCAACGGAGACATTTAGATAACTGTACTGTCGTCCGATATTCAATATGTACTGTGTTAAATGTCTGAAGTTCTTTATAAATTAATTCGATTTCAGCGACGCTTAAAACCTTCCGAAATGTAACAATGAGTCTATAAATGGTTTTCTGTGCATCTGAACTGTCTGGTTTAATAAACACTGATAATACTTTTCTGAAACTTCTTCGTGATACTAATTATGGGCAAGAAAATCATGAGTAAGATAATATTGAACTGCAACACTCCTGCAAACTTCATATCGTAATTAAGTGAGCAGTGTAGTTTACAGCATAAAGAACATAATTTCAAACATTTTATTAACATTTTATATCTGTTCGAAGGAGATTACAGAAACTGTGAACTCAGTTTTACTGTTACTTACTTCCCAACTATAAACATTGATGGTTTCTTGGAGTTTATTATCAGTAAGGGTATCGAAAGTCCTCAAATGTTGAATAGTTTCAGAGAAATTCGAGTCGAAGTATTTTGAGATGATTGAAAACTAAGAATTAGGAATTGTAAAAAGGTGCGATAAAACTTTTACTCTATTACCGTAATTTAGAAAAGTCTATTCCATGCTAGGGATTAAAATAAAAGTAATAATGTAATGGTAAAATTAATAGAGAAAAGGATTAGAGAAAAGATAAAAATACTAGTCTGATGATGAAGATTTCTCTTCTTTTTTAAGCAGTATTACAGTTGAAGATAAAAAAAAATTTCTCAAAAAGTAATGAAGATTATCATACAGTTAAAAAGGGAAACAAAAGTGGGGCTGAAACAAAGTTTTTAGTAACATCCCATATCCTACTTTAACACAATACAAATGCAATACTGTACCGTAATACGTACTTAGTTTAATTGGAATTTTATAAGAATCATTTCTGCCAACTGTACGAAGGAGAAATTTTTATTACGAATTGTTTAGTTACAAATTAAATTATACTTGCCAAGAAGTTATATTCTTGTTTAATCCTTTACTAAATGCAAACAAGGTTACCGAGTGAAATAATTTCCCCACTAGGCTAATTGACATCACAATTGGCTTAGCATCCCATAATGCAATAGTTCTTTATGTGTATAATTCTAATAGGCATTAAAAGAAAGACCACTGCTAGACAGATTATAATTATAAGAATATATTTTATTAAGTAGTTTCTTTGTTTTTAAGGAAAAACTTTAACTGTCTTTAAGCCAGAGTGCTTTATATATATATATATATAATTATAAATTTCTGCAAATAATTATATTTTAGGTGCTGTCGGATAATTATTAATTTCTGCAAATAATTATAAATATTAGGTACTTTATAAATGAATAAAAATAAATATTTCTTTCTTATGGATAGGGTGTAACTGATGAGATATTGTTTAAATAATCGATATTTAGTTCAAATTTAACAAATTATACGTTTTAGTGTGAAATCATTTTAACAAGAATAGCTAAAAACGCTTTTGTTAATTTTTAATAGGGCGCATGGCCTCCATTAACAGCCAAATCAGTGGTACATCTTGATTGCATTGCCCGGATAAGATGATCAAACTGTTCTTGTGGGATATTTCCACACTCTTCTGTGAGAGCAATTTCGAGTTTTTGAAGCGATCGTGGTGGCACCAGTCGAGCAGAAACGCGCCTACCTAAAGCCTTCCAAGCATGTTCGATTGGATTACAATCCGGTGAACAGGCAGGCCAGTCCATTCGTTCGATACCTTCTTCCTCAAACCACTCTTGTACCAAATTTGCACGGTGTGGACGAGCATTATCATCCATAAAAATCAATTCTTGGCCAATTGCAGCAGCATTTGGACGAACTATAGGTTCCAAAATCTCATCGCGATACCTTTGGGCTGTTAAGGAACCGTTTCTGATAAAATAGAGATCAGTATCGCCACCTATATTTATTCCAGCCCATATCAAAATCCCACCTTTTTGTTGGGGTCTTTCACGAACCAACTGTGGATTATTTCTTGTTCCACTTTCACGCCATATCAAGATACGTCGGTTATCTGGTTGTAGGACTCGTCACTTAAAAGTACACGAGCCCAATCCTCATTTGTCCAATTGCGATGTTCCTGTGCCCAAATTCTTCGGGCTCTTTTGTGATTTGCAGTAAGTGGGATTTGCAAACGACTAGTATTCGAGCATACAAACCTATGGCATGAAGACGATTTCGAATATTTTCCGAATCCAGAAAGCGATTCCAAATTCGCAAAATTATGATTTCAGATACACGACACTCTCGAGTCTCAATTTGCTGCTTTTGTCCAGCTTCTAATCGAACAATTGGTCTCCAAGCCATGGATTCCGGGATATCATGTTGCTCTGCTATTTAAAAAAAAATAATGGGTGATAGGTGACAGAAGTTTACAATTAAAGTGATAATTATGCACTGTGTAAGTGAGCGCAAAAAGCCACGTTTTTATATCCCCCACATGCTAATACGGCTAAAACAAGTTTCGACAAGTCTTAACATGACTTTGTACGCAGTTGCATGTTCTACACTGTTGTATATTAAGAATCATTTGCTAATTGTTTTGAGCAGTGTGGTAACTTTTGTAGTTGTATTCCATTGGAGCTTACGTATAGCACAGCTTCTACTAAAGTGGATTTCGGGATCCTTCAATGGGTGCTTCCCATAGAAGAGCGTTTCTCAAAGTGTAAGCCGCGAGAGAATATCATTAGTATATTTTTTTTATTGTAGTAAGTACAATTTCAAGTTATGTTTAGGATATATTAGAAATCCTATTAATTTAAAACAAAATCTTTACATAATTCGTTTAATTTCAATATAATAATACACAAATGTGTATTTTGTCATATGCTATATATCTCACGATATATATTTTATGTACACTCGCTTGTACATAAAATCTGCCACTGTGTAGCCAAGGTACGCTGAGAAATCCTAATCTTCCTCCGATTGAATTTTCCTGTGAAAAATATTAAATGTGTGCGTTGTGTGCCGACTAATTTACGAAGATAACATTCAAATTACCATCTACTGGAATGAAGACTTGATCTCTCTACTATTTCTCAGTTCGTATTCCTGTTTTTCCTTGGCTCTGATTAAATCAGATTTTATTGAAATTTATTTGGTATAATAAAAAATGTATCCAGCTATCTGAATTTTTCTCAGATTATGTGTAATGGAAACAAATTAGGTAAACATTTAGGAATTATATAAAGAAATAACTCCAACAATGGCTCGATAGGATTATATGGAATTTAGGATACCTTTTCCATTCAATTTTGATTTAGGTCAGACTATTTCCAGTAACAAAATTAGGCAAAAAAAATGTCTACAGTCAATGAATAGAACAAGGGTTTTCATTTGCTGCGATAAAAAGTCACGAGACAAGAATGTCATTTTGGAAAGCATTTATGACTGTCTCATTTCCATATTCGGAACTTTGATATTTTTAATAGTTGCTCGTATTATTATGCAAAATATAAACAAAAATAAAACATTCTTAGCCCACCGATGGTATAATGATGTTCTATAGGTCTACAACCGTTCATTGGTGGGAGTTACATAAATAATTCTCAAAATATGAGCTAGCCTACCTTTACTGAGTTCTTCTTCTTCTTTGAGTGCCATCTCCTATCGGAGGTCGGCGACCACCTTGGCAAATTTTGAGCGATTCTCAACTACTCTGAGCAGTCTCTCAGAGTTCATACCAGTCCACTGTCTGATGTCTGCCAGCCAAGATTTTCTTCGTCTTCCTTGTCCTCTTCTTCCATTTTATAATCAATTGAAGTATCTTATATTTTTCATTACGAAGTAGGTGACCAAGATATGCAGTTTTCCTTCTTTTTATGGTATCTAAAAGTTTATGTGATTTCCACATTTGTTTCAGTACTTCCTGATTGGACGTTTTTGCTGTCCATGGGATTTTTAACATTCGTCTGTATAACCACATTTCAAAGGCTTCACGTCTTTTTATTGATGTTGTCTTCAAGGTCCAAGTTTCTGCACCGTACAGCAGTACAGACCATACATAGCATTTAACCATGCGTACTCTAAGCTCTAAGTTTAAACTGCGGTTACACAGTGTTGATTTCATCAAGAGAAAATGTTTTCTTGCCATTTCAATTCTAACTTTTATTTCCATTTCTGGATTGCAATCTTCATTTAACCAGCATCCGAGATATTTAAACTTTGCCACTCTTTCTATTTATTTCCTATTTAAAGAAAGTGCTAAATTAAGAATTGGTTCTTACTTATGACCATGAATTTAGTTTTGGTGATATTTATTTTTAATCCCATTTTTTCACTCTTTTCATTTATTAGTCCCAAAAGATTTTGAAGATCCTGAATATTGTCAGCCAGAAGAGCTGTATCATCGGCATATCGGATGTTACTGATGATTTCATCATTTACACTAATCCCTTCCTTCCAAGACTTTTTGAAATATGGCTTCTGAGTAGATGTTAAAAAGAAGAGGTGACAGCACACATCCTTGCCTTACTCCTCGTTGGATGTTAATGGAGTCTGTAATAATGTCATCAACTTGAACAGATGCCTTTTGGTTCCAATATAAGTTTTCAATGATCCTGATGTCTTTACCATCTAATCCAATTCTTTTTAATAGTACAATCATTTTAGCATGTTGGACTTTGTCAAATGCTTTCTTGAAGTCGATGAAGCAAATGAATATTACCTTGGTTTGGTCAATACATTTTTGAAATAAGATCTGAGAACAGAAAAGGGCCTCTCTTGTTCCCAAGCCGTTTCAAAAGCTGAATTGGGTATCACTGATGGTGTCTTCACATTTTCTGTATATTCTTTTTTGAATTATTTTCAGAAACATTTTGAGAACGTGACTCATTAGGCTGATCATTCTATAGTCATTACAAGTTTTCGCATTTACTGAGTTATTTTTACTGAGTTACTCGTAGTTATTAATTTTGAAAAGTGGCATTCTAGAAGTTGGAATATGAAAGAGTAGTTAAGTTTGATAAAAAGCTCTCTTTCAATTAATTTCGATAAAAAATATATAAAACAGAGAATAAAAAAATGAAAATGAACATTCAGTTAAATTAAACCCGGAAGATAAGATGGAATTAAAATGTCTTAAGACAATTCGAAATTTTAACGTAACGAACTTTAGATGTCGGGATCTCATTACCGATTCTTACTCGCTAGATTTTCTTCAAATATAAATTTCAAACTCAGAATTAAAATGACTAAGCAGTTATTTTGAATTCAGTTGCAGCCGATGTCATACTACTTCTCGGCTAACCTTCCCCAGTCTATTACGCCATGTAGGTGTAATCAACACGACTCGCATGTCTGAGAAGCTGACATACGAATATTAAAATCATGAGATTTTATAAATCTAACGATTTATAATTCACTTTAAAATTAACTCACTGGGCTATATTTAAAACGTAATACTCAGTGGCCACAATATTAAAGACACTCCCAAATTTCCGTTATTAAGTTGAGGAAATAAAATAGCTTGGCGTTTACTTGAGTCAGCTTATTACTAAATATAACAATGAAAACGCTCATAATTCATAGCTATACATGTCTAGAATTTAGAGTCGTAAGAGTATTGACCAAGAACAGCAAAAGTTATCTACAACAGTTCTATATTACAGAATTATAAATTACATAGTTACACAGGATTGCCAGTAATGACGTAACAGGGGATTACCAGTAATGACGACCTCCTCGAATCCATAAATTTTGTTCTTTTAAGCCAAAGGTGAGTTTCGTCCATGCCATACAGAATGAGACCACGCGTAATTCAAAACAGACCGGAAAACAGATGCAACTGGCTTCAAAACAACACGTGGATGATGATTAGAGTTGCTCCGTGTTATTTATAATTTTTCTGATCAGCCCCTGCTTCCTTTTTTTTTTTTTATATCAGTGCATGATTAAAAACATTTATCGCTAGTCTTATCTGACTTAAAAAAAAAAAAAGAAAGAAAGAAAAGTGCCTCCGTAGGAAAATGAAACCACAATAGAGCTTGGTTAGATTGTGGCTTATCTTTATTTACAATATTTCGACATTTTTAACTTCTTAGAAGTTCTCCAAAGCATTTTTAATTAAAAACCGCATTCCGAGTGCATATTTCCTCTTTTCATTTTTTAAGAACTTCAGGAATTTACCTTCTTACCATCATCGTTTTTTCTCCAAGATATTTTAATAATTCATGGTGGAATGCTCTGATTGAAAGATGAGCTTTCGCATGTGGATGGAGAGAACCGACAAAGTCATGCAATGAAAGAAAGAAATAATTAAGTCCAACTGTAATCAGAATTTAAAATTTGGTCGCATCTAAGTAGTTAATGAGTTTTTTTTAATCATCACTGTCGAAGGAACTAATTCTTAATGTGAAATTAAAAAGTCATTGTTCTAAAATTAGATTCTGACCACCCATTTCTTCTCAACTCATCTGCTTAGTTTAATCAAGAACCATTCAATGACTGCTCATTCTCAAGTTTGAGAAATCGCTAAAAGTAAAATGACAGCCTGTTTCTCCCTTTAAGCTAAGTGTAATGATGTTCGTCATTAATTTTAAACAATACTTTTAACATATATTTAACCAAATTTAAAAAATAATTTTTTTAATGTATTTGAAACATTTTAAATCTGCACAAATAGACGCATACGGTTTACGTTTCTTGATTCTACAGTTAAAGGCAAATAGCCATGGATTGGCGAGCGAAGCGCCCTCTAGTAGTACTCTTGGAATAACAACTATATTTATGACAATTATGCGGTAAGAGAAACTTCCAAAAATATTGCGAACAATACGCTGGAGAATTTGTGCCAGGGGCTCGCGGTGCCTTTTGTTGTAAAGTCTGTCCGCCATTCATTAATATCTGTTGATGCTGCTTCTGTAAAGATTGGAAGAAAATAGTCAATAATGACGTCATCAAAACATGTTTGCAGTAAAAAGATATTCATCGCAGATTGATAATACTTCAAGATATGCTCCATTATATCTAGCTTTAATCATGAGTTTAGTTTTACTTGGTGGGAATAAATGGCATTTGAAAGAGCCTTCAAACCGAGCTTAGAGGGAGAAAAAAAATCCACCACCATCCGAAACATGCTAACACAGCAAAATATTCAAAAGCGTAGATAATGATCCTAGTATTCTTGACTTGAAATATTTCAGAGGAATGGCCCATTTTCCTTTGATAGTGTGACGACGAAATCAAATCTTTCAAAAGTACATTGAATATTAGATTATGAGGAAAACGAGGACTTCCATAATCTGAGAGGAAAAATAAATAAAGGTCACCTTCACAACAATGAAATAGTTATGTAGAATACTTCGATGCTGTTCCATTAGTTCCGAGTAGATGGATAATACTAGAGAATTATTATTGTTCGTTGTGATCTTTTGTGCTCAATCTCATTTCACGGAATCCGTCAGCCTGAAATAAATCATATTTGCAAATATACTCGTATGGTAATAGCAGAAAGATAAGTTTTACTTCCTCGTTATTTCTTTTGTGTTCTATAGAAGTTTAGACCCGAAATCACGAAGGACGTCTGAGCTGATAAACATCAATATTTAAAAACATTGAATGAAGCGAAATTGGATAAAATTTCGAATTGAAATCCCATTACATAAATACAAATTTTTGCTATCGTGATTAAATTTCAGAAGCAAGAACGCACATACACAAATTGATAAGGAATTTTCTGATTTTTCATCCCGTATAACAGACAAACTAGTAAGTAGAATACATGCATATAAAATGTAAAGAATAAGATGGAATCTAATATTCCATTTCTATTTCTTAAAAGCTAATATTATTAATTTAAAAACTGATACATAAAATGAATCAGTCATTAAACACCATTTTATTTTTATGACATATCAATAATAAAAGTTTCTTGAAAGAGCATTTCCAGTGTGTAGGTAGGCCGGTTGATGGAAAGCCAATACCCTTGTAGGGTAATAGATGGCAATGCTGTAGCCAATGAAGCTCTAACTGAGGCTCGGCTATTGCTGTTACCCTCCTGCCATGATCAGAGCTTTAATAGCTCAATAACCTTATCCCTACACTGTCCTCTACAGATAACGGGGAATATGAAAAGCATTCTTGCTTCGCCCCTTTAAGCCACTCCTTATAAGGATATAAGGACATTTCCAGTGTTGGATGAAAAAAAGTCCTTTTTAGGACTTCCAGGGTAACAAATGGCAATGCTGTAGCCAATGAAGTTTTAACTGAGGCTCGGATATTGCCGTTACCCAGCCATGACTAGAGCTTTTTAGCGCAATAACACTCCATCCACACAGATTATCTTCATTCAGATGACGGGATAAAGAGTCAAGAACTCAGTCCATCGCCCAGTTCTTTTAAGAACTTTAAGATTTCCAGTGTGGCTACTGTTATGTCATATTGTTTCTATATGGATGAAAACTAATGCGCAAAAACGAAATAACTACAGATTAACCTTATTGAAAAATAAACGAAGTGCACGTGGAACAATTGGATTGGTTCAGAAGTTGGTATGGTATGTTTTATTTTTATACAGATAAATATATAAAATAAAACTATTAACGTTTTACACTCCTTGCAAAATACAAATCTGTTGTATTTTGTAGATACATTTACTGCTAATGTGTCTCCATTAACTTTATTCGTTTGCATTTAAATACTTTGCAATGAAGCTATTTTTAGGATTGAGCTACACGCCGAATTTAAATGCATGTTTATTGGAATTCTCAAGTGGATGTAATTACATTAACACTTTCTGAAAAATGCTAATCGTAATTTAATCAAATTTATGTTAACAATTCTAGTCTTCCGAGCAGAGAACAGTAATTATCCACTTCGCATTAAATTAGCCGGAGATAAATGTGATAACGCCGTTGGAATCATTCCCTATAATCTAGTTGTTGAAATAATTAAGTCGTTTAGATTCTCGTGATCTGCTTAATTAATACAGACACTGAATGGAAGAATCTAAATAAATCGCCACCACTATTTGAAATGGAATGACAATAAATGTCTGTATACAATCTTTATTAAATTCAGGGGACTAGTGGCGCACTTTGTTATGGGAATGCTAGACATGACACATTGCTCAGCTTGGTGACTAGATCAAAGGGTCAGATTTAAAGAAGACCTACAAATTACAATTCCTCTTATTCTCAAATATTGATTGTAATTGACTAACCATCTCCTGCTAGAACCGCATGACTTCTCTCACCAACCTGAGGTAGCAAGGGAACTTGATTTATTTTCACTTTTGCGATATAATCACGAATTCTAAAACACATGGATCCTTGTGTTTCATTCCTACTTTTTTTTACTGTATGCGCAGATGTGGTCTTGTGTTTAACGAGGGGAAAAACGAAACGCTAGAAAAGATTCAAAGGCGAATAATTACAGTCGGTTCAAAACCAAGAAATGCTGATTACGAGCACAAATTGACTGAATTAGAGTTTGTGAGATAGCAGAGAAATGGGGAAGGGACAAGCAAGGAGTACACAGAGATGGAGGGGAGAGTTTTTTCAATGCATGGTAGGAGTAATGAACGTGAAGTCGTTCATGGAAGTGCAATGAAAGTTGTCAAACAGATATCAGACAAACTAGCCTCATAGCCTTTGCTTTTTTGGCCTAATCCGACTTGGATGAAGTGTTTCTTCAGTAAGGAAATAGTCCATCTAAAATCTTTAAACTTCAGAGATATTTCAAAATTTTTCAATCAATATTTCAAAATAAATTCTTAAAAACCAAAGATTTCATATTGTGTGAGTATACGGTCACATTTCTTAGAACCGTAGCACTAGAAGAGACCAAGCAAACTGTCTAGCAAGATATTATTACTGTTTATAGCAAATACCGCATAGCTAGTATACATTGATCTTCCTTCAAACAGCACGCAAATTTTACATAACCGGTGGTGTATACTTTACCAGATGCAGTTAGAGTTTCGCTGCTACAGCTTTACTGGTCGAAATTATGAGGTCTAAAATGCACTATTTTCTGCTCGAATTAAATTAGAAGTGACGTAAATTTCACTTCTAATTTAATTCTGCCAAAGATTAAAAAAAGTGTTAGGAAAAGCTGTCTAATCTTTACAAAGAAATTGATTCCCTTTCAAGATGTATTCCTTTCTTTTCTTAAACATACAAAAAAAAGCTTGATATCCATATTTAATCTTATAGCTACGCTGTCTTATAATGTAAACGAATAATAGTATCCTCTCATGAAAGAGTTTAAAATTGACACAACTTTAGAAAGTATGATAACGGAATTAAATCTGAGAGTTAAACAAAAATTCCAGCATGGAATCTTCAAGTCACGAAAATCATATGTTGGCATAAATACAAAAGTGAATCGCAATTGAATTAGCGGCCTTGAACGATGAAAGAAAAAAAAATCGGCTTCCACACCGATTAACTACCGAGTATGATAGAAAAAAAGAGAAGCAGAATGAATAAAGTTCGTTTTCTAATGCATTGAAAGCAATATGGTTCTCTGACAAGTTCTATAAGATGTGTATTTTGTCTGTTATTGTGTGCTTTGTAGAAAGTCAGTATTTATTTTAAGAATAAAAAAAAAACGCGAAGCTTTGCCATAACGAAAGAACTGGTACTTACCTACGACTGTGAAACGTTAGAAAACTTACTAGTATTCTTCTACCTACTAATAGTTTTTCGATAGCAGTACTTGGTAAGTTTGAAAACTCAACACAGAAATAGAATAAAGAGACAGTTTTTTGATACCTACATTTTCAAGGTAGGAGGGGGGGATGGTTCAGTTCTGATTAATAGTTGAGACTTTCCAAATGATCGGTTCATCGTGTTTAGATTCTCTTTTTTAATCAACCATTAGCAAAGAGATTAAAATGGGTATTCAGGGTGTGAATATATAGCGAGTGCGCCTTTTTCGAATAAGTGAAACATGTTGCAAACAGAAGATTTCATTGTTTATTTGTAGATACGTAGTTCACATTTCACACCGTACTACCATCGCTGCAAGGAGCATGGAATATACAATTCATACTGCTGATTACTCGCTTCAATAGCATAAGGTCAACTGCTAGCAAACGAAGATGAAAATTTTTTCTATCGGATAAGTGCTTTATTTTCCACTGAAGGAGAAAATTCAAATGAGATCAATTACGTGTGCTTCAATTGCCTAATAACTAAAACATTACAGTATTATATTAAGCAGATAATTTTCAATTTAATAAATACATCAAAAGGACCCAAATAAATCTCCACTTCTGATACACGAAATTTGACAAAACTCAAATGTAGTAATACCGCGCATCTTCTTCCCTTTCACTACGATCCTCCCCTCTCAGTATAGTTCTGAATCACTGGTAATATTAAGAATGATATGGAAGGGTTGGTCTGTAGTGACCCAACCAGTCAAGACAGCATTACACTCATACTTTTGTTTGCGGATCGATTTTTTTTAATTCGTAATTTTTTACCTTTCTGGTTATATTCATCCATGTATGAAGAGCAATTTCTGTAACTTCCATTCAAGAAATGGATTTTATAGGAACTGAATCGTGCAAATTTGTTAAAATGTTACTTTATATTACTTTATACAAAATTCTTCAGTTCTTCTTTCCCCCATAATCGAGAATTAAATTTATTGAGTCGCACACAACAAAAATCCTTCATTGGCTGCATGGATTCATTCGCAGTTATATTGAAAAAAAATTGTCATTATTTAAAGTACTGTAATGAAAACATTCCCAAGTGATCATAAATAGTTATTTCATCTCCTAATTGAGAATTTTTAATGGTGACGTCACATCACAAATTTGTAAACAGATTACACATAGAAAGTTGATGTAAAAGATTCCACTTTTTCAACAAAATAGAATAATCTAAAGATACACACGTGCTATGGACATGTCAATAATTTACCTGCTATTAGAACAAACTTTATGCTTTCAGTAACAAAAGATTCATTTCCTGCATTTGTTCAATTTTATTGAAGCATTAATTTCTAATGTATATAGTTGTAAAATTCTTCAAGACAGGCCTTGCTTAAAATGTGTAAGCATGAAAAATGGCAAAATGTACAAAAATGCATTTAATAGCAGCAGATGGAGAAAAATCGAATACGTAATACACGTGGAAAGGAATTATCAGCGAACTTAGGAAGTTTCAAGCAGCTTAGTGTTAAACCAATATCTTCATTTTTGTTTACATCAACCCCCACCACCAAAAAGATGGTTTACTTTCATACATTCATATTGAGGATGGTCTACATAGAGGTTAAATAATCCAGTAACCCCTGCTGTGAAGACTTCAAACTCCTTCAGACGTTTATAATAGCAAGGCATTGGATGCCCACTCGGTAATTTCTGTTTGCATGAAAAACACGCGAGAATTATTGTTCATATCTTCGGGCCACTCAGATGATAATGAATCTTATCCTTAACTTGAAAAAGATAATGTTAAGTCCCTAATAATGCAATTTAATGAAATTACCAGAAGTGACTTTTGGCACACTTGGCTTTTCAGTAAACTATACTTCGTTAACCAATATTATACATTCAGCAGCGAGACCCTCTGAATACGAAAAGATACAGATAGGTGTCCAAAACTCCCTAATACCGCCAAAGATATTCAACAGGTAAAAATACAAAAACCCATGTATAATGAGAAACTAACTATAAATTTTGTAATCCATTCACATATACACGCTCTTATTCCTTGCTAATCGGTTCGAAATATTGGTTAAGTTATCAATTAAAGGAAATACTGAGCACCAAAGCAGTAATTAAAATTGGCGAATTATAACAATCACACAACCGAATTTTTAAAGGATGTATTGATTCCCAATCATTTCTAATCCATTCTCATTGAAATAAATGCAGATAAATGACCATTAAGCAACTTTTTCAATTGCACTAAGTGGTTACATTAATATATTCATTGTGTTATGAAATAAAACTAGTACTTAATATCTACAGCGATAATAGGAAGTATCATTTTGTCAGAATATATATATATATGTGTGTGTGTGTATTATAAAATAGTTAACGAAAATTGTTTTAAGCTTACTTTGACAGTCGAGGGTCACCACTGTGGTAGTTTATGCTTGTTGAATATCCACCTTCATTGTAAAAACCAAAGAAAACTAATCCACAACTTTCACAGCACAGTACAATGCTCACTATGTTTTGTTTTGTTTTGTTTTGTTTTTCACCATAAAATTGCAAGTATCTGTTTCAACAAAACGTCATATTCAGAGAGGTAGGAAAGAAACGCTTCGGCCATTGAGGGGGGAAGGGGGTGATTGCAAAACTGCTACCACTTCTCTGTAATTATCCCCAGCTATCGATTTCTACAGCACCAGTCTCACAAAAAAATCTCAAGGAATTTGTCAACTAAAAATATCAGATGCACTACCATAACAATCCCTTCTGATCGAAATATTCAGGACTGAGGAGGGGAGATGAAGGAAGCAAAGGTCATAGATAATTCTCACCCCCTTTTAGCCAACCAACCCCTCTTGTCAGTCTATGAATGGTTCATTCCCAAAACACAACAACACCATCTTGCTGTTCATTGCCAATGTACAGTAAACGAAGTTACAAATATAAAATTGTATTTGAATAATACGAATATAAATACATTTACTAAATTCATTTTTTTTATATTTACGAATTAGACGATATCTTTCACGTTTTATTCAGTGTTGTTTATTTATAAAAACGGTTTTTCTAAGAAAACAGTCTTAATATTAAGTTTTTTTTTTTCATTTAATTTTATTTTGTTGCATGCAAAGAATTCAAAATATGGTCTACGTAACAACTCTACAGAGACATTTTAAAGATCTTAAGTGTTTCAAACCTCAGACCTTCTATTTATATGAGATGGAAGACGTTGGGGATATCTTTTTAATAGATAAGATTTCTTAACTTTCTTCTTTTTTTGACACTCTTATCCATGACAACCACATATCTTTTCAATAGATACATAGATAAGATATCTTTTCAATAGATATATATAGATACATAGATAAGCTATCTTTTCAATAGATATATATATAGATAAGATTTTTTATATCTTTTCAATAGATACATAGATAAGATATCTTTTCAATAGATACATAGATAAGATTTTTTATATAGAGATGATTTCTTAACAGGCATAGTTTAGTTCAGAATTAGTATTTACCATAACGCAAACTAAGGAAAAGTAGTTTATTAAAATACCTATGTAATAATAAACAAGGTGTTTCGTAAATCTCTCTAAATATATCAAAAATAGGTAAAAAATAAATCTTTTGTGAAAATCTATACGTAAATGACAATTAATTATACTTTATTTTAAAAAAATCAAAATTATTTATATAATATATTATTAATATATATTTGGTAGTAACGAATTCATTTTTGTCTGAAAATCTTGGATATATATATATATATAGGGAACTTGAACTTGAGCCACCTTTAGTATATATATGTGTAGGGAACTTGAGCCACCTTTAGCACCTGTAACAACTCTACAGACATTGAAAAGATCTTAAGTGTTAAATAAAACTTCAGACCTAATATTTATATACATGAGATTATTAATGAGCGAAGTAGCCACAATATTTATATTTATAGACGAGCATTTGCTATAAAGCAAACAACGGAAGATCCTTAAAAGGACTGACTAGATGGGCGAAGAAAGAATGCTTTTCATATTCCCCGTTATCTGAAGAGGACAGTGAAGAATAGGGTGTTATTGAGTTATATAAATAAAGCTCTGATCATGGCTGGAGGGTAACACCAATAGATGAGCTACCACACGAGTACAACGGAACATTTCCTTGCTTTCTCATTATTAAGTTATTTATGTAATACTAAAAGTGGTGTCTTAATAAATCTCTCTAAATATGTCAAATTTCGAAAAAATAAAAAATACATTGTCAAAATTTGTGATGAAATTTTAGTATAATGATATATAATTTAAAAATCTAAAATTATTTATAAAATATATTAACTTACATTTGGTATCTATGGGAATCATTTTGGTCTGAAAACTTTAGTGGTAGTACTGGAAATGTAGGGAACTTGAACCACCTTTGCCACAAGTTGTCCTCGTATGCACTACTTGACGTAGTGCACAAGTTCTAGAGTGTGATAATATTAGAATTTTTTAGATTATTATTTAGGTCGATGTATGTTTCCGTTGGTGATTATGATTTCTTGAATAAGTCCATTAATTCGTTTTTCTGAGAACATGTTATTTAGGAACTTCAACTTTTTTTTAAAATAACCTTTAGGTAATTTAAAAATGGATATAATTTGTAAACCTTTACATATTTTAATAGACCATTACCATCGTATATGCATAAATATTAATTAAGATTTAATAGCACACAAGTCACCTTGTACAATATGTTTGCAACAGCGACAGTCGACATGGAAATAACACAAATTCTGCTAAGGCCCAACCAACTTTCTTTCTTTTTTTTTCTTTTTTTTTTCCCCGTAAACTTTCCATGAATTGTAAACCTATTGCACATTACCAATGTATGTGAATTAAGGGTTCAGTTAATTCAGAACCCCCTACTCAACAGGGAAAAAAAATGTGAGCTTTTCAAGTTTCATCCTTCAGTAAGTTGTGGTCCCACACTGGGTAATAAAAATCATCTTCCATCTATTGACATTCACAGACATCCATAATGGTAGGTTTTAAACCGGGGGCCGCAAACTGGTGACCCGGATATGGCCCGCGACCTTAATGATTTCTTTTCTAAAAATCAATGTTTCTAACATCCTGCGGGGATCAAAACAGAAAGAATTCAAACATCTAAATATTTTATGACAGCTTTAAACAAAAGTAAAGCTTATTACTATAATTCTTTGTACCATGTTTCTATCATCAAATGTTGGCAACATTGAATGGAAGTTACTTGTCACTCAGTTATTTTAATACAATGACACGTGATACAATGTCAATAAGTTACAGGTTACCATTGTAATATGATTGTGTTAGTTAAAAATTACCTCAATAACTTATATATTTTTTGCCCATAACAATGTCTGTATTTAAAGTTAAAAAAAAAAGAAAAATAGATCAAGAAGGCTTTTCAAGAAAAATGGGAGAAGGCATATTTCTTTGTGGAAGTAAAAATATTCCAAACATGTTTCATATATAGACAAAGTGTCGCCGTGGTGAAAGAATATAATCTAAAATGCCATTATGAAACAAACCATACGAACCTGTGATAAATATACAGAAAACATGCGTGATGACAAACTTAAAGATTTTAAGTCTGTCATCACGCATGAAAAATGAACTGAAGTTTCAACAGAGGATATTTTTGAATGTCATCACAACAAGTGATGCTGGTGTTAAAGGTAGTTACGTCATAAGTGAAAACATTGCTCGGGCTTCGAAACCTTTTTCTGATGGAGAATTTATTAAAAATTGTATTTTAAGTGCAATCGAAATGATATGTCCGAAAAAAAAAAGCGAGCATTTCAAAATATAAGCCTAAGTCAGGAAATATAGTTGGGGAGCGTGTTGAAGATATAGCAGAGAACTTCCAAGATGTATTGCGTGAAAAAATAAAGAGTTTTGTATTGTTTTCCATTGCATTTGACGAATTCACAGATATTATTAGTACTTGCCAGTTAAAACAGTAAGCTGGATACGCTCTCACGCTTTGAATCATCGACAATTCAATGCTTTGTTGGATGAATTGGATTCACAATATTCGCAGTTTGCTACATTATAAGGAGGTTAGGTGGCTTAGTCGTGGCGTCGTTTTAAAAGGATTTTTTGAACTCTTAAAAGAAATGTTTACTTCATCCAGAGGAAAATTGATTCCTCAGCTCACTGATGAAGACTGATGCAAAGACTTGACCTTTTTAGTTGACATAACAAGCCACTTAAACACGTTGAATACTGTTCTGTAAGGACGTGAACAGTTGATATATCATATGTATGATTCAATTAAGTCATTTGGTTCACAGAATAATATTGAATACGGCCCATGTCAGATATACATCTAATTGACTGACCCTTTGCTGCGTTTGAGTTTGAGACCCCTGTTTTAAACTAACATTCTCTTGGTATGATAGTAAAGAATGTCCACTCGACCACCCAAACTCAGTTACGCAGCGGAAGGACTGCAATGAGAGAAGACCCAACATTTTGAGAGCATGTGATAAAAAGGTAATCTCACAAATAACGCTGTAATAAATTCGTTTTCATTGGTACGTTTTATGTCTTTGTATTTCATGCAAGAAACAAGTTTTGGTTATTTGCGGATAAAGGAAAAATATGAAAACCTAGAACAAACATTTGGTTTTCTAATGATACTTATTCATTTATTTATAGGTCACGTCTACCCATGAACTACTATAAACTTATAGTATATTAGTACCGTTGCGGGACCAATGTTTTTTAATTTAAAAAATATTATTTTTAAAATATTTTAATCCATGTTTACTTGGTATAGAACTCCTAGAAACCAACATAGACCTTTGCAAGTCATTTTAGGGGCCCGGGGAAGATAATCTCACAACGAGCGGGGAAACACATCATTCATATAAAGATATCCCGAACATCTGATTTCAATGGATGTTGTTAGTTGGGAGATGAATTTCATCGCCAGGATTGAGATTACAGGTCAGTTTATTGGAGGCCTAAATTGGCTTGAAATTTATTTCCATGTTTGGTCTCGGAGGAGAGGTTTCCAGACTCTATGCAAAAATAAATTTAAAAAAAAAATTAAAAAAATAAAATCTTTAGCCACTTATGGTATACACTACAGGTTTATAAACTTTCGTACTTGGAAGTGACGTAAAAACAAAAATGAAATAAAATGTTAGGGTAGAATAAAAATGTTGACCTGCTCACTGACTCCACAATGATTATTAAGCTAGATTATTAAGACAAATGCTTCTGATTAATACTAATTTTTTTTAAACAGTTCTATGAAATCCAAGTAGAATACAGTCAGCTGAAGAAGTATCTATCCATTATAATTACTTTCACCCTTCCAATATCTTGGCAAATCTTATATCATATGTCGTCATTCTCGATCTTTATTATAATCATGTTCTTCCCATTAAATATTGTCAATAAAAAAGAACTTTTTTTCACACTAAATACCAGACTCTTGTTTGATTTCCATTAGATGTCTCCATCATTTCCCTTAATAATAGGCAAGTAAAATTTATCTAGCAGTGGGCACTAGATCAACGATAAGCTGCTGAATTATTATTTTCTAATTACGATTATGAGGCCAGTGGATTATTATGTTCGTTATGTCGGAACTAGAAAAAAAACAAAAAAAAAACGGCGAACTAAATCAAGGTTGCATGCATACCATCTTAGGGATTAGACGAATGTAAATCTTGCACGTATCCCTATTACATTGCAAATATTAGTCTGCAAGGATTTCGATCAGATTGCATTGAAACTTGACAGGCTTAAGGTGTGCCAGTTCAGTGATTCATTCTTATACGAATCTCTGCTTTCCTAGGATGAGCTAATTATACTTGGCCACAACAGGCAGTCGCTCGCATTAATTCTAGTAATGCTAATATGTGGTACTCGGCAAATGAATATATATCTATGTCTATCGCATCACAGGTATCTAAGAACATGCGATGGCCAAATAGCCCTGTTTTGTGAATCGCATTGAGGTTGACGAAGTCAAATGAATACGCATTTACATCCATAAATCCATAAAACAACTTTTTGTATGTACACAACAATTATTATTTGCATTTCTTAATTGTAACATTTCAACTTCTCATAATTTATTTATTTAATTTAGGTTATTTTTTGCAATTAATGGTGTGTTATTATTTTCTTAGTAATAAAGAAAGTTTCCAGAGAATTTAGAACTTAATCTTTTGTAAAATTGTACATAATTAGTACTAATATATTAAATAAAAATAACTCAAATATTCTTAAAAACAAATGCAAAAACTTTTTTTTGTTTTTCTTTTCATTTTACTGGAGTGGGTGGTTTACTAGGTTATTTAAAACCTTAAAATTTGTAATGTTCATGACTAGCGGATATATTTGCTCGTTTTATTATGAAATCAGTTACCACATTGTGCATTTATTGATAGTACCCAATAATTTCTTAAAAAAGGCATATTCTCATTCGGTTTACTTCATATTAACAATCCCCACATTGTCATCGGGAAAGACATTCATTCATTTAATACAGTATTTACTAAATATCGGTAGATAAACTTATTATATTCTGCATTAGAAAAGTCATTTTCATAAATACAATGACATAAATAATTATTTACTTGATTCTCGTAATATACTGTGATTAATGTGAACAGTTTAGAATGATAAATTCGCCTATTATACGTTAAACGAATCTACGCTAGTAATTAAAATAGAACCATCTAGAATTTTGCTACATTTTCGTTTGGTACATTAATAATCGTGTTTGTATTTATCAATACACTGATTGCATGGAAAAAAGTATGCAAATTATCTGTAAGGTAGTCAATGATAATTTCTTTCACATTGGTTTATTTTCGTAAAAATTAAGTGACTTCTTTTTTTTTGTCATACAGCGAGGATGATGATGTTATTAACATAATTGTCGACCTTGACGCGATTTGAAAGAATAAAATGAGTTATTTTCTAAAAAAAAAAGAAAGAAAGAAAGAATTCGTGGTACGTACATTTAGGAAATGTTACCAATTCTTTAAACAATAATAAACAGTCTGCTTTTCCTAATAAAACAATCTGCCATAAACTGCAATTTCATTCTATATAGATGCATTCACATCATCATTTAACAGATGAAAGATCGCAGTGAAATGCTGGAATATATTTCGATCCAGTTTCAGATTGCTGCAGCACATGAACATTTAGGTACAAATACATATTAGTCCTAGATTATTATTAATTTCTTTGCTGAAGAAAATTTTTAACCATCAGTCCTATAAATAAAAAGAGAACAGGACGATAACGAGATATTGTTATTCTTTTTCTTCGTCGTCTGAGCAATTCAGGTATAGGCTTTTCATGTCCTGTTCCTGCTCTGTAGATAAAGTTGATCTTTCCACCTTAATCTTGGACGTCCGCGGTCTATTCTTCCTGAAGGTTAATATTTATATGGTAATTTGGGGATTCTATTGTTATTCATCCTTTCTATGTGGTGTAGCCAATTTTGCTGATATTCTTCTATGTCTTGTATGATGTTTTCTATCTAATCGTTTTCATATTTCTGCGTTTTTCTTTTTATTTCATCTAGTGAGTCCCAGGAGAAGTCTTAGAAACTTCATCTGTGCTGCTTCAATTTTTGTCTGTTTTTTTTTTTTTTTTTTTAGAATCCAGGTTTCATTTCCAAATTTGAAAGATGATTTATTTAGAGGTCATGTTATGCAATCTTCATTGAGATTCTTTATTCATTTGTTTCCAAAATTTCTTTTAATTATGCCATTCATTCTATTGTAAATTTGTAGTCTTGCTTCCAATTGTAAATCAGTATTGTATTGCGTAATTATATTTTCCAAGTATTTGAATTCTGTAACTTGTTCTATTATTGATAAGCATAATTTTAACTTTTTGAATAGTGTTTTCACACATTGCCATAGCCTTTGTTTTTGTTTCAGAAATTTTCATTTTTAATTATTTTGCTATTTCATTTAGATGGTTAGTTGCAATTTGGAGTTTATCTTCTGAATTTGAAGTTAGTACTTGATGATCTGCATAAAGTATTGTATTTAACTGTATATTATTTGTTAGTTTAACTCCGTCTTTGACAGTTGTTTTTCCGTTCTTTTAGGATTCTGTTTATATAAATGTTGAATAGGATTGGGGATAAGCCACAACCTTGCCTTACTCCTTTATTTCCTGTTATTCTTTATTTTTTTTATTTTGTTTTTCACATGTCACTCCTATGCTTGACAACTACATACCTATAGTTGATTCATTAGTTTCTTGCAGCCCGTGAATACACATTATATCATCGTAGTGTGTCTACTCTTCCGCTCACAACAAATAGCACGAAACTAATTTATAAAACACTTCAATAATCTAAAACACAGATGCGATTGTAAAATTCAGTTCTCTAAATAACACAAAGTCCCTATTAATATGCATATATTGCTAATACTGTTATATAATGCCTAAGGAAAAGTGTTTGCATATGATGCAGTCTGTAAACTGAACACAAGTCGATAGCGTAAACACTGCTAAGTTGTAAAATGCTATCTTCCGATATAGCAGAGCTATGGTTAAGCTCTTAGAGATTAAATTTAAATGGATTGATTCGCAATATCCTGCAAATGGATTACAATAGGAAACAGAAAGACTAATGTTTATTGGAATTCGAGAAAATTGATTTTGTTGACTTCTCAAATTAATAACTGTAGCGCAAAGGGTATCAGAACTGAAGAATATTTCACATAATGATATTAAGGTTAGTATATTAAGATTAGTATAAAATGTATTCTCTAAAATAACGATTGCCGAATTAAACTTACAAAATTTGCCACAATGAAAAAAAAAAAATTTTAAATAAGAAAATCTTTAGCCACCTATGATGTTATACTACAGATTTATAATCTTTTGCACTTGGAAGTGACCTAAGTCTAAACTAAAAGAAAAATGAAATAAAAATTTAGAGTAGCCAGCCAAATGTTAAAGGGCACATCGACTCAACAATGAGGAAGATGGTCCACCATTTACTGGTAATAGAAACATCAATTACCTTAAATAAGTCGTTAGTTGATTCATTAGTTTCTTGAACCCCAGAGTACACATTGCACCATAGTAACCTATGTACTCTTTCGCTTACAAGAAATAGTACGGAACTACCTCATAAAACACTTCTATAATCAAAAATACAGATACGATTGTAAAATTCATTTATCTAAATAAATCATAGTAAAAGTTCCTATTGATACGCTGATATTATTGATACTGTTCTGTAATAACTAAGAAAATTGTTCGTATATGATGAAGTCTGTAAACGTTTCACACAAGTCAGATCAACTCAACGCGATAGTATAAACCTAACAGGACTATGGCTAAGTTCTTAGAAACAGAGATTAAAATCTAAATGGATTACATTAGGAATCCCAAAGATTAATGTTAATTAGAATTCGGAAAAGTTAATTTCGTCTACTTAGCGATTGCTGAAATGAAGATTATTAACTGGATTAAATTAAAGGAAGGGTTTTTCTGTAGAACATATACAGTATGTCCACAAACTAAATTAAAATTAAAACCAAATTCCTATTCCATCACATATTTTATTACAATTTTAATAATAAAGATAAGGTGTATAAACAAATCTTTCAAAATTTAATCTAATACAAAATATGAAAATAATAAAATTTTTCATAAAGGTTTACCGTTATAATTTTGATACAATTATATTTAATTTAAAATATTAAAACTTTTTATGTAATATACTATTAATTTATATTTGATAATTATAGAAATCATATTGGTCTGAATACAGTTTTTGATAGTGGTACTGAAATCACAGGGAACTTGAGCCATCTTTGCTACGAGTTGTCTCTTTGTGCACTACTTGCTGTATAGCGATATTACTCTGGAAATTATACCAGACTTCACAGTTTCTAAGTTGGGGGATCCAACTTCAATACAGAAGAGTCAACAACATCTACTTAACATATTCGTATTCTTTTCATTGCGTTTTTATTTTATGTATTATTATTATTATTATTATTGCACTTTGTATTTTCGTGGCTGTAAGTTTTTATATTACTGATAATGGTTTGGAAAAAAGAAAACTCGGAGAAAACGGGAAGAAATCACCTTCGTTTTCTTTTGAAGATATCTGAGATGATGAATTGCTCTGTTCGGTTTATGAATCTTCCAAACGTGAAGCAGACAAAGCATCCGCTGTATCCACAGCACATTGCACTGCGTAATGTTAGCATCCTCTAGACCAGTGCTTCCCAAACTTTTGGATGTAAAGGCCCCCCTTGGAAAAATTAAAATATTTCACGGCCCCCATCGAAAAATAAATTTGCATTACAGACATATATTTGTTGTATTTATATTCAATACAAAACATACACAAAATATTGCAAAGCGAATATTGCAAAAATCAAATGCAAATATTACATTTTTAGCATCTTACATACACATCTGACATGGCACGCTTAGTTCTTAAAACATTTAAAATTTTTCTTTATTTCACGGCCCCCCTCAACAAAACTAACGGCCCCCAAGGGGGCCGTGGCCCACAGTTTGGGAAGCGCTGCTCTAGACCAGCGTTTCTCCACCTTTCTAAGCATAAGGACCAGTAAAACACTTAAAACAATTCTACGGACCACTAAGTTATGTAATTTTTTAAAATGTATGTGGGGATTACCAACATTTTGGAAACACTGTGCCTTTTATAATATAATAAATCTAAAAGCATGTTTTGAAAAGATATGAAAACATAATTAATTAAGTTGGAAGTAAAAAGTAAACGATTAAAAGTGTATCATCACTGAACAACGTTTTAATTTTTATTAAACAAATAAAAGATATCAGTTTCGATTTAATGTGGGCAAATTATTGGGTATATCAGAGCCGTCCCGCGGACAGCCCGTTTCATCTGCCCACAGCAACTTTTATATTTTATATGTTATCCCCATACTTATGAAGCTCCAGTAGCGCCACAACAACTTTTATTTTCACGCACTCTCTAATTCGACCTGCGACATGTAAACTGATCGATTCGCTAAGTGCGTTGTGAGTCGAAGGAAAAATGTTGTTCTTATCTTACTCCATTCATCATAATACTGAATACGAACACTTGACATTCATGGATTCCATCATGGATGACATCCCTTGTCCTGTCCAAACCATCCTCTGCATATACCCAAAAATTTCACTAAGAACATCCCAAAGCCATTAATGCCCTCCGCCATCCACACACACATACACACACACTTCCAGCAGCTACGAATCGCCTTATTTCGCTGACGAGTTTTCCGTGATCAGCAAAAAATTTAAGACATCCTGCTATGTGAGGTCCTTCCCGATATCTATAAACAGTCCAACCCACGATATCAGTCGCAAAGTACATTACACGTGGTCGGACGCATTTTCCTGCCATAACACGATACGTAATCGTGTTATGATGGTGGTTTTAATTATTTCCATCCTGTTTTATCCAGAGGCACAACAGTGGTCATCGTAAATGTGGCAGGTTCGTTAATCGTGTGGTGGTTTTATTTATATCTGTCCTGTGTGCTGCTTGTATTCGTTACGTTGTGAAGTGTGTTTCTGTATAATCCATGACCCTACGGATGTTGTTGTCTGCATTGGACGGATTCGGTGTGCTCGGCCGCATATTCTCGCAAGCGACCGTACGAGATACGGAACTTCGCTAAACGGGACGTGGACAGCTATCCTCCTTGCCAACAGGGCTGAGCCTCACCGTGACGTCACTTTGCGTAACTTTCTTTTCATCCCCGATTTTGTCCGCTTTTTAGAAATGGATTAATTCCAAAACCGTAATGAGAATAATCGGAAACTGTAGTCCAAATAAATAATAAAATGTTCGGGATGACAAAGTTCTACAAAACAGAATATCATCATGAATGTTTTTATCATGCGCATATCTACGTAGCATATTAACTGCGAGTCATCTGTAACATCAGTAGTCTCGCCTATTTGTAACGTACAATAAGGGCTCTTCTTAACTCTCTCGATTAACTGAGATTCTACGTCACCTGCCATATCATTAATTCTGCGACTTACAGTGTCATTGAAAGAGGAGTCAAATCAACATCTTTTAGTAACTTGTTGCCAAACATAGTTTTTACCACGTCTTTTATAGCTGGAAGTAGTAAATTTTATCCGATAGAATGAGGTTTCCGTGTTTTCTCTATGTGCAAACTTAAGAGATAGGATGCTTCCACTGCCTTGCTACTAATCGAACCCATGTCCGAAACTACATCTTTCCCATGATTTAACGTCTGTGCGTCGCTGAAATTGGATTTTTTTTTCCAATTTGCTTATTTTTCAGATGACAATGTTTAGTTTATAAACATTGTCATCTGAATTGTATTTCCTACTATATTTTTTCTTTGAACTGCCTGTTTCTTCTACTTTAATAGTATCAGATTTACTCGACGTTATAACACGTATATCGCAATTAGGGTTAGCATCACCTATTTCATTTGCTTTTCTTATCAAAGTCCTGGTTCTAAGCCACTTTTCTATTATTAAAAAAGTTTCCAAAAAATATATAAATATATAAATACTGAGGTTAACTCACGACACACTTTGTCCAACTATCATTTTTTGCTCCAAAATTGCTCCAATTACTACTCATGTTCACCTAAAGACAAAAAAATAAATAAAATCACTTTAAAAATGCTTTTAATAACAAAAAAGCCACCAAATCAAAAGAATGGTGGATTATTTATTAGATTCCACTATCTATTAACGAGTGGATTCCTTTTAGCATTTCAAAAACTCACATCCTGAAGGGTAATAGACCTCCCAGGCACAGAAAGAGTTATACGAGGCTGCTAGCTTATACAGACTTGATTATATTTCGAATTATTTCATATTGGGCTCCGGCACTTCCCTGATTTGAAGTTTACGTTCTATTTCATCCCATAGAGATACTCATTTGTGTTAAGATCAGTTGTTATCAACGAATTATGGTAAATCAATTAAAAAAAATAAATAAATGAAGAGGCGTGATATGGTTAAGACACGTAAACCTCTGAAAGGGTCGTATAATATACTAGTGCGATGAAAATTTTGATTTACAGATGGTGAGGAAAGGACGGGAGAGCATGCACTTACTTAGAAGGCATACACTTACAATTTACGTGATATTAATTGGACGGAACAATTTCAGATAGAAAATCAGTTTTAAAGAAAATAAATGACTATACTCCATAGAAAAGACAACGTTCAGGTCCTTTTTATTATAAAAATGAAAGATAAACACTAGAAGAAAAATGGAATAAAAATTGAACAGCATACTTTCACAAAACAAAACTGTTCAATTTTATAGCAATTTCTATGCGGTTTGTCTTGCTTGTAATTCCACACGTACAAATAATAAAATATAAATAAGATTATCAAAATTCTACAAGAATGAGTCCTGGTATTTTGGTATTTTATATATTTGTTTTTTAAATCCGTTGGCCATTTTAAGTGCATTGGAGAAAACGATTTGTATTATCTTTGTTTATCCCTCCTTCGTTATCCACGCATTCTACAAAGGTTCAACAACAGTATAGAGAATCGAATATGAAATAAAATTCTTTCTATTTATTATTCTGGCTCTGCACATCATTATAAGCCAAGGGACTATCAGATAGTTCTATCTGAAAGTTAGTTTTCTGCAGCAATCCGATACTGTATCGAAATATATTCCAGGTATTTCTTTCTTCAGGGCTGTTAAATGATGCCGTGAGTTTAACTCTATAGAAAAATGGAATTGCAGTTTATGGAGAATTATTTTATTAGAAAAGGCAGAAGGTTTATTATTGTTTAAATAATTGGTAACATTTCCTAAATATCTTCTGTTCCTCTTGAGTATTCTGCAATTGAGCAGGTTCTTCTCTTAGTAACAAAAACGTTCCTTCCTATATCACTTTTACATCTTCCATCACTGCTAATAAAACTTCCTAGATATTTAAATGTGTTTACTTGATTCAATTTTTCTCCATTTATTCTGATATCCATATTTGCCTCTTTCCTTACTATTTTCATTTCCTTTGTTTTTCTTATGTTAATTTTCATTCCATAATTGATACAGGATTCCAGTAAAATCTGTTCAACACATGTTGTAGTACTGTTTCAGTATTTGACAATAATGCCTTGTCATCTGCGTATCTTATTGCAAATATCTGTCTACCTCCAATATTTATTCCTTCTTCTGAATTCTCCTGTGCTTCTTTTAGCATTGCTTCGAAATACATGTTAAACAAAATTGGTGACAGAGAACAGCCTTGATCTTACTCCTCGTTCATATATATGTCTCTCACCATGGCAATTTGTCCCATGTATAATGAAATAATTAGCCTTCTGTCTTTCCAATCTATACCAATCTTTTCCATTACTTGCACCATTTTATCCCATTTTACAAAGTCGAAAGCTTTTTCAAAATGTATATAACAGATATTAATTTCATTATTCACTTCCAGACTTCTTTCACTTACTATTCTTAACAGTCCAGTCGCATCTCTTGTTCCCCTAGCCTTCCTGAAACCAAACTGATCTTCTCCAAGAAATTCTTCCACATTAGATGCAATTCTTCGTATTAAGATTCTCATAAGTATTTTTGATGTATGGGAAATGAGGCTTATTGTTCTAAAATCCTTGCAGTTCACAGCATTACTTTTCTGTGGTATAGGTATAAATATTAAGGTCATAAAATCTTTTGGTGATTCTCCTTTGTTATAAATTAAATTTATTATTTTGGTTATTTCTTCAGTTCCTTTCTTCTGAAGTTGTTTCAGGAATTCTGCAGGTATTTCATCTATTCCTTCTGCCTTTCCACATTTTAGTTATTTAATGGCCATTTCTACTTAATAAATGTACGGACCATGAATTCTTTCTTTTTTTTTTTTTTTTTTTGTTAACAGATAATTGATTTTATTCTTTCAAAGCGGATCAAGGTCGCCATTTATGCTAATAACATAATATTCGCTGTATGAAGAAAAAATAAAATAAAATAAAATAAAATAAATACATTTTTACAAAAAATAAACCAATGCCAAAGAAATTAGCGTTGACTGCTTTACAGATAATTTGCATATTTCTTTCCATGCAATCAGGGTATTGGTAAATACAAACACGATTATTAATGTGCCAAACGAAAATTTAACAAACTTTTACATTGTTATATTTTACTTACCAGCTGAGATTCATTTAATGTATCATAGGCGAAGTGCTCACATTAATTGCAGCGTATTGAGAAAATCAATTAAATAATTATTTCTCTGATTGTATTTTATGAAAATAACTTTTCTGTTGCATAATATGATAAGTTTATCTACCGATATTTAGTATATATTAAGCGAATGAATGTCTTTCCCAATGACAATATGGGGATTGTTAATATGAATTAAACTGAAAGAGTATACGTATTTTTTAAGAAATTATTGGATACTATCAACAGACGCACAATGTGCTAACCGATTTCATAATAAACCGAACAAACATAACCGCTAGTGATGAAAATTACATTTTAATATGTTATGAATAATTCTGAAAACAATGCTCTCCAATTACATAAAAAGAATACAAAAAAGATTTGAATTATTTGTTAAGAATATTTCAATTATTTCTATTAAAATATTAGTGTTAGTTACACTAAATTTTATAAGTGCTTAATTTTTAAAATTTATTCAGAGTTTTTCTCAATCACTAAGAAAATATTAATACACCATTCATTTCAAAACATATAGATAAATAAATAGCTCCTGAAACAACTTACCCCTACATACGGACTTGGTGGATCAATCGACCGTGAGATGCGGTGATTGATTTTATATATGAGATGCCCATATAGGGTAACGGATGGCAATGCTGAACCAATGAAGTTTAACTGAGGTTCGGCTGTTGCTGTTATCCTGGGTAAATGAGTTCGCTCGCTTAGGTTTTGCCCTAAGCGAGCACTTTGAGTCTCCGGGGAAAGTGTTCTCCGGCACGGCCCGCTGAGGGGTACTTGCCGGTGAATTATTTTCCTCGGAATGTGAGCGGTTCTGCTCGGTACTCGAGTTTCACTGAGTAGAACCAACGCTGAGATTTGGACGGTCTTTCGCCCACGAATGAGTGGCCTAGAGATCGTCCGATATTTTTGAGATATCACCTTTACTTACACATACGGTGATTGATTTTATATGAGATGCCCATATAGGGTAACGGATGGCAATGCTGAACCGATGAAGTTTAACTGAGGTTCGGCTGTTGCTGTTATCCTGGGTAAATGAGTTCGCTCTCTTAGGGTTTGCCCTAAGGGAGCACTTTGAGTCTCCGGGGAAAGTATTCTCCGGCACGGCCCGCTGAGGGGTACTTGCCGGTGAATTATTTTCCTCGGAATGTGAGCGGTTCTGCTCGGTAATCGAGTTTCACTGAGTAGAACCAACGCTGAGATTTGGACGGTCTTTCGCCCACGAATGAGTGGCCTAGAGATCGTCCGATATTTTTGAGATATCACCTTTACTTACACATACGGTGATTGATTTTATATATGAGATGCCCATATAGGGTAACGGATGGCAATGCTGAACCAATGAAGTTTAACTGAGGTTCGGCTGTTGCTGTTATCCTGGGTTAATGAGTTCGCTCTCTTAGGTTTTACCCTAAGGGAGCACTTTGAGTCTCCGGGGAAAGTGTTCTCCGGCACGGCCCGCTGAGGGGTACTTGCTGGTGAATTATTTTCCTCGGAATGTGAGCGGTTCTGCTCGGTACTCGAGTTTCACTGAGTAGAACCAACGCTGAGATTTGGACGGTCTTTCGCCCACGAATGAGTGGCCTAGAGATCGTCCGATATTTTTGAGATATCACCTTTACTTACACATACGGTGATTGGTTCAATATGAGATGCCCATATAGGGTAACGGATGGCAATGCTGAACCAATGAAGTTTAACTGAGGTTCGGCTGTTGCTGTTATCCTGGGTAAATGAGTTCGCTCTCTTAGGTTTTGCCCTAAGGGAGCACTTTGAGTCTCCGGGGAAAGTGTTCTCCGGCACGGCCCGCTGAGGGGTACTTGCCGGTGAATTATTTTCCTCGGAATATGATCGGTTCTGCTCAGTCGTCGGGGAGCCCGTCACTGAGTGGAACCAACGCTGAGATTAGGACGGTCTTTCGCCCACGAATGAGTGGCCTAGAGATCGTCCGTATTTTTGAGATTTCACCTTTACTTACATAGTCGGTGATTGATTTTATGAGATGCCCATGAAGGGTAACGGATGGCAATGCTGAACCACTGAATTTTTACTGAGGTTCGGCTGTTGCTGTTATCCTGGGTTAATGAGTTCGCTCTCTTAGGTTTTGCCCTAAGGGAGCACTTTGAGTCTCCGGGGAAAGTGTTCTCCGGCACGGCCCGCTGAGGGGTACTTGCCGGTGAATTATTTTCCTCGGAATGTGAGCGGTTCTGCTCGGTACTCGAGTTTCACTAAGTAGAACCAACGCTGAGATTTGGACGGTCTTTCGCCCACGAATGAGTGGCCTAGAGATCGTCCAAAATTTTTGAGATATCACCTTTACTTACACATACGGTGATTGATTTTATATGAGATGCCCATATAGGGTAACGGATGGCAATGCTGAACCGATGAAGTTTAACTGAGGTTCGGCTGTTGCTGTTATCCTGGGTAAATGAGTTCGCTCTCTTAGGGTTTGCCCTAAGGGAGCACTTTGTGTCTCCGGGGAAAGTATTCTCCGGCACGGCCCGCTGAGGGGTACTTGCCGGTGAATTATTTTCCTCGGAATGTGAGCGGTTCTGCTCGGTAATCGAGTTTCACTGAGTAGAACCAACGCTGAGATTTGGACGGTCTTTCGCCCACGAATGAGTGGCCTAGAGATCGTCCAAAATTTTTGAGATATCACCTTTACTTACACATACGGTGATTGATTTTATATGAGATGCCCATATAGGGTAACGGATGGCAATGCTGAACCGATGAAGTTTAACTGAGGTTCGGCTGTTGCTGTTATCCTGGGTAAATGAGTTCGCTCTCTTAGGGTTTGCCCTAAGGGAGCACTTTGAGTCTCCGGGGAAAGTATTCTCCGGCACGGCCCGCTGAGGGGTACTTGCCGGTGAATTATTTTCCTCGGAATGTGAGCGGTTCTGCTCGGTAATCGAGTTTCACTGAGTAGAACCAACGCTGAGATTTGGACGGTCTTTCGTCCACGAATGAGTGGCCTAGAGATCGTCCGATATTTTTGAGATATCACCTTTACTTACACATACGGTGATTGATTTTATATATGAGATGCCCATATAGGGTAACGGATGGCAATGCTGAACCAATGAAGTTTAACTGAGGTTCGGCTGTTGCTGTTATCCTGGGTAAATGAGTTCGCTCGCTTAGGTTTTGCCCTAAGGGAGCACTTTGAGTCTCCGGGGAAAGTGTTCTCCGGCACGGCCCGCTGAGGGGTACTTGCCGGTGAATTATTTTCCTCGGAATGTGAGCGGTTCTGCTCGGTACTCGAGTTTCACTGAGTAGAACCAACGCTGAGATTTGGACGGTCTTTCGCCCACGAATGAGTGGCCTAGAGATCGTCCGATATTTTTGAGATATCACCTTTACTTACACATACGGTGATTGATTTTATATGAGATGCCCATATAGGGTAACGGATGGCAATGCTGAACCGATGAAGTTTAACTGAGGTTCGGCTGTTGCTGTTATCCTGGGTAAATGAGTTCGCTCTCTTAGGGTTTGCCCTAAGGGAGCACTTTGAGTCTCCGGGGAAAGTATTCTCCGGCACGGCCCGCTGAGGGGTACTTGCCGGTGAATTATTTTCCTCGGAATGTGAGCGGTTCTGCTCGGTAATCGAGTTTCACTGAGTAGAACCAACGCTGAGATTTGGACGGTCTTTCGCCCACGAATGAGTGGCCTAGAGATCGTCCGATATTTTTGAGATATCACCTTTACTTACACATACGGTGATTGATTTTATATATGAGATGCCCATATAGGGTAACGGATGGCAATGCTGAACCAATGAAGTTTAACTGAGGTTCGGCTGTTGCTGTTATCCTGGGTTAATGAGTTCGCTCTCTTAGGTTTTACCCTAAGGGAGCACTTTGAGTCTCCGGGGCAAGTGTTCTCCGGCACGGCCCGCTGAGGGGTACTTGCTGGTGAATTATTTTCCTCGGAATGTGAGCGGTTCTGCTCGGTACTCGAGTTTCACTGAGTAGAACCAACGCTGAGATTTGGACGGTCTTTCGCCCACGAATGAGTGGCCTAGAGATCGTCCGATATTTTTGAGATATCACCTTTACTTACACATACGGTGATTGGTTCAATATGAGATGCCCATATAGGGTAACGGATGGCAATGCTGAACCAATGAAGTTTAACTGAGGTTCGGCTGTTGCTGTTATCCTGGGTAAATGAGTTCGCTCTCTTAGGTTTTGCCCTAAGGGAGCACTTTGAGTCTCCGGGGAAAGTGTTCTCCGGCACGGCCCGCTGAGGGGTACTTGCCGGTGAATTATTTTCCTCGGAATATGAGCGGTTCTGCTCAGTGGTCGGGGAGCCCGTCACTGAGTGGAACCAACGCTGAGATTAGGACGGTCTTTCGCCCACTATGGAGTGGCCTAGAGATCGTCCGTATTTTTGAGATTTCACCTTTACTTACATAGTCGGTGATTGATTTTATATGAGATGCCCATGAAGGGTAACGGATGGCAATGCTGAACCACTGAATTTTTACTGAGGTTCGGCTGTTGCTGTTATCCTGGGTTAATGAGTTCGCTCTCTTAGGTTTTGCCCTAAGGGAGCACTTTGAGTCTCCGGGGAAAGTGTTCTCCGGCACGGCCCGCTGAGGGGTACTTGCCGGTGAATTATATTCCTCGGAATGTGAGCGGTTCTGCTCGGTAATCGAGTTTCACTGAGTAGAACCAACGCTGAGATTTGGACGGTCTTTCGCCCACGAATGAGTGGCCTAGAGATCGTCCGATATTTTTGAGATATCACCTTTACTTACACATACGGTGATTGATTTTATATGAGATGCTCATGAAGGGTAACGGATGGCAATGCTGAACCACTGAATTTTTACTGAGGTTCGGCTGTTGCTGTTATCCTGGGTTAATGAGTTCGCTCTCTTAGGTTTTGCCCTAAGGGAGCACTTTGAGTCTCCAGGGAAAGTGTTCTCCGGCACGGCCCGCTGAGGGGTACTTGCCGGTGAATTATTTTCCTCGGAATGTGAGCGGTTCTGCTCGGTAATCGAGTTTCACTGAGTAGAACCAACGCTGAGATTTGGACGGTCTTTCGCCCACGAATGAGTGGCCTAGAGATCGTCCGATATTTTTGAGATATCACCTTTACTTACACATACGGTGATTGATTTTATATGAGATGCCCATATAGGGTAACGGATGGCAATGCTGAACCAATGAAGTTTAACTGAGGTTCGGCTGTTGCTGTTATCCTGGGTAAATGAGTTCGCTCTCTTAGGCTTTGCCCTAAGGGAGCACTTTGAGTTACCGGGGAAAGTGTTCTCCGGCACGGCCCGCTGAGGGGTACTTGCCGGTGAATTATTTCTTCGGAATGAGCGGTTCTGCTCGGTACTCGAGTTTCACTGAGTAGAACCAACGCTGAGATTTGGACGGTCTTTCGCCTACGAATGAGTGGCCTGGAGATCGTCCGATATTTTTGAGATATCACCTTTACTTACACATACGGTGATTGATTTTATATGAGATGCCCATATAGGGTAACGGATGGCAATGCTGAACCAATGAAGTTTAACTGAGGTTCGGCTGTTGCTGTTATCCTGGGTTCATGAGTTCGCTCTCTTAGGTTTTGCCTTAAGGGAGCACTTTGAGTCTCCGGAGAAAGTGTTCTCCGGCACGGCCCGCTGAGGGGTACTTGCCGGTGAATTATTTTCCTCGGAATATGAGCGGTTCTGCTCAGTGGTCGGGGAGCCCGTCACTGAGTGGAACCAACGCTGAGATTAGTACGGTCTTTCGCCCACTATGGAGTGGCCTAGAGATCGTCCGTATTTTTGAGATTTCACCTTTACTTACATAGTCGGTGATTGATTTATTAATGCCCTTGGAGGTAATGGATGGCAATGCTAATGCTGTACCAATGAAGTTTAACTGAGGTTCGGCTGTTGCTGTTACCCCCTTGGGCGAAGAGATTCGAGAGTTTTTGAGTTCGCTCTCTTAGGGTTTTTGCCTTAAGGGAGCACTTTGAGTCTCTGGCACGGCCCGCTGAGGGGCTTTGTCGGTGAATTATTTACCTCGGAATTTGAGCGGTTCCGCTCGGTGGTGGGGTAGCCCGTCACTGAGTGGAACCAACGCTTCGATATGGACGGTCTTTCGCCCACTATGGAGAGGCCTAGAGATCGTCCGATTTTTTGAGATTTCACCTTTACTTACATAGTCGGTGACTGATTTATACCCTCGGAGGTAATGGATGGCAATGCTGTACCTATGAAGTTTAACTGAGGTTCGGCCGTTGCTGTTACCCCCTTGGATAATGAGTTTCGAGAGTTTGCTCTCTTGAGGTTTTTGCCATAAGGGAGCAATTTGAGTCTCCGGGGAAGGTGTTCTCCGGCACGGCCCGGTGAGGGGCTTTGTCGGTGAATTATTTTCTTCGGAATTTGAGCGGTTCTGCTCGGTGGTCGGGGAGCCCGTCACTGAGTGGAACCTACGCTGAGATATGAACGGTCTTTCGCCCACTATGAAGTGGCCTAGAGATCGTCCGATTTTTTGAGATATGAGATATCACCTTTACTTAAACAGTCGGTGATTGATTAATACCCTTGGAGGGTAATGGATGGCAATGCTGTACCGTTGAAGTTTAACTGAGGTTCGGCTGTTGCTGTTACCCCTTGGGTGATGAGTTTCGAGAGTTTTTGAGTTAGCTCTCTTAGGGTTTTTGCCTTAAGGGAGCACTTTGAGTCTCCGGGGAAAGTGTTCTCCGGCACGGCCCGCTGGGGGGCTTTGTCGGTGAATTATTTTCTTCGGAATTTGAGCGGTTCTACTCGGTGGTCGGGGAGCCCGTCACTGAGTGGAACCAACGCTGAGATAAGGACGGTCTTTCGCCCACTATGGAGTGGCCTAGAGATCGTCCGAATTTTTGAGATATCACCTTTACTTAAACAGTCGGTGATTGATTCATTCAATCCAATACCTTTGGAAGGTAATGGATGGCAATGCTGTAGCCAATGGAGTTCTAACTGAGGCTCGGCTATTGCTGTTACCTCCTGCCATGATCAGAGCTTTAATAGCTCAATAACATCTTATCCCAACACTGTCCTCTACAGATAACGGGGAAGATAAAAAGCATTCTTGCTTCGCCCCTTTAAGCAAGTCCTTATAAGGACTACCCCTACATACATTGTTGAAAGGACGGAGATGATGAATTAATACCCTTGGAGGGTAATGGTAGCCAATGAAGTTTAACTGAGGTTCGGCTGTTACCGTTACACCCCCCCTGGGGCGTTGAGATTCGAGAGTTTTGAGTTCGGTTTCTTAAGGTTTTTGCCTTAAGGGAGCAATTTGAATCTCCGGGGAAAGTGTTCTCCAGCACGGTCCGCTGAGGGGCTTCGTTGGTGAATGCTTTTCTTCGGAATATGAGCGGTTCTGCTCGGTGGTAGTGGCGTGTGGGTGGAAGGCCATCACTGAGATGGACAGTCTTTCGCCCACGATTGAGTGGCCTAGGGATCGTCCGAATTTTTAGAGACGGCTTTACTTATTCACAAGGCTGTTGCTGTTACCTCCTGGGGGCGCAGAGATTCGAGAGTTTGAGTACGCTCTCTTAAGGTTTTTGCCTTAAGAGAGCAATTTGAGTCTCCGAGGAAAGTGTTCTCCGCCACTGCCTGCTGAGGGGCTTTGTCGGTGAATGCTTTTCTTCCGAATATGAGCGGTTCTAATCGGTGGTGGTGTGTGGGTGGAAGGCCAACGCTGAGAAGGACGGTCTCTCGCCCACGATTGAGTGGCCTGGGGATCGTCCGAATTTTTAGAGAGGGCTTTACCTTTAAATAAATATATGGCAATGCTGTAGCCAATGAAATTCTAACTGAGGCTCTACTATTGCTGTTACCCTCCTGCCATGATCAGAGCTTTAATAGCTCAATAACACCTTATCCCTACACTGTCCTCTACAGATAGCGGGGGACGATGAAAAGCATTCTTATAAGGACTATCCCTATATATATATATATATATATATATATATATATATCTCAAATATATGAAAGAGTGTCCATTTCCTCTTGCATTTAACTTCCATTTTGGAACTTTAGGATTTACTACGATCACTGTATTGTGAGAAGTTAGAATAAAAGTAAATTGCATAATATTTAAGAGTGTTTCAAGGCGCTATTTTAATTCATTTCCACCAAACTTTGCAATAGATATAAGTACAGCTTAGCCTTATTCACGAACTGTATTAGGATGAAGTTTGTGAAATGCTGAGTAGTTGCACATACCACAACTCTGAATATATTTTTGCACTATTGATTAATGACATTTGGTTCATTTCACAAACATATTAGTACTTATTATTATTAAGCGAGACCTCCAGTGAGTCAGACTCATCGAAGGAAGCCACATATTACACAAACCAGCTAATCATACTTATTCTTGAATTCACTCGCACTGCTTGCACCCACAACATCCAAAGGCAATCCATTTCGATCATTCACCACCCTCTGAGAGAAACATTTAGCCCTCACACCCTTTTTGGGGCCCTTCATTCTCATCCTCCACGGATGCCTTCTCATCCTTTCCCCACATTTCATCAACTGAAATCATGTATGTCCCTTTCAGTTTTGTAATTCTCAATCTGTAAGTTTCAGTAAGTATCAATATGATTGAGACTTAAGTCTCAATCATATCACCCCTCTTTCTGGTGTCTGCAGTCTACAAATTCTCAATCTGTCTTCATAATCATTATTCCACAATCCTGATATCATTTTAACACTCCCCTTTGCGCTCTCTCCAATATATCAGAATCACAGCGGAAACTAGGAGACCAGACCTGCACACAATTGTCCAAGTGAGGTCTTATCAAAGCCTTGTAAAGAGAAAAAATAACATCCTTATCTTTACATGTGCACGTTCCTTTCACCATTGCAATTATCTTTTGAGTTGTATTTGCAATCTTTGCGTAATGGCCCTAAACTTCAACTTACTATCTATTAATACTCCAAGATCTCGAGCCTCATCAGTTTCATTAGCCTAATCCTATCAATATAATACGACATTGGATATTTAATAGTGCCGAAATGAATAAATTTACATTTACTCACATTGAACTAACACCCGTTTTCCCATGCCCACAATTCCAGCTTATTTAAATCATTCTGCAAGTACTGCATATCAACAGCATTCCTGATTACCCTACATATCTTTGCATCATCAGCAAATAGCTGTATGTCGCTTGTCAAATCCTTCCCAATATGATTATTGTACATATTGAATAACAGTGGGCCAAGCACTGATATTTGTACTGGATATGGGCAGTACTATCCTTACATCACGTCCAGACATCTCGTCCGATCTTGATATAGGCCTAAGTCTTTACAGTTTTACTCTATGCCTGTTCTAGTTATCATTGTAGTCATTCTCTGATGGCAACATCATGCCACCAGTGTGCCCTGTAGGGTCCTCAAGGAAAGAACTTTTATATCCTTCTGCGTAAGCCCAAGTTATTTTAAGTCTTTATAACTATCTGCGCTCCATACGCGATGTAAAGAGATGATGGCACTGGTAAACCTCAGTGTTGCCCCATGCTCCTCCCGTATCTTACTAACTGGATCTGGGTTATTCTTATAATAGTTTACCTTATTATTATGGTTATAGGCTAGTGGGGCCCCTTGTTCCCACTGCCTGGGCATCAACTACCCAAACGTCACCATCTCTTTTAATCACTAAGTCTGGCTTACGCACATTGTTCTTAAAGCAAAATGGAGACCACGGCGCCATGCCTCTGCACCCGGACCCCATGGGTGCGGAAGCAACACTGGCTATATGAGACAATGTCTCTTGTAGTGGCAGCCAGCCTGACAGTTTGAGTCGTCACTACCCCATCGAGGGCTCGAGTGGGTAGGCCATTGATCCTCGTCCTGATAAGGTCAACATACTCGAACCCAGGGAGGAGGCTGGTACCATCCCTTACCCAATTATGCTGGGGAGGCACCAGATATGACTCTTTTAAAGGAGCACCATCTACAGAACAGTGCAGCAGAGATGCCCATCTTGTGTTCTGCGGGTGCATAAACCTTGCAGACTCAGATTCCCCGTATACCACTTTTTGATATCTGTCATTCAGTAATCTTCTTATCCATGCTAATATTGTATAACCCAAACCCATTTTCTCCAATTTATGTTACAGTCCACCAAGCTATATTCCGTTAAAGGCCTTAGCAAAATCCAAAAGTAACATGGTGTATCCATTCCCCCTTGTCTTGTTGAATGGTAAACTTGTTATAGAATGTGAGCAAGTTGCTAAAACATGACCTTCCCTTAGTCAACTAATGTTGTTCATTGCAAAGTCACTGAACAACATTCACTGTCAACCCATTTTTGAATGTGAGCCCTAACCAATTTTTCCAAAATCTTCGCCACTACTCCTCAGATACTAATTAGCCGATAGTTGGATACATCGGTCTTTGCACCACTCTTGTGCAATGAGATTTGCATAAATTCCTTCCATTCCTGCGGAATCTTCCCTGTTCTGATACTCATATTAAACAGCCTGGTAAAAGGAATGGCCGGTTCAGTTGAACACTCTTTTAGCACACATGCTGATATTCCATCAGTCCTTATTGTTGAGTTCTTATTCAATTTGTGCAACAGTTCTGAAACCTCATCCTCATACACCTGCGTTTCTTCATCTAGTGAAGAGGTAACAGTGAGCTCCAAGTTGCGTTCACCAGGTCGACAGTTTTAACAAAATCGGCACTCATTAACTGAACAACCTCTTCTGTATCTATATCTATAACCCTCATGTTATCTGGATTTATAAGAGTTATTCTTTCCTTTACTTGTAGCAGATCGATAGAATTCTTATGGATTGTCTTTAGCACACAGAGCCAGTTTTTTTTTTTTTTTCATACTCCGACTTTGCTTTCCGTACAACGGTTGTGACTATTCTAACCTGCTGCTTATAACGCTCATAACGAACGTCATCCTTATGCAAATAGTATTCCTTCACACATCGTCCTTTTCTTACGAATCTGTTGCTTAATAAGATTACACATCCATTTGACTCCTACCCTATTTATTCTTCGAACTCTCGGGACACATTCTGATATCGCATCATTTAAGTATTACTTAGATGCTTCCCATGCACTGTCGATATTCATCCAATCCAGCAACCGACCCCATTCCACTGAACGCGGCATACTCCTCATTTGCTCATAATTTCCTACTTTGTAGTTCAGCATGTAACCTTTTCTGAATGGAACATTCATAAAATTAGTCATTTCCCAAGTGACTATCGCATGATCACTGTCACCAACTGGAGGTAGATAGTTACGTCTTTTACTGAAACCCTCCGAAACTATAATCAAAGCAAACACTCTTTGCCCTCGCGTTCCTTCTGTCACATCCTGCTTGAGGAAGTTGTCCCGCTACAGCTCAATAAATGCATTTTCATTCTTCTCATCAGATTTTATTGCTACCCAATCAATATTTGGATAATTAAAATCTACCATGATGATGATTACTCTTTTCGTTCTCATCTTTTCTATTTGGTGATGCATTTCTTCATCACTAGCAACCGATCCACCAGGTCTGTAACAACACCCGACTATGTAATTGATCTTGTTAGATTCCACCTCACACCAGATGGCTTTAAAGTCAATGCCACATGAAATATCTGACATTCTAATTTTTCCCAAATATAGGATTCAGACTGGGATTGTATTCTAGCCTATATAAGGTTAAATTAGTAAGCCATTACATAATTATATATTTGTCCAGAATGCCAATCTACCTTTCTTTCATTTTTCCAGATAATATGATAATGGGATGGGGTGAAATCAAAGGAAGCATTTTAGACAAAAGCACTGCCAGCACACAAAACAGAAGTGATGATACACTCTGATAAATTAGATCTGATTTAAAAATGATTTTATTTATCACCCTACTGCACTTTAATAGTGCATTGCCCACTCAACAAACAGTTTGTCTCTTTATCTATCAGTATACGCAACCAGTTACCTAGTTGGTTCAAATCCTACTGTGGATGTGTTTCGTGAATGTCTTTGAAGGTTATAGATGAACATTATGTGCGACCACTCAAGTCTAACCCGAGTGTTGTTTAGGGATGATATTTGCCTTTTACGTAGTAGCACGTTCTTGGAGAATGATATTATTGATAGCAGTAATTAATATTCTGCACACATCTATAGCTGTGAATGTATCTGATTCAAAGACCATGTCTATACGCCGGGGATCATGCACAAACTTTATACACCATTCCTTATCATCTGTTGATGTGAACTAGAGATTGTTTCTTTGGTTTCTTGTCATCATATTTTCATTTTTTACTGATCATTGAGAGTTTATCCCCAATATTCTAATAATACTTCAATAACATAAGCTAAATTACTAATATGACAGCCTAAGATAAATTTCCTCCAAACACCCAATTTCCAAAATTGTACCCAGTTATTAAAATAAAAGTATTCAATTGTTGTTATATCTCCCTATGCCATGTTTTCATTAATAAATATAGTTCTAGAAAAAAAAAAGTGTTCACATACTTTTCCAGCATACGTGTATGCAATAATTACCGAGAAACCTTATGCCTTTCTTTCTGCTTCAGTATCATCAACAAGTCCCAAATTGTACGAAATGCTTCTAACTCTTAATCTTCATGAATGGAGACCACCCTAATTTATGCTTCCGTTTGTGACTTGATTTATTATGCAAAGATATCCTTCGCCAAACGGTTGTGCAAAAGACATTCTGTGCGGTTGGCTCTTCAAATGTAATAAGGCATACGGAACTTACGACCTTTATGCACTACTACTGCACGTATTTATGAGGTTAACTTTATGAACCCAAATGAACTTGTGGTAGGATTTGTGACGCCATCTGCAGTGAATCCCTAACAGGACATTTAGTTCCCAATACGCACTCATTTGTAAACAAAGCAAATATGAGAAACTATCCAAGATTAGCGCATGGGAACAAATGAATCATTATTTAAATTAAACACAAATCAGATCATCGAATATCAAAAGATTAGATTTCATTAATCTCGGTTAATTTTGTAAACTCAGATGCTGATTATAAATTGAGTTTTACAGTGCAGTGCATCTTCTGATCAGAAAGAGTGATTTGAATGCAAATCAATCTTCAAATCCTCCTCATCCCATCGTATTCCCAAACATGTTCAATGAAGCAGCTGAAATGTGTGCAGGGAGATACTAAACGCCAATTGAAAGTTATAAATGCCAGAAAAGGTAGTTTGTTTAATTCGGTCCATCGGCGAAAGCGACGGAACTCGGTCGCTTTCGCCGATGTTGTTCGATAGGAAAGATCTGGGTTTGAATCTCCTGTAGGACACGAAAAAAAAAAACACTTCAGATTTTCGTAGGAAGGCGAATTATCTGGTCCCCAACTATTTTTAATATTGGTGAATAATATCTCCGCATTTGTTCCAAGACGCAGAGTGTCATATTTAAAACGGTGAAAAATATTCCCTGTATAACTTTTGTGATTTTAATTGAAGAACATTTATACCAGCTGTCGTAAACCTTTTTACATGATTACATAGTAGATAATACCACTCGGGCACAACCTCTTCGCGAGGACCAGCATGATCCGTGGTCCCAAAGTTGGGAAGAAAATGCCCTAGAAAGTATTTTATCAATATTCCGGATGCATGGTTCGAACTTAAGGCCTTCCGTATGGTTTCAAATGTGTTCACATAGTATAAGCATTTTAGCTTAGGAAGCGAAAATCCGCCTTGGTTACTTTTAAGTTTTCTTTTCTTTTTCCTATTTTCATGCCTCCTATTATTCCAGAAAAAATCTATTAGTGGGTTATAAAGTTGATTTTCTTGAACTTCTGTTATTTTGACGTTAATCGTATGCATGAGCATTGGGGTGATGACTGATTTTAATACTACAGCTCTGCCGTAGAATGACCAATAAGTGGCCTTAAAGGAATTTAATTTTCCTCTTTAGGCGTCCTGTAGTTTTCGAACGTGCAGAACCGGACTCGCCAGAAAAGGAACGCCCAGTAGTGTAGGAGAATGTACTAGGGGAGTTAAACCATACGGAAGTCAGGTTGTCTGGAACTTTCCAAATATTTTTATTTTTGTTTTTTCTGCATTTACGTGTAGACTACTGATGATGCTGAACTGCTGCAATATGCCAAAGTAGATGCAAATGGCATCAGATTTACAACTACATCATCAGCATTTTCCACAACTTTCCTCTGTCTGGAGACTAGGGGTAGCGGTATTCCTCTGACTGCGGCAGAGTAATCTATTTTTTTTTGATGAAGGGTTCTAAATCTAGTGAAAAAAGGAGAGGTTTAGCGGGCAGCCATACCTTACACCTTTTTGCATACGAATTGGTTCTGAGATAAATCTATTTTTAACTATATATATATATATATACTCCCCCCCTGACGCCTACGGCTCCCCGCCCCCGAGTTCCGGACGGGTAGGCCGGTTCTCCTTGAATTCTGATGACTCGAATTTTTGAAGACTCGAAAGGGGGGTTCTGCCCCCTGGCGCCTACAGTGCCCAACCCTCCGAGTTCCGGACTGATGACTCGAATTTTGAAGACTCGAAAGGTTTTTTTGCCCCCCCCCCCTGGCGCATACGACTCCCAACCCACCCGAGTTCCGGAGATGACTCGAAAGGGGATTCCCCCCCCCGGCGCACACGGCGCCCAATCCCCTGAGTTCCGGACTGGTAGGCCTGTTCTCCTTGAATTCTGATTACTCGAATTTTGAAGACTTGACACTCAGGGTAGCCCATGATTTTCAAAATGTTTCAAATAACTTGACAAAAAACGTGACACAAAAACGTTACAAAAAAGCTTATCGTTTTATATTACAGAGTATATATATATATATATATATATATTATATACACTCTATAATATAAATTTAATTCTTTTATATATATATATTTATTTTATTTTTTATTTTTTTTTTATCTTGCTATTTGTCCAGTTTTTGTGATAATTTGTACACGTGAAGAGGTCGGCGTTCCGACGAAACTAGTTGTGTTCTAATTAAAGTTTTTATCTTACCTTATCTTGGTATTCCTGGTCAGTAAAATTTTGATTTAAAAAATTATATATAAATACATATACAAATATATATGTATAGCATATATATATATGAGATCATTAATGAATATATGTATAGTATATGTATAATGAATAAAGCAGCAACGTAGCAACACAATTTGCCATTATATATATATATATATATATATATATATATATATATATATAATTTCGAAAAAGAATTAAACGCTTTGTAAAATTTGCACTTAAAATTTTAGTACAATTACATTTAATTTAAAAACTGAAAATTGCTTAAAAGTATACTATTAATTTACATTTGGTATGTATGAAAATCAATTTTGTCTGAAACCTTTAGTGGTACTACTGTAAATGTAAGGAACTTGATCCATCTTTTGCACACGTTGCCTGGTGTGCACTACTTGACGTGGTGTATAGTGTGATAATATAAGCATTTTTAAATTATTATTTAGGTCGTATGATTTCTTGAAGTTCAATAATTCATTTTCCTCAGAACATGTCATTTAGAAGCATTTATACTGTTCTTTTTTTGTTTTTTTTAAATAAATAACCTTTGGTTAATTGAGAAAATTGGATGCGATAATTTGTAAGATATTTACATATTTTTCTAGATCATTTCCTTCAAATATCTGTTAATATTAATTACGATTTAAAAGCACACAAGTCACCTTGTATAATCTGTTTGAAACACCGACATTTCAGTCTACATGGAAATAGTCTTGTTTGTTTTTTTTCCCCCTTTTTTTTTCTTGTAAACTATCCACGAAAAATGTGAAAAACTAGAACAAATATTTGGTTTTCTAATGATATTTTTTATTTATTGATATTTCACGTCTACCCATGAAATGCTATAAACTTTTAGTATATTATTACTGTGGTAAGACCAAGGTTTTTTTTTTATAAAAAAATATTACTTTTTTTAAATAGTTTAGTTCATTTTTACATTGTCTAGAACTCATAGAGACCGACATAGTCCTTTTTCAAGCCATTTTAGGCTCTCAGTAATCGGGGATTATTACCTCACAACGGGTGGGGAAACACAACTCGCATATAAAGATATCACAAACGCCCACGACAAGGCTGACTTCAATCAATGCTGTTAGTTGGGCGATGAATTTCATCACCAGGTTTGAGTTCACAGGTTAGTGTCAGTTTACTGGAGGTCTAAATTGGCTTTTAATTTATTTACATGTTTGGTCTCGGAGGCGAGGTTTCCAAACTGTGCAGAAATAAATGAAAATTAAAAATAAATAAATAAATAAAATGTTTAGCCACCTATGGTATTACACTACAGGTTTATAAACGTTTGCACTTGGTAATGATGACATAAAAACTCAACTAAATGAAAAATAAAATAAAAATGTAGGGTAGGTAATAATATGTTAACGGGCACGCTGACTTAACAATGCGGAACATGGTCCACGTTTCACCGGTAACATCAATCACCTTCAATAAGTCCATAGTAAATTCATTAGTTGCTTGAATCCCGTAGAACACATTACATCATAGTAACCTGTGTCCTCTTTCTATTTCAAGAAATAGTACGAAATTAATTTATAAAACGCTTCAATAATCAAAAAATACAGATACCATTGTAAAATTCATTTCCCTAAATAACAATCAAAATTCCTGTTAATATGCAGATATTGTTGATAATGTTCTACAATGAGTAAGAAAGTTATTTGTATATGATGCAGTCTGTAAACCTTGCCACGCGTCAGACCAACTGAACGCGATAGTATAAACGTTTGCTAAGCCTTCCAATATAGCAGAACTATTGTTAATCTCATAGAAACAGATTAAATCCAAATGGATTACAACAATAAGAAAGTGAAAGATTGATATTTGTTAAAATCCAAAAAAGTTAATTTCAACCTGAATGAAGATTAATAACTGTAGAGAAAAGTTCTTCATAACGTATATGGAATAAATGGCCTATTGATAAGCTAAGACTAAACTAGAAGACCTTATAAGGACTGGCTTAAAGGGGCGAAGCAAGAATGCTTTTCATCTTCCCCATTATCTGTAGAGGACTGTGTAGGGATAAGGAGTTATTGAGCTATTAAAGCTCTGATCATGGCAGGAGTGTAACAGCAATAGCCAAGCCTCAGTTAGAACTTCATTGGCTGCAGTATTGCCATCCATTACCCTCCCAGAGTACCCATTTTAGTCGCCTCGTACGACATGCATGAGCTACGTTGGTGCTTTTTTTTAAGTAAAGCCGACTCTAAAAATTAGGACGATCTCTATAGACCACTTCAGAGTGGCCGAAATACCGTCCAACTCAGCGTTGGCTCCACTCGGTGATGGGGCACCCCACCACCACCGAGCAGAACCGCTCATATTCCAGGGAAAAGCATCCACCGACAAAGTCCCTCACCGGGCCGTGCCGGAAGACACCCTCTCCGGAGATTCAAAATATGCACTCCCAGGCAAACCTCCCGAAATCTAAGCAACCCCCCCCCCTCACCGGGAGCGAAATTCCGGAAGAAACCTGAGAGAGCGAAACTCTCGAAACTCTGCGTCCATTTTAGTCGCCTCTTACGACATGCTTGGATTTGCATTGGCGCTATTCTTATCCGGGCAACCACACGGGGACTAATCACTAAACTAGAAGTTTCCATCTATCGTTTATACTATTACTGTTTTAGTAATAAAGAAAAGGTGTATTAAAATATCTGTCTAAATTTAATCAAACACAAAATATGAAAATAATAATATTTTTTATGAACGTTTTACTTCATCATTGTAATACAATTATATTCAATTTAAAATATTAAACTATTTTTATAATATACTATTAAATTATATTTGATAATTATAGAAATCATATTGATCGGAATACAGTTTTTGATAGTGAAATTACAGGGAGCTTGAGTCATCTTTTTGCCACGAGTTGTTCCTGTACGCACTACTTGCTGTATAGCGATATTACTCTGGAAATTACAAAAAGACTTCACTGTTTCTAAGTTTGGGGTGGTTCAACTTCTATAAAAAAGAGTCAAGCACCTACTTAACATATTCGTTTCCTTTTACTTGCGTTTTTATTTTATTTTATTTTTATGTATTATTATTATTATTATTGCACTTTTGTATTCTCCTCACTGTAAATTTTTTATATTACTGACAATGGTATGGGGGAAAAAATAAATCGAAGTTTTCATCCCGAAAAACAACTAACTTCGCAGGAAAGTTGTATTCTCGACCTTTGTGTGACTGCGGCCAGGTAAATTATTTTTTTATAAGACGAGGATCCGGCCCCGACAAATTTACTCATAAATACCTTTCCAATTTTTTTTACAGGTCATACATTAAACTAACGTAAGTATTAATAATTAATTATGGCATAATCATAAAGAGGATTATTATTATTTTTTTTTAAATAACGAAACCTGTGGTGCGTTCATAATTAGAAGAAACACACGTATAAACCACAGTGAAAATTATTTAATTGTAAATATTTCATCCTAAGTACCTTAGGACATCATCAGTACAGTATTTAAACAAAAATTAGGAACAACATACAGTTAGGGCGCATGATTACAATAGAATCTCATGAAAACGTGCATAACGTGCTAAAGTAGTACAAAAAAAAAAAAAGACGTTAATTATTTAACACAGTTTTGTATGATAATTTCCCATACTTTAGGAATAGTAAGAATGTCGTTGCGGTTTTGGTTTGGTCTGTGTAGTAGGGCTTCAGAACTTTCTTTGTATAAACGTTCATGTTTAAATAAAGATCTATGTAAAAGTTTAGCCTTTTCCCAATGGATCCTATGGTTTGGATTTTCAATTCCGTGTTGAGAGAGGCCAGATTTCTGCGGTTTAAGAAGACGAATGTGGTCTTGATGTTCCGAGATGTGTTTCTGAACAGACCTACCTGTCTGTCCAAAGTAAAATAATTTGCATGAGCATGGAATCTCATAAACACCAGGTAACATCAAGGGTGAGAATTTGTCCTTAGGAGAAGGTAATAAGTTGTAAATTTGGTTGATAGGTTTGTAAGTAGTGGCAAAATTGTATTTCTTCATAATTTTAGAAAGACGTTCTGAGATGCCTTTAACATAAGGTATGGGAATCCTATGCAGTTCTTCCTGTCTGGTTTGATGTATGCAGAAGTGACTGATGATTTTTTGAGTTGTTTTAGGATTATATCCATTTAGGATGGCTGTATTTTTGATAACTTCTAATTCCTGGTTTAAAGATTCTTCAGAGGAGCAGAATTTGTGTGCTCTGAAAACTAGTGATCATCCCGAACCTGAATTACAACTGTTTCTAGATAAAATTAACCTTCTTCATCATCGCATCAACTTTACGTTAGAAAAAGAATCTCCACAGGGTATCTCTTTTTTGGATTTACACATCAAAAGAAAAGAAGACGGTTCCATCGCCACTTCCGTCTTTCGCAAGCCTACATTCTCAGGTCGCTACATTCACAATTCTTCTGCTCATCATCCATCTCAGAAATCTGGCATTATTAAATCACTAGTTTTGATTCCTAACTTTGAGTTTCTTATTCGGTTTTGAAATAATGTGGGATTTAATATCTCCTTAATTTAAATAATGTTACATCGCCGAAGTGAAGCCTATTGGCTCTTTTTATTGAGGTATCAAAAATGTTTATTGGAGGCCTGAAATATCTTAAAAAATGTTCAAACTTTGAACTTTTTTTAAGTTCAAAGTTTGGTCTCTTCGGTCTTGAACTTTGAACTTTAGTCTCTAGCGGAGAGCTAGGACTGAGTAAAAATAAAAATTAAAAATATACAGAAAAATTTAAAAATTCATAAAAATAGGAAATAATATCCTTAGGCGACTCACGATTCAAAATCTAATATAGGTTTGCAAATAAAACACAGTCACAGTCACCTCGGGACACAGTCATTCCCCTTTTTCTCTTACACCCTCAAAAACTCGTGGCATCGATTCTAGCAGAGAGTTGAGGAGCAATTCCGGCCAGCTCCAGAGTTACTCGAGCTATGGCTCTTAGAAGCGAGTAGTCGTATGAAACTCGAGTTTTTAATTTCATAACTCAAAAAACATCGAACGTAGAACTCTCACTCTTTCACATAATAGCACCATTCAGGATATGAAGTGAAAGGTCTCGCCTAAGCTTTCTTTTAGCGCCTTAGTGAGAAATGAACTCAATGAACTTATTTAGGAATAAAAGAGTTTTTTTTTGCCTGTCACAAAGTGGGAATTTATTTTATTTTTAATTTTTATTTTTTTTACAAGCACTCGGAATGTACTTCGAAATTTTTAATGTGTACACTTGTAGAGTTATAGAAAAAATCATGGTTTATATTATTTAATATGAGTCAGTTCTATACAAAGCAGAGCGATTATCACGCCATCAGGCGGTGAAATGATGATCATGTTACTTGAGAAACTCATCAAACGTCACACACAACGATTAGAAAGAAACACGAGACCTGTTTCTAATCGTTGTGTGTGACGATAGAAAGATATTTCTGAGATGTCTTCAGAGATTTTGAGAGTGAAAGAGCAAAAGGAGAATGTTTGAGTTGGAAAGAAGAGAAACAAAAAAAGAGTGAGTGAAAACAAGTTTAAAAGTAATTTAGTCTTTTGCTTGATGAATATCAGTAGGAAGCTTTTGAAGGAGGTTATTATTGATTTCAAGTTGATATGGCAACAACGAAGTTATGTTTAGATGTGTGTGTGAAGAATGAAGAACATGACTGCAAAATGAAAAATTCTAAACACATATAAAATGCGTTTAGAATTCTAACATAAAAATAAAAATATTTCAAAAATTTTAAAAGCGAAAATTCAGAAAAGTATTTTGCTTCGTAACAAAAATAAAAAAATAGACTCAAATTTAAATACAATAACACGTTAATATTGTATTGCGTGTCATAAAATTGCTACAATTTGCTACTGATGAAGAAAAAATTAAAAACAAAATCTCCCAGTTGCTTCATATTGGACTACGGCACATCTCTGACTTGAAGTTCCCGTTCCACTTCATCCCACAGAGATTCTCATTTGTGTTGATACCCGTTGTGGTCAGCAAATTATGGTAAAGTCGCTGTCATGCTCTTGGAACCACTCCTGAATGCCAGCGCGTTATGCACATGGAAGATGATCTTGAAGCAAGTGAGCAATTAACAGATGAACACACCGATCGCGAAGAAATGAACCTGATTTGTAACAAAGTTCAAGTAGGCAGTGGTATTTGGATATTGCTTTATCGATATTAATAAACTTTAAACCTAATGTATGCTCAGAAGATATTCTTCCAAACAATCAAACCATAACATCCTAATGAGTGTTTGACGATTCCCTCTTGTCATCCTACCGCGTCCCAACCTTCAGCATGAAGTCATAATTCGTCAGTCCAGTCTGCTTTCTTCCATTCCTCAATTGTTTAATTAGTATTCCTGTACTCCATGGTGGCAGCAGAAGTTTGTGTTTACCTCGTAGGAATAAAACTCAGTGAGGTCTTCGGTTGCTGTTCCTTCCCGATCCCCATTCTATTGACGTAGGGAGAAGGTCAGACACATCGTATGATTTTATATGCTTGCTTGAAGACTATGACTGTGGTCTCGCTGTTTTTCTAATTCTTCGTTAGAAATCTGGCATCAATAAACAATCTCCAACTACAAGAAGTTCATTGATTGTTAAAAACTATCGCGATTTTCCATTCCTTTCATAAAGCTACACTTGCAAGAAACCCCACTGAAAGAATCGGTTACGAAACTAAATAAATGCTGAGGCGTGATATGAGAGAGACACGTAAACCTCTGAAAGGGTCATATAATATACTAGTAAGATGGAGATTTTGATTTATGGATGGTGAGGACAGGACGAGAAGGGCATGCACTTAATTAGAAGACGTACACTTACAATTTATGTGATGTTAATTGAACTGACCAATTTCAGATAGAAAGTCAGTGTTAAGGAAAATAAATGACTATTCTCCATATTCTCCCCAAAACACAACTGCTAATTTAATGGCAATTTCTATGCTATTTTTCTTGCTTGTAATTCCACACATACAAATAATACACTATAAATAAAATTTCTACAAGAATGAGTTCTGTATTTTATTTATTTTTGAAGTGCATTGGAAAAAAGGATTTGCATGTTCTTTGTTTATCTATTTCTCCCTCCTTTACTATCAGCGCATTTTACAAAGCAGTTTATAACAACAGTATAGAAAATCGAATATGGAATACAATTCTTTTACATTTATTATTCTGTGTTTGCGCATCATTATAAACCTAGGGAATAACAGAGAGTTGTACAGGAATGTTCATATGCTGCAACAATCTGATTTTGTTTCGAAATATATTTCAGTATTTCACTGTGATCTTGCAGGCTGTTAAATTATGACGTGAACGCAACTCTATAGAAGAATGAAACGGCAGTTTATGGCAGATTGTTTATTAGGAAAGACAGACAGTTTATTGTCGTTTAGATAATTGGTAACATTTCCTAAATGTACGTATCACGAATTCTTTCTTTTTCTTTTTTCTTTTCTTTTTTTTTTTTATAACTTATAACTCCCTTTATTCTTTCAAAGCGGGTCAAGGTCGCCATTTATGTTAATAACATAATCATCTTTGCTATAATAAAAAAAGAAAAGCCACTTTATTTTTACGAAAATAAACGAATGTGAAAGAAATTAGCATTGACTACTTTACAGATAATTTGCATATTTCTTTCCATGCAATCAGTGTATTGTTAAATACAAACTCGATTATTAATATGCCAAAAGAAAATTCAGCAAAGTTTTAGCTGGTTCTATTTTAATTATCAGCTCAGATTCATTTAATGTATCGTAGGCGAATTTATCATTCTAAACTGTTCACATTAATCACAGTACATAACGAGAATCAAATAAATAATTATTTCTGTGATTGTATTTGTGAAATGACCTCTAACCCTTTATACATGTTTATCTACCGATATTTAGTATATATTAAGCGAATATCCTTCCCAATGAGAATATGGGGATTGTTAATACGAATTAAACTGAATGAGTATATTATTGGTACTATCAATAAACGTAATGCACAATGTGGTAACCGATTTCATAATAAAACGAGCCAACGCATTCGCTAGTGAGGAAGATTACATTTTAATATGTTTTAAATAATCTTGTAAACAACGCACTCCAGTAACATGAAATGAAAACAAAATTTCTGCATTGATTATTAAAAAGGTTTGAATTATTCTTATTGAAAACAATAGTATCAGTTATATGTAATTGTACGTAAGTTGAAGTTTTTAAATATTTAAAATATTTTCTTAATTACTATCAAAATAATAATATACCATTAATTACAAAAGATAACTAAAATTAAATAATTAAATAAATTAGGAATTGGTGATTCCTTTACCCTTGGAGGGTAATGGATGGCAATGCTGTAGCCAATGAAGTTCTAACTGAGGCTCGGCTATTGCTGTTACCCTCCTGCCATGATCAGAGCTTTAATAGCTCGATAACACCTTATATCCCTACAGTGTCCTCTACAGATAACGGGGAAGATGAAAAGCATTCTTGCTTCGCCCCTTTAAGCCAGTCCTTATAAGGACTATATAAGGATAAGTTACCATTGAAATTACCGTCAAAATATGTAAACGGTGGTAGTCATCTGCGTTTGCAATTTGCAATATAAATATATGTAAATTGTGGTAGTCGTCCTCTTCTGCAATAAAAATAAATAAAGGTCTTTAAGTTCCATTTTGGAAGTATATTCATTTGATGTCGTCAACCTTAACGCGATTCCAAAACAAAATTATGTGTTTCATTTAATAGCCATCACATGATATAAATTCATTTTCTGAGTACCACATTCGCATTATTGGAATTAATGCGAGCGACTGCCTGCTGTGGACAAGTATAATTAGCTCATCATAGAAAAGCACAACTTCACATAAGAGTGAATCACTGAACTGACACACCTTGCAAGTTTCAATGCAAGCTGTTCGAAATCCTTTGCAGACTAATATTTGCAAAGTAATAGGGATACGTGCAAGATTTACATTTCATGAGAATTATTCGGTGGCATCATCATAATTAAGACCAGTTTAGATATCGAGTATGGAGAACAAAACATTAACTGCATTGCTAATACGATCATTATTGTGAGAATTGAAATGTGAGAAGTAAATTAAAGAAATTATTATCAATATTAATTTCTTTAATTTTTCCAGATAATATGATAGGGGGATGGGGTGGTCCTAACTCAAATCAAAGGAATCATTTTAACACAATCCCACTGCCAGCACACAAAATAGATATGGATACACTCTGATAAATCAGATCTGATTTGAAAATGGGCCTAATTCAGCACTCTACTGCATTTTAACAGTATATTGCCACTCAAAAAATAGTTTATCTCTTTATCTATCAGTATATGCAGCCAGTTATATCGTTGGTTCAAATCCTACTGTGGACATGGATGTGTTTCGTGAATGTCTTTGAAGGTTATAGATGAACATTGTGTGCGACCCCTCAAGTCGAACCCGAGTGTTGTTCAGGGATGATATTTGCTTTTACGTAGTAGCTTCCTGTTGGTAAATGAGATTATTGATTGTAGTAATTAATATTCTGCAGACCTCTAAAGCTGTGAATGCTCTGAATGTCTGTTTGAAAGACCATGAATGCATGTGCCGGAGACCATGCAAAACCCTTTATAACACACCATTCCTTACTATCTATTGATGTGAACTAGTGATTGTTTCTTTGGTTTCTTATCATCATTATATTTTCATTTTTGCTAATCATTCACAGTTTATCTGAAGTATTCTAATAATACTTCAATATCAGTTGATGATATTGAAGAGAACATAAATATGGGAATGAGACTAACCATAACATGAAATTATGGTTATGAAACCAATTAGCCAATAAGAACCTGTAGGCAGCACAGATGATTATAATCTTATTAGCTGCTAATAAGTTTATACTAGTAAATTTTGCTAGCAGTACTGGGTAAGTTGGAGAATTCAACAGAAAAGTAGAACAAAAGGCAGATTTTATTCCTTCTCATCTTCTTTAAAGTAAGTGTAGGTTGGTACAGTTTCCATTAATATTTGAAATTATTCAAAAATGTTCCATTCTTCGTTTTTTCATTTTTTAAATCGACCATTAGCAGAGCGATTACGATGGGTGTTCAAGGAGTAAACACATGGGAAGTACGTTTTTTTTTTAAAGAAGTGAAAAATGTTTCAAACAGGTTTCATTCTTTATTTTAGATGAGTAGATCAAATTTCACACCGTACTACTGTCGCTGTAAGGAGCATGGGATACAATTTCTACTGCTGAATACTCTCTTTATAGCTTAATGTCTTTAGCAAAGAAACAGCAGCATTTTTTTCTATCGGATTAGTGCTTTTTTCCCATTGAAGTAGAAACACCAAATGTGTGTTTCGATTGCCTAATAAGAAACATTCCAGCTATTTTAAACAGATAAGATTCATTTTAATGAGTACATCAAAAGGACACAAATAAATCTTCTCCACTTTCTGAAACACGAAATTTCACAAAACTGTTCTGAATTTAGCCGCGTGTGGTTTATTTAGTAATACCGCGTGGTTTCTATCTTTTCACCTTTTGCTAATCGCCCTGCCCCTCAAAATAATTCCAAATCACGGTATGATTAAGAACAATATCGAAGCGATGGTCTGTAGTGACCCAACCAAAAACAAAACAACTATAATTTTGGTTGCTGATTTTATTTTTAATTCGTAATTTTTTTTATCTTTATGTTCGTGTTTCTGATTATGAAGAGTAATTTCTCTTTCATCTATTCAAGAAGTGGATTTTCTAGAAATTAAATTCTGAAAGTTTGTTAAAATGTTACTTTATTGAAAGTTCTTATTGAGTTCCTTTCCCCCCCCATAAAAAAGAATTACATTACTTAATGTAACGTAACAAAAACAATCTCTACTTTGTTTTAATGATAATGAAGGCAGACGAATTCTATCTTTAACATGGAAAGGATAATTTTATGTCGTTTCCAATAATGCAATTTAGTGACATTATCAGAAGTGAATTTTGGCACACTTGGCTTCTTAATAGAGTACTCTTCGTTATCCAATAATTATCCTCTGAATATATCTTTTCGTATTCAGAGGGTCTCGCTGCTGAATATATTCACATAAGTGTCCAAAGCTCTCTAATACCACAAAAGATATTCAACAGGTAAAATACAAAAACGCATGTATAATGAGAAACTAACTGGAAACTTTGTAAACCACACACTTCCCCTTATTTCCTGCTAATAGGTTCGCGATATCGTTTAGGCTATCAATTACTGAGCTTCAAACAATTCCATTTTTAATACTTACGAATGAAACTATCCTTCACATTTTATTCCATGTTGTTTATTTATAAAAAGCGGGTTTTGTAAGAAAAGCAGTCTTAATATTAAGAGTTTTTTTTAAATAACCTTTGGACAATTCAGAATTGGATGCAGTAATTTGTAAACATTTACATATTTTCATAGATATTTTCCATCATATATGCATAGAAATTAATTAAGATTTAAAAGTACACAAGTCACACTGTATAATATGTTTGCAAATCGACAGTCGACATGGAAATATCACAAATTCTGCTAAGGTCGAACCGACCTTGCTCTTTTTTCCCCTTTTTCTTGTAAACTATTCAAACCTATTGCGCATTACTAGTGTAGGTTAATTAAGGGTTAGGATAATCGGTAACACCTACACTACAGAAAAAAAAAGTGGAGTTTTCAAGATGTACCTTTAGAGAGCAGTAGTTCCACATTGGGCGATGAAAATCATCCTCCACCTCTTTAGACATTGACAGACATCCATAATGGAGGTTTCAAATTAACACTCTATTGGTCTGATTGTAAAGACTATCCACTCGAGCACCCAAATCCGATACCATGTCTCTGTCTTCTTTGGTGCTGAACAACCGGCTTCTGTCCACTGTTTTGACTGCTGTTTGAATTCTGGTGTGTAATGGTGAATCCAAGTCTCATCCTTGGTAACAAATCGACGCACAAAATCAGTTTTATTCTCGTTAAAACTCTCCAAGCACTGTTCAGAGATTTTCATGCGAGTGCGTTTTTTTTTTTGTTTTGTATCCTCTGTATCCTACAGAGGATACAAAACAAATGCCTGCGGATGATCTTGGACGTCCCATGGACGTGTTTCTGACGTCCCTTGGACGTCAGAAACACGCAGATCCACAGAGAAACCGAAACCCCTGACATCCATTCTCTCCTTCATGACCATGCGGAAAAGTTCTTCAGCAAGGCACACTCTCATCCCAACCCACTAATCAGACAAGCTTCCAGTTATAGTGAACATGACTATCACAAACATAAAAGACCCAAGGCAATCCTGCTTTCAGCAGAACAGAGCTAACTCTATAGTTCACAAAGTGAGCGCACCATAAGACTCACCCCCCCATCAAGCTTCTCGACACAGATAAAGGGGAAAATAAAAAGCATTTTATGCTTCACCCAGCAAGCCAGTAACGTTGTTGTTGTTGTTGTACGAATCACCCTACCTAAATAGATGAGACGTGGTGATTGATTTATTCAATCCAATACCCTTGGAGGGTAATGGATGGCAATGCTGTAGCTAATGAAGTTTTAACTGAGGCTCGGCTATTGCTGTTACCCTCCTGCCATGATCAGAGCTTTAATTGCTCAATAACACCTTATCCCTACACTGTCCTCTACAGATAATAGGGAAGATGAAAAAGCATTCTTGCTTCGTCCCTTTAAGCCAGTCCTTATAAGGACTATAAGGAAAAAACGAATCACCTTTGAAAGATTCAAATGGTATGTTTCGTCGTTTACTGCGGTTGTGGCTTGGCTGTTGCTAATGTTGCTAATATGAGTACGCTCTCTTAAGGTTTATGCCTTAAGGGAGCAATTTGAGTCTCCGGAGAGAGTGTTCTCTGGCTCGGCCCGCTGAGGGGCTTTGTCGGTGAATGCTTTTCTTCGGAATATGAGCGGTTCTGCTTGGTGGTGGTGGTGGGTGGAGGGCCATCACTGAGTGGAGCCAACACTAAGATGGACGGTCTTTCGCTCATTATTGAGTGGTCTAGGGATCGTCCGAATTTTTAGAGCCGGCTTTACTTACACTTATGGTTTTTGCCTTAAGGGAGCAATCTGAGTCTCCGGGGAAAGTGTTCTCCAGCACGGCCCGCTGAGGGGCTTTGTCGGTGAATGCTTTTCTTCGGAATTTGAGCGGTTCTGCTCGGTGGTAGGCCATCACTGAGTGGAGGCACCGCTGAGATGGACGATCTTTCGTCCACGATTGAGTGGCCTAGGGATCGTCCGTTTTAGAGACGCCTTTACCTTTAAATAAGGCTGTGCTTCTAGCGTGTGTACATATAAAGTTCCATTTTGGAAATACATTCATTTGATGTCGTCTTAATGCGATTCACAAAACAGAGTTATTTGTTCAATTTAATGCCCATCGCATGTACTTAGATACCTGAGTTATATTCATTTTCAAAGTACCACATATTCACATTACTGGAATTAATGCGAGCGACTGCCTGCTGTAGACAAGTATAATTAGCTCATCATGGGAAAGCACAGCTTCGCATAAGAGTGAATCACTGAACTGACACACTTTGCTTATGCCTGTCAAGTTTCAATGCACGCTGATTGAAATCCTTGCAGACTAATATTTGCAAAGTAATAGGGATACGTGCAAACTTTATATTTCGTGAGAATTATTCGGTGGCGTCATTATAATTACGTACAGTTTAGATATCCAATATGGAAGACAAAACATTAACTGCGTTGATAAGACGATCACGCTATTGTGAGAAGTGAGAATAAAAGTAAATTGCATAATCAGGAGTATTTTAAAGCAGCTATTTTAATTCATTTGTTCACTTTGCAACATATATAAGTACACCTTAGCCACTTTAACAAACTTTATTTGGATGAAGTTTGGGAAATGCTAAGCAAATGTACATACAGCTACCCTGAATATATTTTCCACTATTGATAAATGGAATTTCATTCATTTCACAAACTTACTTACTGAAGTAGAGCGTGTTACATTCCTCCCTCAACTGACATTCTGACTTTTTCCAAATATAGGATTCACACCGGGATTCTATTTTGGCCAATATAGGGTTACGCGATTAATCCTTTACCTAAGCATATAATTGTCAGGAATGTCAATACAAATGTCTTTAATTTTTCATGATAACACGATAAAGGGATGGTTTGGTCCTAGTTCAAATTAATGGAACCATTTTTAGACAACACCACTTTCAGCACACAAAGCAGAAGTGATAGTACATTCTGATGAATGAAATGCGATTTGAAAATGATTTAATTCATCACTCTACTGCATTTTAACAGAATATTGTCGACTCAACAAACAGTTTATCTCTTCTTCCATCAGTGCATGCAAAAAGTTATATCGTTGATTCAAATCCTGCTGTGGACATGGATGCGTTTTTGTGGTCAGGTTTACTGCCAGCCATATGGATGATGAGTGATCTTCCACTAAACAGCCTTCTTGTACTTCCTTTAGTTTCACCCGTTGACTCCAAACTCGTGGTTTTTCTTCAATTATATTCGAGTCAATAGTTGACATCTTCTTCTTTAGTATTCTGTAATTGAGCAGGTTCTTCTTTTAGTAGCATAAACTTCCCTTCCACTCTCTTCTGCTCTGAGCCTTCTCTTTCAAGGTTGTGTACCTGTCTCCATTGAGCATGTCATCTAGCATTGTTTTCCTTACTCTTCCTCTGGGTCTTTTTCCGTCTATTTTTCCTTCAATGGCATCTCTCTGATGATTCCATTTCCTCTCAAAATATGTCCGATCCAGTTTCCCTTGCTTCGTTTTATCCTCCTTAACAGACTTCTTTCTTCTTCTACTCTTTTTTTTTAAAACCTCTTCATTAGTTATTTTATCTGTCCATTTGATTTTTTCCATCCTTCTCCAAATCCACATCTCAAAGCTTTCCAAAATCTTAATATCTTCTTTCTTCAATGTCCAAGTTTCAGATGCATAAAGGGCAACACTCCACACATAATATTTTATTAGTCTTTTCTTTAGGTTTCTATCCATTTTACTTCTGAATAAATTCCATTTTCTATTAAAGGCATCTCTTCCCATCGCTATTCTTGCTTTTATATCACTTTTTTACATCTTCCATCACTGCTAATAAAACTTCCTAGATATTTAAATGTCTTTACTTGATTCAATTTTCCACCATTTATTCTGATATCCAAATTAGCCTCTTTCCTTACTATTTTCATTACCTTTGTTTTTCTTATGTTAATTTTCATTCCATAATTGATACAGAATTCCAGTAATCTGTTCAACAGATGTTGTAGTCCTGCTTCAGTGTTTGATAGTAATGCCTTGTCATCTGCATATCTTATTGCAAATATCTGTCTACCTCCAATCTTTATTTCTTCTTCCGAATTCTCCAGTGCTTCTTTTAGCATTGCTTTGAAATACATGTTGAACAAAATTGGTAACAGAGAACAGCCGTGATCCTACTCCTCGCCCAATGATACCTGGTTCTGTTGTACCATATATGTCTCTCACCATGGCAGTTTGTCCCATATATAGTGAGATAATTAGCCTTCTTTCTTTCCAATCTATATTTTTTTTTCCATTACTTCCACCATCTTATCCTGTTTTACATAGTCAAACGTTTTCTCAAAAGTTTCTGTATTGTGAATCTTTTTCAACTTTTGTACGTTTATTTTCAGTATCAGTCATTCAAAAGTTTCTGTATTGTGAATCTTTTTCAACTTTTGTACGTTTATTTTCAGTATCAGTCATTTTTTATCTTGTTCTAAACTAAGTGGTGAACATTATCCATGTTTAATCTCCACTGTCTGCTCCTGCTTCTTGAACTGTGAACAATAATGCAAGGCTTATATTATCAAAAAAAAAGTTAGGTCTAATATGGCCTTGTCCAAACCCTTTGGGTAATAAAGTATTAGAGGATTTCGGTTATGTGGTATCCTTAAATTCGCATGGATATCTTTATGTTGAAACATAGTATCGCTAATGATTAGTCCATTCATTGAGTAGAAATCCAACAGGTATTTATTGTTATTTGCTGTGCTCTTTTCTCAAATTTTCTCACAACATTTTTCTGTGTTGATTCATTTCGTACTCACCTATTTAGGTGAGCAAACAACCAGTTTTCTTTTTTCCCCTTCACATCAGTTGCATTCTCTAATGACTCAAAATATGCATTTTTCTACTACAACGTTCTCTGAGACCAGAGACAAAAACAAATATCATTTTCTATTCTCTCATTTTGATGCTTTTCCGCATCACTCCATTGCAGTTGTCTGCAAGTCAAAAAGTTAAGGTTGATTGAATACTGTAAGTTGTCCCTTTCTTTTTCTGATTCTCACATACTGTAATTAGGTTATCAGCTTTCATTTAAGTCATATACTAGGTCCATCTCTTTTCCTCTGATATTCTTTATGTTGGTGTTTATCTTCAAATTCTATTCAGTATAAGGTTTCAGTAAGTGAGGTTTCACTCTACTGAATCATGCTAAAGTGGATGACACTTCCTCATCAGAATGGCGCGATTGTGTTGTACCATTATACTTATGTGTATAATGTTTAAACCAGTGGAATGTAGTGTGGTCAGCTAAGTTCAAAATTCTCACCTTATAATTGTTTACTCAGCTATACCTGTTTACAGCTGTACATTATGGGATGGTACATATTGGATGTTCATCAAAATCTCTTATCCAGTTTGACGACTCAGTGACCCTCAATTGGAGTAAGCAGAGCTTGTGAACCCTCCCCCCTTTATAAAGCTGAGTTACATGAGCTAGCCTAACTTATCAGAAGTCAAGTTCCTTGATCTCATATGAAGTAGATTCCTCCCCCCCCATGAAATGTCATTTTCTCCTACAAAAAACATACAACCAAGGAGGTCATAAGCATGGAAACTGTATTAAAACATTTTAGAGCACCAATGAGGTTTCTACTTATTGGTACTCTAAAACAAAAAATAATTTAATAAAAAAAACTCAGGTTTTCATCGCGCACACAAATAATTCGGCTATGAGAACACACGCAATTTATAGAGAAAAAATACTATTGTTGGCGATTCGCCGTAGATGGTGTTGTGAGTTGTTAAAGAATTAAGTAGTGGAGAATGTGATTTGTGTGTAGTTGGAGGATTAAGTGATAAGGAAGACGAAGATGTGTATAGTGGAGTAAAATAGACTGCCCTCTCGCGGTGAGTCCTTAGAGGCTTCACGTGATAATAATAATAATAATGACGATGATGATGATAATGATAATAATAATAATAATAATAATAATAATACAAATGCCAGATTTCTGGTTCTGTATTGAAGGGAAGATTCGATAAATATTAAACAGTTTTGCTTCCATTCAGAGAGAATAATTAGAAAGAAATGAAGACAATCATGCAGTTTTAACTGGGGAGATGGAAAATCATATAAGTTTTGAATTAAAAAAAATACATACGAGTATATGCGGAACTGTTAAACAGCTGATTGAGCAAACATCTTGAAGCAATGCATTGAAAAGAAAAACTGCATTATCTAATGATCAGGCGATGAGTGAAAGCGATCAAAAGATGAAGGATACCGTAGCTGACAGAATTCTGAGAATCAATCACATGGGAGTTAAATGGATGAATATGAAGTAGAGAAGAAGCATAAGAAAATATTTCGGATCGAATACTTGGAGAAATGTGATGATCAAGGCTAGAAATCACTCTCATAACAAGCTATGGGCTTGGTGACGCAGGCGAAATCGACCTATGAAGACAGGTACAGTAGTCTCCAGGCAAGGAGAAATCCGGGATGAATTGGAGGAGACGATGAGATGTGTAGTAAATCATCCCACGATGAGACAGGGAATTCCTTGGACGATTCCATCAAAATTATAATAATAATTTTGATGGAATTCGGTAAACAAAAGCAAAACTTATCTTGGAAGAATAATTTTAGTGAATATGAAGGTAAGAAAATACTGATGCTTCACAAATGACAGCGCAGTGAAGTCAGTGGTTGTTAACATGGGCGGTAGCGTCCCTCCTGGGGGCGCTGTGGATGCTGAGGGGGGTGGAAAGCGTTACAATACTACTAATATAATAATACACTTGAAAAAAATATAAAATAAACTTGACTTCGTTTCAATTTCGATATCAGATTCAGTGTTCGTTTGTCGAACATTGAATCTGATATCGAACAATTAGCAGGATCTCATCACGCTTAGGGGTTAATACAGTAAATATTAATTTGTATCACATTCACTAATTTTTAATTAGTTATCAGTTCAAATATGTTAATGGTCATTTAGGTTTACCTAATAACATATTAGAATTATCTTACTGAGTCATTAACCTAATGCAAAAATGAGCAGGGAGAGCCAGGCCATACAAATAGTTGAAAGGGGGCGCCAAGCAAAAAAAAGGTTAAGAACTAATGAGTTAAGCGATCACTTAACTCAAAATGATTCTGTTTGAACCCAGTAGCTATCTGGATACTGAGATGGAAATTTAAAGGTTTAAGGTAGGAAATTTGTCAAATGGCCTTCAACAACAGATTACCAAAATAGTAATTTATGTAACTAATAAAGAATAAGATGCTCGCATTAAATAACTGCATAGTTGGGAGAAAAGTTAAATCATTAAATAATTAAAATGTATAATTTGACAATGTTGAACACATTATTATTAACAGCGACCTCCAGGGGGTCAGAGACTCATCGAGGGAGGCCCACACAGTCCATATTTAAAGTCATTGATGATCTCCAAAGGCGATCAGTTTCACTCAAGCAACGCTCTGGTAGAAAAATCTAACCTCTTACCCCTTTTTTTTAATTTATTCATTCTCGACTTGGATCCCCTCTTCTCCCTCTATAAAATTAAAAATTTCATTCACTGGTTGGTGTATTATATTATCCTTTCAAACGTTTGTATGTCTGTATCGTATATATCCCTTTTTCTGCTGTTTGTTAGTGTCTGCAGTCAACAAATTCTCAATCTGTCCTCATAATTTACAAGCAATTCCGACATTTTTATCTCTCTCTCTCTCTCTCTCTCTCTCTCTCCACTATATCTGCATCACCTCACAAACAAAGAAAGAGACCAGGTCTACCCAAGTTCAGATGAGGTCGTATTAGCACCTTGTACATAGAGAAAATAATTTCCTTATCCTTACATGTCAATATTCTTCCAGCATTGCAATTATCCTCCGAGTTATATTTGCAATCTTCGCTATAGGGCCGTTGAATTTCAACGACCATTGAGCAAGGATTCCCTACCTGATCAGTTTCTTCTAGCATAATCTCACCAGTATAATATGGCACTGATAAATCATTATAACACTGCTTAACTTTATATTTACTAAATGACAACCATGTTCACACGCTCAGAGATTCAACCTATACAAATAAAGTGCTGCATGTTAGTCGCATTCCAGCCTACCCTGCCTACCTTTGCATCATCGGCAACAGCTGTATGAGCCCTATTAAATCTTTTCCGATGTTGTTAATGTAAAGACAATAACAATGGACCAAAAACAAATCTCTTCTGTATCCTCCCCTTACACCACTTTTTGATTGCTGTCAGTCATCTCATCCAAGCTAATAGTTCATAACCCAATCCCATAATCCTTCAACTTAGGATACAACACTGATAGGTCAATAGCTGGATACATCAGCTATTGATCTCTGTTCTTTCCACTTCTCTAGGATATAAGCATCTTCGCTGATATCACATCAATCTCTATGGTCGAATTCTTATTCAGTTTATGCAACAGTTCTAGTATCTCCTTCTCATTCATCTGCGAATCTTTATCCAGTGAAGAAGTAGTTTTGAGCTCAATGTTGCATACACTCAGTTGATAGCTTCTAGCAGAGTGGGCACTCATTAGTTGAACAATCTCTTCTGCATCTGTCACCCGTATATCACCTACATTCAGCAGTGTTATTCTTTCCTTTACTTGAAGCATAGCGATCGAATTCTTTTCAGTTATCTTTAGCTTGCAGAGCCAGTTTTCATACTCAGACTGAACTTTCCTTACAATACTTTTAATTTTTCTGGCCTATTCCGAATAATTTCCATACTAACATCATCCTTATGCACACGGTATTCCTTACACATCAAATTTTCTTAACAATCTCTTGTTTAATAAGACTGCACATTCACTACACTTCTAACTTATTTATTCTTCGAACTCTAGGAACACATTCTGATATCGCATCATTTAGAGAACATGTCAGTTGCCATCTCATGTTGATCAGTTAATTGATCAACATGAGATGGCAACTGACAAGTGGCGCCATCTCATGGGTCCTAATACTAACACTATATGCATTGTCAAAAACAATGTGGGTTCTAGAGTCGATTTTTCTTAAATTTACGGGACGAAAAACCCACTTACCCGTGCAGGATACGATCTCTAGAACCGTCGAAGAAAGGCTTAGAAAAAGAGTTCCTCAATACACCAAGAGAGCGCGTGTGTGTGTGTGTGTGTGAGAGAGAGAGAGAGAGAGAGAGAGAGAGAGAGAGAGAGAGAGATCGCCAAAATTTATTTGTTATTTAAATTCTTTGTGTTTTAAGCAAAACAATACAAATAAAATATTTTTCCAAAATCACTTATTTCTAAAAATAAGTGATTTGTTAACTGTTCTAATTTTAGAAATTAGAAAAATTAGAAAAAAGGAAACTTACAGGATAAACCTAAAGGAGCTATAAATGCCACTATAATAAGAAGTCGCAAAGCACAATGGATATGGATTAGATACTGCTAATGCGTAGAAAGTTCTCTTTTCTCTCCAGTTGCATCCTGTCTGCTGCCTGCATTCTATACTTATGACAATAATGAAAATAATACTGTGTTCATGTAGAATGAAACGAGTTTTATTTTAATAAGGGCATTCTCATTTACTGATCCATTTTTGGCTCTCCTTCATTCTGAACTCTATATGCTTCTTTTTCTGTATAATACTATTAAAGGTTCGGTTTTTTTTTGGGTTTTTTTGCGCGGTCTAAATGAGAACCATTGACTAACATTCATCTTTAAACTTAGGGATGTAATCCCACCTCGGACACGTGCATGTATTCAATTAGTTGTGATTGTACAGCAAGTGGATTTTGAACAAACCAAAACCTTAGTTAAAACTGAATCTTGATGAGAGTGAGAGAGAGAGAGGGGGAGGGAGATCAATTTTCTGGGAAGGAATTGATTTGTTGATCAGTTAATTGAAGGCATGGTAATTACTGCACATCATGCTAATCATGCGATTATCATGATGCGCAGTAATTACCATGCCTTCAGTTAACTGATGAACAAATCAATTCCTCCCAAAAAACGTCCTACTAATAAAGCACTGTTTGAAATTGGTACATACACTGTAGCAGTAATATTTGACAACTGAAACTTGAATATAAGTCTACTTGACATGCTTTATAACTGAGCGAACTCTGAGACCATTGAAATGACCACATTGACAGTTCCCGTATTTGCAAGTTTCTCCAAACTATGCTTATACATTGTTTGGTGAAGTTCACTCGGTTGCCTTTGGAATTTGTAGGGTACTTGATCTATTCTGGCACATAGGTCTGTTCAGTAAATTACCAATCTATGGTTTGTTCTTTCTAGATTTGGTAATTGGGTCGTCAGCTTCAGCTCCATTCGTTTAACTACGTGCTATGATAAGACTTCATCTCCTCAGATTTCTTTGACAAAGCTAGAATATCTTAGGACTGTATTTTCACCCACTTTTGCTCCTATCTCAGATCCTAACAATAGCTTTTCCGATGACTCTGTACTTCATTCTTCCTGTTCTTCATTTGAAGAACCTTGTAGTACATAATCAGTCGAAGTTTAAAGATCTTCCATCAACGATTTTTGAACTCTTATCTCCTTGTTACTCTTCAGTGGACAGAGGACAACCTCGTGAACGTCGATATTACCAAAACACAGTACTGTCCTATTTCTCGGAAAAAAAAATCTCACATCACTTCTGCTATCTTTTGATGATACCCAGATCTCTAAAATAATAATCATCTTAGGCTTACATACACATCTAACCTCTCCTGCCACCACCATCTCCGCCATAGCCTCTTCAGCATCCCAAAACAAAGCTGTTATTTGCTGGCCAAGATTGTATTTTCCGATCTTAAGAAATTCTGATATTGTATATTTTTACATTTATTCTTATAAACTTATCCAGAAAATAGGTAGCTCCTTGACCTCTCCGAAAGATTTAAACTCTTAAAAAAATATCCAGAGCATATAGAACTTACTGCTTCTGCATTGATCAGACTAGAAGGAAAAAATTTGAGATTAGCAAAGCATTACTGTTATGAGAGTCGTTGCTCATAACAGTAATGAAATACCAAGCCTAATTGCAGACACCTTTTCCATTCAATGTGTAATCGAATACAGCCACAATGCCAGGACTTAGGGAAGAAATTTCAAACTCCAAGTTTAAAAGATTTCTGAAGTGATTCGCTATATAGATTGATTTTTCGCGATCAGTGGAGATCTCTAATCCAAACTTTTAATATTTCAAACTTCAATTATACTAAACACTTGAAAGCATTACAGGCGCTTATGGCAAGAGTACCCTTTGTAACATGTGGTTACCCACCTCAGTTTATATTGTTTAATATTTTCTGCTTCATTCTTTGATCATGTAAACTACTAGAATTCTAAAGGAGCTATTAGCTTTTAAAATAACGATTTGATTTTAATATTTATGCTTTACTAACAACATTAAAATGCAGTTTCTAAAATAAGATTGTAAGCTTATTGTACACTGGCATCAGGAAGAGGAATGGTGCAATAATGTGATTAACCTTATTCTGGAGACTAAACAGAATTTCTGAGCTATTTCATGCTGGCAGTACTTAGGATAGTCTCACCCGAGGCAATGAAATTCATTTCTCACCTAAATCCATGCTTATCATATATGATTCAGACTCACAGCCTGTTGGTTGGAGATACCATGCTAGACAAATTTGATCAAATGAATGCACGGTAATTAAACGTATCGTCTCCCTAAATGGGACATATTGATACTGGCCAATAAGAATGGAGAGAAGGGCACATGCATTCTGGTTATTTTATGTGGATACATACTTATCTACCACAAAGTATGAGTGCTGTTGACATATGTATGTCAACAGCAGGAAGTCATGAATCAACGATGCTTGGCAAAATAGTGGAAGGCTGCAAGTCATCATAATCTGGATCATATTCTATTTCTTCTGCTGCCGCAATGTTGTAGTCTGCCGAACTTCTGTCAAACCGAGATTAACCGCTGCCTCGGATGTGATGCACACTTCCAATACGATGTTGTTTCAGTGTTATTTTGTATCTATTCTGCACTTTTATGTCTGGTGCATTTTACACAAGTCAGGATCCGTTATTCTGTTTCCGAAGAATATTCAGAATCTATTGCAATAATCCAATTTATAAAGACTGAACGGGAGGTATGAAGAAGCAACAGATGTCCTTGAGGGTACTGGCAATCTATCAAATAACTTAAGCCGTATACTTTCTAGAGTACTATTTATACACTCGTAATATTATCCCTGCAATACCGGAAACCTTAGATGAAAAAGTCAGGATTTTCTCTCTCTGTTTAAAGTTAGTTTGTTCTTGATTCGCATTCATACATTCTCCTTCCATGCTTTGTTTCACTCTAATAAAACTTCCCCCATAGAAAACATTGAGAGGATGATACGACATTTGTCCTTTGCTGGAGAAATCTGAAGAGGTAATGTAGGTGAAAAGACGTAAAGAATGTATCATTTTGAGCTAAATAACTTGGGAATGATAGATGGTGCTAATCCGTGATAATATTCCATATATCAAGATTGATTTATGCACATCTATGATTATTTAGAAACTTAAATCCTTATACTCAACTCCAACAGTACTTTTAGAATACTAGTTTTAATCCCACTAATTGAATGAACTGTGCAGCGGCTATCATCCGAAGGTATAAAGCAAGGTTTCATTTCTCGGAGATTTTTTTTTTTTTTTTGCATCCTTGAGATGATTTTAATATTTCACTCACGGAGTTAGATTCTACTCAATATACATTATATCCGATTAAGGATATAATTAACTGCGATATAAAAAAGAATCACACTTACGAGGCAGGATCGGAGTAGAAATTAAAACACATATTTATTCGTTCAAGATAAAGAAGAAAAATTAACGTGTTTTTATTTTAAACAGAAAATCGAATTATATTTTTTGCCGACCAAGTTTGAGATTTTCAACTGAACCTGAGTGCAGACAGTACTATACAAGTACAAAAAAGCAACATATTCTGGGTCTGCATATTCGTAAACAAGAGTAATGTAATTACTCTTGTTTACGAATAAGAGTAATGCAATAGTACAGTTAACCTAATACTTTTATGATAGAAGGATTTTTATTATTTCTTAAATTTTCAAATAAAAGAGAGACATTATAGATGGTAGGTGTAACTGGGAGGAGAGACAGAAATTAGAAGCAGCCTTCGTATGGTAATTAATTCAGTGAGTGACCTAACTTCACTCTTTGAGGATTCCTTAATAAGATTTTAACCTAGCTCTCTCTCTCTCTCTCCGTCTCTCCTCTTTAGAGTTCTTATATATAAAGAGAACAATAAGTTACTTCCTTTTTCAAAATGTATACCAGACAACTTTCTCGAACCTATCTCGCTAGTATTTCTATTCTCTAGCGAGGTTCCATTAAAACTTTTCGATCCTTGAGACCTTTCACTTATGTACATTACTTTTATGCTCCGGAAGCCATTTATTACTGGGCTTTTATTAGTCTTTCTTCTGACAGTTTACATGACCTGCAATATTCGGCATTTAAAAAGTAGGTCATTCTGTTTCGCTTTGAAAATTTTCTTAACTTGTTTCTTCTGATGTCCTTGGAGAACCGATCTTTGATATTCAACCAGATCATCTTCCAAGTGTATTCTTCAGTCACTCAAAAGGTAATCATTATTCCCTTAGTAATTTCAAGCAATCTTTTGATGTTTGCCTCCATGATCTAGAGTTACATTTTCTTGAAGATCTGTGGATATTTGGATACTAATTGTTTGCGTTCTTTGTTAATATACCTATTTCTGTTATTAGCTATCGAATTAGAATATCAGAATGATGTTAGAACTGACCAAGTGGAGAATGCTGTATAAAATCTTCGTATTATCCTAAATTTTCTTTCTATAGCTTTTGCTTCCGAAATCCATGGTCATCTTTAGTTATTTCATATTAAACTTTTTTTGATTTCTCGGAGGTTCTTTTACTTCGCTTTTGGACGAGCCTATCACCTTCTATCACCTCGATAGAAGACTGATTGACGTGTTATTCGGGAGCTATTGATGATGTCACTTACACCATTACAACCACTAATTAGATATTTTAATTAATGTTACAAAACCTAGTTTCAAATGTTGTTCATTTCTTAAAGATCCTACGCATATTCTTTTTACCTTCAGGATTCCTTTTGTTATATATATATATATATATATATATATATATATATATATATATATATATATGAACAGAATTAGGTAAATAAAATAGCAGGCAGATGAATTAACTTATTAATAACGAATGACATACTTTGCAGGAAGCGTCCCTTTGGTGTACCAATCATTACTGAAGGAATATTAAATTGCTAAGGTCTAATTAGACGCACTGATGAAGTTGTTACTTTCATAGCTGAGCGATGATTAAAATATATTTGTGTACTTCCGTGTTGGGTTGTGGTTATCACCAAATTAAAGGTAGCGCAACTGTTAATTAGTGAACGAAACTCCAATTTCTCCTGATTATTCTATAAACAGTCCCTTTTATCTGTGAGCAAAAGGGATGTCCTTGAGGGACAGGCTTGATCATTTCTAACGCAGATCATGAGTAATGAAGACGTTCTTAACAAGGTAGCAATTTGACTACGCGACTCATTTTAGTTGGACGTGTCTAATATATAATTGATATAAGCTTAAATAAATGAGCGACTCCATTATGAATGTGATCGTATGCGATAAAATTCTGAACTAATTTTAAATTCATGAAATATATAAATCTCGATAAAGGCTAGGCAAAAGAGGCATAGTTGCTGAAGGAGTCTTCGCTCTCTAACCAGTTCGAATTCCACTGTGACATAGTTGCCTGCCAAGTCAAAAGTATGACAATAAGTATAAAATAAAAAAAATAAAAAGTATAGTGAGTGTGAGAAGATTACTATCGTCCGGTGTGAAATTACTATTCTGCTTATTAAATGTCTGAAATGACTTGAAAAATTCATGTTTAGTCTCAGCAGGGAAAATCCAGTACCTTGCATAAAGATGGCAGCAAACCCACAGCACTTTTAAGCACCATAGGTAATCATCCTGATACCATGTTCGAGAGTTCCAATATTGTTTTCAAGCAATTTCAGCCTTCAATAGTACCAGTTCTTTGGAAGCATGGCCGAAGCAGACTATGAGGCCAGGGTATTATGTCAGTCGGCTGCAGGTTTTCTTATGATCGGTTTGCTGTTTTATGGAATGAAAACGCCACGTTTACGAAGGAACACTTCCACCTGCGTCTCAGACCGGCTACCTCAACTTTAGAAGAAGAAAACCACTTGTCTAGGTCTTTATAAAGGGCAACATCAATACCTCAAGAACAGAGTAGAAGTCTTACACCGAGAGTTGAACCTCATCGAGATAAATACTTCATATTATGGAATACTTTTCCCTAAATTGGAAATCATCTTCAAAGTAGACATCTATGATGAGTCAGATTATTTAGCATCACATCCGATGCAACTAAGGCTATGAGTGTGTATATTTATGAGTTGAAAGTTGTCGTTTTTTTAACTAGGTCTACTATAAATTAATGATTCCAAGAAATTATATTCTTGGTTTTAATCCTTTATCTAAGTAAGCAAAACAATGTTTTGCGAGTGAAATATCTTCACGACTGAGCTACCTGTATATAGAGTGTGATGGTTTCACATCAATTGCCTTATTATCCCCCATTATAGACACATGTATAATGCTATAACTTTACGGGAAGACCACTACCCAAACCGGTTTCAACTTTTAACGAGGTGTATTTAAGTGCGGGAATACTCCTCCAAAAATTCGTGCGATCGCTCAGATCGCCCAATAATAAATGATCCTCCGGATTACTCAACTCATTATTCAGCAGTGGCTCTTCTCAGCGACAAGCCCACTCTGTCTCCGAGCAGAACCTTCAGCGGTGGTTCTGCCCAATAGCAGGCCTATTCCATCACCAAATAGAGCTGCTCATATTTCAGGAAAAAAGCATCCACTTCGGTGATCCATCTCTGTGGAAACCACACAGAATGTGATTTTCACATGCGATTCCCCCCCCACACACAAATAATGTGTATATATATATATATATATATATATATATATATATATAACTAAAGAAAGAACCAAAAGACTTCTTCATTTCGGGATGTAATATTACATTGGCAAAGTGGATATTAAATCCAACGTTATTTCAAAAGTTTGTAGAAACTTTGAAACTTCATAAGTTGACCCGAGAATTTACGAGAATAGAATCCTTGGCGATGCAGAGGACTACTTAAAAGACATGGGCGATGCTCAAGCATCCATATATTCATCTTTTATTATTGCATTGGATAAAGGTTTCGCTGGCCTGACAATTGTTTCCAACTGGGTGATTCTCTTTAATGACCTGGCAGAAACCTTAAGAGAGCAAAAACTCTCGTTTAGTACTAAGGAAATCGAAATGTCAGAAAAATGCATTTTTTGTAAGTGAACTTGAGAATCTTTCATAGTTTCTACAAACATTCGGCTTAGAAATAATGTTGGATTTAATACCAACTTTTCATATGTAATTTTACATCGCCGAAATAAAGCCTTTTAGCTCTTTCTTCAATAATTACGCACTGACCGAGAGTTCACTTACGAAAAACAACTTTCTCTGACATCTCAATTTCCTTAGTACCGAAAGACAGTTTTTGTTCTCTTAAGGTTTATGCCTCTTGAGCATCCAGCGATCGGTGTTTTCCGGCATCGATGTTTTCGTTGACATGGCCTCTATCTGGGCCGTGTCGACGAATGCCTTTCCCTGAAATATAAGCAGTTTCTACTCGATGGTAGAGTGAGCCTGTTACTGAGTAGAACCACCAATGAGTTAAATGATCCTTCTGGTCACTAGTTGGGTTCAGAGTGATCTGGAGGATCGCCTAGTTTTTGGAGCAGATTATTTACTTATATCGTGGTCTCTGAAGAGAACCAACTAGTTCGAAACAGTTTTCAGGCCAGCGAAACCTTCGTCGAATAGAGTAATAAAAGGCGAATATATGGAAGATTGAGCAGCGCCCATGTTTTTTAAGTAATCCAAACTAAGACAACTTGGGATGAAGGATTGCGTTATCCTAAGCTCTCGTCAACTTATGAAACTTTCATAATTTCTTCAAACATTTGACCTTGAAATAATGTTGAATTTAATATCCATTTTATCTATCTGATACATATATACACGAGGGTGTGTGTGTGTGTGTGTGTGTGTGTAGTCAATTGCTCATGTTCTCTGATCTAGTTTACTATTTTGTAAAAGTAAAAACTTCACGATTTCGAATATTAACTCATTACTTACTCATACTACGTTGAAAAGTTCTTAGAAGTTTCACATATTGTGGAAGAGATTCGAACTTTGCGTTGCAAATGTTGGAGACATACAGTATGGGACATAAAATTAGACATTTTACGTCGGTCTCAATATATAAATCCTACATAATTAATAATTACCTTAATTAGTTCAACTCGCTGTAATTTTCAAATTCACTTCTTAACAATAATTCCTTTATTAGATTTGTCAGTATTAGGAGAAATGGATCACGCCTGAATATCACACCCTAAATTAATATGTAAGGGGGATGTTTGAATCGATATTGGATACTAGCAAAGGAGGCCATAATGAAAATCGAATTCACAATATTAAAAGAGTTGGGAACAACACGAATTATGAAATTGTCCTTATGATTTTGGTAGAATCGTTTCGATGGTCCACTCCATGGATGGTAACAAGATTCGAGAAGACATGCTGTGACATTCAGACGTCACTCCTATCAAAGACCTAACAAAACAAAGCCTGCACTTTGCATATTGACAGCAAGATGAATCAACTATCTCTCAGTTACCCTTCATCAACAAAAACAACTAACATAGAATATACTTGACCAGACGACCTTTTTTCAATTAAAAGCGTGAATATTTACCCATGCCTACTTGTAATATTTTCTTCTTTTACAGCGAGTGGGAATACAATGAATTTGCATACTTCCGTATTCCATCTGAGGGTGCTGTTAGTTGTTCTGATATGCTAATATGCAGACTACTATTGCTCTAAATTGCATTTACGGGCCACAATCAGTCAAAATTCTCATTTGTGGCTGATCCACTGGACTGTACGATTTATGTAACTTACGGGCCACAGTTTAGTCAAAGTGTCTAATTGTGATTTGCCTACTGGACTACGAGGCACAAAATTGATTGGTGTCGAGCATTCTTTTATACACCAATTGTTAAAAATTAGCATATTACTTGAGAAAAGCTTGCAGTACGGAGAAACTGCAATTTGGTCCTTCTAAGATTTGAATTTTATTCAAATACACAACCAACTTAATTTTTCTTTTCTGGCATATTTGCATAACAAGGAAAACTCAGTTTAGCATTGAAGGATTTTTTTTTAAAATTTTAACTCTAAAATTAAAGCAAAGAAAAATTTCCAATCTTACAGAGTATCTTCCATGTATGAAAGCACCAAATGTATTTGTTATTACAGCGATGCTTCAAGAGAGATAGCAATAGCGACTGAAGAAGACCGACAGAGAGAGAGAGAGAGAGAGAGAGAGAGAGAGAAAGAGAGAGAGAGACCATCGTTTGTTCGTCCATGAATATTTCATTATCAGCAAACGATCAAACATTCAGCTAAGCCGTGAGCATTATTCATGCACTAGTAAATCGCTTCGGCCAGGATTTTCTATCTCGCTTCAATGTACTTCCTATGAGTACGTGCAGGAATAAGTGAACGATGAGTTTAAGAGGATACGACGGAATAAATGATTAGCACAAGCACACGAAATGAATCTTCTGTCTGAAACTTTTGCCACGAAAACGAATTATGCGTAATCAGTTGACTCTCCTGTCGTATGGTTTTAACAAATTCTCCGTCAGTTTTACAGATGAATCGGATGAGATAACATGGCTTTAATTTGTTTGAACGGTCGTGCACTAACTTTTGTTGACTGAACTGAATGTTCTTGTCATCTTCAGCAAAGCCTCCTATCTTGCTATTAGCCCAATGAGTGATAATGATCAAGTTAGACTTAACACTTTTCAAATAAAAAGGCAGTACTTGTGAAATGAAGGTGACCAACTAGATTTATGATTATCATTATTATTGTTGTATTTATAGATGCAGCAACTTATTACCAAAAATAAAATAAACCCTTGGGTACAAAAATTTACAAATTGGTAGGCCAGTGGAAGTGGCAATTGCATCCAGGGCGGTAGGCGCCCAAAGAAAGACTGAAGTTCGATTCTAGTCGCCGACCATAGGAACGCTTTAGGTCTTTATTAGTCGCTCTCTGGTACGGACAATCGTTTTTTTTTTTCTGGAAACACAAGAAAATCGACCTCAGAGTCCATACTATTTCGAACAATAAATGTAGTGTTAGGAAAAGGGACCACGAGATAATGGCATTTTTCAGATATCTCTTCATCGGTTGCCAATTATTTTGATAGTATTGGCTACAGGTGGAGATTAAACTAACTCCGTCTCCAAAAGTTAGACAGGACGAAAAAGGCGTCAGCGGATTTCTTTTTCTTTAAGGTAGTTGCTTGGCTTGCGTAGATTAGTGGTAACAATAATGACATCATATCGGGAGGGGGGGAAAATTCCATTTCAGTCACTGACTACAAGCCCAAGAAAAACTGGTTGATAACCCCTACAACTAAGAAGAATCGACATTATTTCACATTGCTAAATTGAATTAGGTACATGACAGAAGAAACAGTATTATATCTTTGCGTCGCTTTCGTCTATGCATGAGTCTTAAAAATTACATTACGTATACTTGACGGGCACTATCAATGTCGAGAGAAACTCATGCAAAATCAGTGAATGCTGAATTTTTTTCCCCTTTTCTAGGACCCATTCCATACTAAAGTGCAATTAAAAATAAATTAATTCCTACGTTTTAATAGCCAATATTTTACACAAATAACTTACTATTAATATCAACTAAAACTTCACCGAAAACATGTTAAAATCAGTTGACAGTTTACAATAAGATTTATCATCTTTCCGATTTATCATAACGAACAAAGCCACTGCAATAAGCACTTCAAAAAATTAAATACTAACTTCTATTTCAGCTGGAGTTGTACCGTTTGCATATCTTAAAAATTCCAGCGAGACTTTCAATAAAGTAACAAACTTTATTCCGATCATGTTTGGTTTTAAAAGCACTGAATGTTTTCCTAAGAACATACATTGAGAAGGCATACATTGCCTGTGTATTCATCTGCGTGCTAATGTGTTGTGCTTACGTTGCATCTTCACGTGCGATTTGTTGAAATAATTTCCCAGGAGATCTGGAAATGCGTAGCCATTCGAACAAGCTTTAGTCTCCTGACACAATTTCCTCGTCTGCAATTGTGCAGTTCGAATGATGTGCGTCTTCTTTAAGACGTGTCTGCTTCGCGAGTTATTCGACGGCTAACAAAAATACGGAAATTAGAAGTTAAAAGAATTGCATTGTCTATAATTGACTGTGACAGTGAAAGCATTTGTAGGTCGCATTTACGCGAAGTTGCCAGTAGAAGTTTACAGCTTTTGGTATTTCTCTGTACAAACCAATTGTCTACTTTTTTTTAGTTTATTTTTATCACCTAAATCCTTCAGAGGGCGCAAAGCACATTAATTGTTATGGCTATTTTAAAAGTTATTTGTCGTAATATAATTGTATTATTATGATCATGAAACATTTAAAAATATGGTTTAATTATCGAAAATATTTAAGACTTTGCGGTATATAATTAAATATAAATTACGTCATATTTTAGATATAAAACAAATTACTTTAGCAACGATATAAAATGTGAGTTGCGTCTTATCCGTCTCAGACTAAATATTTTCTAGATACTTTTTTTGTATAAAATATGCACAACAAAAATTTTTAATATACTTTAACTTTATCATAAAATACTTTACTAAAGTCTAACAACATTTGCTATTAAGTTGTTTTACCTCTATCAAAAAAACCTCGAGATAGACACATACAAAAAATAATTTCTTAAATACGTTTGGCAATGGATGATCGCCAATTGGTGGCGCATGGCTTACGAGTGACGTCATTCATATTTTTATATCCATTGGCTGTATCCAAAACATAATAATACTGTTAACGGAAGCCTTATAGCTGTGTGGGGAAATCGGAAACAGAATCAATTAGATATAAAAATAAAAATGTAATTTTTATTGTATTTTCTCGAATCACCACTAATGGAACTACACTTGTCGTTTTCCTTCTTACAAAATTTTCCAACATGATCTTAAATTACGTGAAATGTTAATTTCCATCTGAATTTTAAAAAAAATCAACTAAACTATGAAACTCTTAGAAATAAATACTGTACTTCGGTTGTATATAGCGAAAGTGACTGGATTCTAGAAAATTTTAGAAAATTTTCTAGGAATTGTTTGTTGTAATCTTCCGGAAAGAAACCTAGTGCCTGGTCCTAAGAGAAAAAGTAGTTCTAGGGTAATTATTATATTTTCTCTGTGCAGAAGTTGATTACAACTTTGCATTCTAATAAAAGCACGTTATTCTAAACTAATACCACTGTTGCACTGCCTCCACGAAACGCTTAACTTGTCTGTATTATTTTTCTCCATGAAGAATAACATCGCACAACTGCAGGGTAGAAGGGCCAAAGCAAATTCTAAAATAATAAACTCGATGGCTGATTAAGTATAAAAGCCCAGCTGTCATGAGCGTAGAAGTATATCGTGCTTACTGTTGTGTAAATAAACCGTCGAAAGGTTATTTACAGAAGAGATATTCCTTGATATGCTTGTGGTGTATTGGAAGGATTTATCTGGTATCAGATAAACCCTTCTAATAGAATAGGGGGGGATAAAGAGGAAGAAGGATAGAAACAAAGGAATTAAGGAAAAGGAACGCTTTTTGTGCAATTTCTTATTTTAAAATCAGCGAAGTTTAGTCAATATCCCAAAACACCAAATTGTTTCTATCGATATGCACATCAACGCAGAATGGCTTTGTTATTGCATGTTCCTCTTTATCCTCCATTTTAACTTATACGATCACACCTTAACACAAAGCAGTATTAAACTTGATATGTGCAAAACGTGTCACGCTGTGAAGGAACAGCAGTTTATTTCGCACAAAGGAACAACTGAGCAAATCGATCCAGATAAACAATTCGTTATTAATCCAATCAGCCTTCTTTTTTGTAGTTATATTACATTATTTTTGCATCAAGATCATTTCTAGAATACCTTCCTTAATCCAATCAATCTTGTTGACATAATTCCTAATTACTACATTCTCTTTCTTCCCTAATTTCACTGGGTGCAGATGTTATGTGAAAATCTTGTGTGCTCACCGCAGTTCCCACATCACTGCCAGAATTAAAAGCAGCGAGAGTCAGGGTGGTAGAAAACATTCCAGATGAGATGAGGTATGTCAACTATCTCGGGAGTCGTTCGCACTACGTGATAGACGTCGCAGACTGGCACACTGAACACACACACACACACACACTCATCGAGTTCAGTAAGTGATGTGTGACATATTTAATGAAACGACCCCCATCTTATCTTATTTAAAGTATATTATTACGGAATTAGCCCTGTCGGTGAGTATAGTGAGCTAACAGGAGGCTTCTGAGAGTTGTTTCTCGTAAGAAGTAATATTTTAGAGCTAATAACTTCACTTAAGTCTCTTAAACAAAACTGCTTGTATATAAACAAACTGTTTTACTTGAATTCACTGAAACATAATGCCTTTGGGATAATCTCAAAACACTATTGAATCCGAAGTACAGATTCTGTAATTCGGTTTGAACTTGTCGATTGTGGAAGGCGTTTCTTTTGCGAGATTCTGAATTAATTTATAGATGATTCAAGCTTAATCGTTATTTTAAAATGAAATATCTTAAAATATAAGCGTGGTATGAATTATCTGTTAATTCACACTCAACTGAATCCAAGAAAAATCTGTACATCGGTGAATATGGACGATACCTTTTCGGTGGCAATCTGAATTCGAATCCAGTCTAGGATGCACACGCTTAGTGTACACGTACACGCTTAGTCAACGATATTCCTAAATGTGTACGTGGTGAACTCACTTCAAATCTCTTAATCTAGCACAACTAATAAATATTCTTCAGCAACAAACGTAGGCATATACTCGACTCTCCTGAATAGTCAGTCTGGTGGAACGGCTAACTGGTAGTGTATAATCCCCATTCTCCTAACCAACAGACGATAGCTTCAGATCCCAATGGTAGACTGATATCATCATCATCCAGTGTGAGACTACCAACCCTGCTTAATGGAGGCTAAAGTGGTTGAAGATCTGTGTTTGGTCTCAGCAGGGAAAACGAATTACTTTACACATCCACGGTACTAAAAAAAGGAAAGCGAAATGTCGTTCAGCAGTAGACGTTTGTCATTCGAAGAATAACAAATATAGTACACCTAATCTTCGATTTACACGGTACTCGAATTGTTTTGTTATGAGTATTGTACCCATCGGTAGCGTACAACTGAGTATGTCACGCCAATTATTAGACTGGGTACACTGAAGTATATTCTTCCAGATACGTGCGTGCAATTTTTAGCTATAATAATAAAGATATTAAATAATATATTTTATAGAATGTGGATTTAAATTATTATTATAAGAATATAACTGGCCCACTAGCTAATGTAAGTGCTACTGTATTATTTATTAACTTAAATTGTTTGAAAATAATATTAGCAGACAATTGTTCAACGATCACTTATATATACTGTACCTTTAAATATTATAAATTATTTTTATAAATAATTTATATATATATATATATATATATATATATATATATATATATATATATATATAAATGTTATTATAAATTGTTAGAATAAAAAATAGTTTTATTTTATAGCGCATTTTATCCTTGAATTTTGTCGTGTAACTACGCATATAAAGAGTTTTATTTTAAAAGATCTTAAAAAAGATTTTAAAAGATTTTATTTTAAAAGATCATTTATTTTAAACATATGTAGGTATTAGAGTGTTGCGGAACTTTTACAATCACTTTTCTATACAAATGTTAATCTATTTTATTAATTCTTTTAACGTACAAACTAATTCTTTATCCACTTCAAGACGATCTACGTGTTTGTATTGCTCCCAAAGCAGATGGACAAAAAAGATTTCACCCGAACTCTTAGCTCTACATTAAGACATTAACGAAAAAAGAAAAAGAAAAAAAAATAACACTTAAAAGTCAAGCCAACACGTACGATCGAAAATAAATTACATATACAAGTGAAGTGGTTCTTAAGAATAATAAAAGTAAAATTTGTCACGTAACAGCATTATTTTGTAATAGATAACTTTACTGAGCCATTTACTTTGACTATTTTTTTACTGCATTAAAAAATAACTTGGTTTGAATGTGATTAAATATTAACTAGCTTTCATGTAACACTAAAAATATTCCATTCCTTTCATTCCAATTATAAAAAAGAAAAAAATGGAGTATGTCGAGCTGAAACGCAAAATATTAAGAGGTAATAGCGCCAATCTTTTACCACTCATCTGCTCAACTGAATCTCATGGTTTCCATGGAAACCATGCGTCATATCTGTCAGTCAACAAAGAAACTTTATATATAGCGTGACAGAGAGAGAGAGAGAGAGATGTGACGTGGTATTCGAGATAATTGAAGATAGCTCGATGCTTAACGTTAAATTGATGTTGAAGTATTCTAACTTAGTTATGGAATGTAGCGAAGCGCTGATGTGCAATAAAATGGAAGAAAGTGGGGGGGGAAAAGTTGAAAGTGCAATACTACATGCCTTAAATGTTTGAAGCTTATACGGCCTTTGAGATTCTCCCCCACAAAAAAACGTTTTGCTTACATATCTGCCTGTACATATTACATAAGGTTTTATGAAAGAATTTAATTAGTTGGAGTGGCATAAAAAAACAGCAAAAAGAGAGACAAATCTTGATTGACAAAACTTGTGTGTAGCAATGTATTGTCCTTCGTTTGGCTGAAACGATTTCGTCTTAATTTACAAAAGTGTTCACGAAGGGTTGAAACGTAGTTCTGTTCATCAAATCACGGAAAGAACATCTAGATACTACCCACTACAGCTTACTGAAAATCCCTAATATATTAAAATCCATCTTGGAGATCACCGGTAACAAAGACGCTCTTAACTCCGTTGCGTTTCATAGGGATGGCGAATGTTGGACAGCTGATTGCAATCAGCACGTGATTAATGTGGTCACCTATTGGCTGCTAAATATTAATGAAACATCTCCTGTGGATTAAACCCATTGTCCGATTGTCATGGATGATTTGTCGTATTTCAATACGACAGTCAAGAAATGTTCCATACATTTCCTAAAATTAACTGATAAAAATGAATCCCTCTTATTATTATTTTTTTTTTCACTCAGCCAGTTGGCTTTTTTTTATTTTGGTTCAAAACTGTGAACTTTAGCAGTTGTCAACAGAGTTTGGGTCAATCTCCTCCCATAAAATAAAAGCGTGCGTGAGATTCCATGCTGGCAAAAATGTCACGTGACATTCAGATTACCGCATACGAAAAACACCTCTGTCTGCTACCATGCCACTATTCAAATTGCTCTTCTTACTTCAACTGCTTCGTTTGATAAGAGAAATATACGTTATGAGCATGTACTTTTTGCCATTAAGGCCGAAGCAGCTAAGGGATGTGCCGTTCTGCTTAATGAAAAAAACCGAGGGTTTCCCGAAGTATACACTCGGCTCAAAATTAAGCAGATTTATAGTTCCGAAAATCTGGAATCAAAATTGAGAAGTTTGGACAAATGCTACTAAATATTCTATTAAGATATATGCCGTAGGAGACGTGGTATGTTTCCAGTTTCTTACTATTTTTTTTTTTGGGGGGGGGGGGGGGTCTATTCTTTTAATATGTTCATTCCATTTTGATCCCTTTATCTACTAGTTTACTGGTTGTCATTGACGTTTTTCCATAAACCTTTACTGTGAATTGTTGAACTCAAGCATTCTGCCATGTTATCGTTTTTCATTGTTCATTTACTTCTACTCTATAATTGCAAATCACAGACAAAACAAGCATTTAATATTAACTGAATTACTACAGCTTGCAGTTTTGCCTTTGGAGATATTCCAAGTAGTAAAATTTGCATATTCCATCACGTTTAAATTCTCATATTTTGATTTTATTCCATTCAATTTCTGTTTCGTAAATTCTGTTATTTCGTCCATAATTAGGTTAAATGAACACCGAATTAAAGAATCGTTTTGTATGGTTCCTTTATATTATAGTTTTTTTTTTTTTAATATTTATAATATTTTTGTTCCACGCATCTCATATCATTAATCATATCAGTATTGGCAGTGGCATATTTCTTGATGGTATTACTTTCAAAAATATTTTGTAATTTGATTCTAGGCCTTAACTCACTGATGTTATATCAACTATAGCATCAGCACATGATCTCTCCTTACAGAATCCTGGTTGTGTCATTATAATTTAGTCATGATTTTAATTCTTCTTCTTCGATAAATTGTTGTGCATATTTTTAAAGCCAGCACATATTTATACGTCGAAATGAACCTCATTATCTGAGCTTCCTTATTTTTCAACATATAAGGTGAACTCAAAATCCCTTTGCAATAAAAATCCACGTTCTCTAAACAATACATTTATATTAACATTGCATATTTGTGTACTATTTTGCATGAAGAACTTAAAAATAAAGAGGTGATCACGCAATATTAAAAGCATTACCAGCGCTAATGAAAGAGTCATGTGCCACGTTGTGGATTTCAGGGAAAAAAAAAAAGACAATTTTTTTCGTTGAAGTTTTTCTCATACGAAACATCAGGCAAGTGGGAGGAAAAGAAAAAAAGGAGCTCTCAAATAACAGATGTTCCTGTTGCAAAATACCATCTAACGAATTGTTAGTACAGCCAAAGTTCAAAACATAAATTTGCAAAATTTCATGACGTGATGAACAAAACCGTATCCCAATGTAGCTTCCATTGCATCGTTAGTAATGAGAGGGTTGCCTCTTGCTGCCAGCAGTTATGGCAGAATTTGTTTGCCGTCGTTATCTAATCAACGAGATAACGGCGGTGAGCACAATTAAATCAATGTATGGCTTCTTCCCTAGCCATAATAGCGTCATCAGTTTGCTTATGGGGATTAAAATGATGGATGGATAAACAAGTCATTAAATGCAGGTCACGCTTAATTAGTATTTGTTTATTACGATACTAGACTTAATTAACTGAGTTTATTTTTCGTGTTAGTAGTTTAGTGTATCAAATACGCATTTATGAACTACGTCATGCAACAAGTATACCTCTCAGGGAGTTATATTTTACAGCATTGCCAGAAGTTGCTTGCTTCTATACAGTAGGATAGATGTGAAGCCAGTTTCCATGGCAACAAAACGTCACGATTGTTAGATTTTCAGAGTAGGTTTATATTCAGTATATTTTAGTTCTAGTATTTTATTTGTTATTTAAAATCATTAAGTGTTCAAATTTGTATGCCTTCAGAATTCTGTATGAGAAATTTTATATTATTAATAAAGTAAATACAGATTTCTTTGCAAATAAACGAACGATCACTTTTTTTTTATCATTGGAAACGTTTTGAATTTACAGACAAATAGGCCCTCAGAACACACGCAATTTACAGACAAAAAATACTGTTGTTGTTAATGATGAGCGATAGATGGCGCTGATGGTAGCAATGTCGTAGGTGGATAATTACGTTGTAGTGGAGAGGATGAGATGTATTTAGCGAAATAGAGTAGTGTGCCCTCCCAAGATAAGTCCTTGAACTCCTTGGAGGTGTCACGTAATAATCATAATTTTCACAAGCGAGTCTAAAAAAAAAATCGCAAATTTTTGAGAATATTATCGAAAAATTGACATTTTTTTTCAAGGATTCACATATAATAATCTACATATCGATTCCTTCTAGCACAGAAACGCATGTTTTGTTTTTCCATGTACCAATTTAACTGAAAAATTATTAAAGGATTGTGCTAATACCGCGTAGTCATTAACGTTTTCTGCTTGTTGTGATTTGTTAAGATTGTTGAGCTTAATACAGAATAGCGAAATTACTTTCATGGATGGAAACGTGTTTAAAAGAGAAACCGAAAAAAGACGATGTGAAAAGTGTTCTTCATCATGATGATGCTCTACCTCAAAACCATTGAAATAATGATTGCATCAGGTGAAACCATTGAAACAATTTGAGAACTTACATTTCGATTTCTTTCTCGTCCAATCTTCCGTCGCTTGACCATCCTTTTATTTTTGGTCTCTAACAGTACAATTTTCAGACCATGACGAAATTAAACCAGCCGCAGCACATTCCAGAAACAACTGAAATACACTTTTCGCAGACATTAAGAAATCTAAGAAAAGTAATGGAACATGTTGGAAAAATAAGTGTATACATGTTGCCTTTCTCCATTAGATAATTAAAAAATTTAGATAATTTATTTAATAGTCGCATTTGATTTACTATCTGTGTTTCTCTAACGTATTAATCTAAAGCCATGTAATATAATAGAGAGCTTTTATTCTAGTGTCCTTATTTATTAATTTTTAAAGAACATATAAATTCAGATCTCTTATCCCTTTTGAAATTAAGCAGCCCCTATCTGTCCACTGTAATCTGCTTTAGTAATGTTTATTACTAAAAGGAAAAAAAAAATTATGAACGAGATTTTTCCGAGGCAAAAAAAAAAATCCTACTTATCTGTGTCGAAATCAACCTACTTGCATACTGAATGGAGAAAAAAAGTCTTCCGGTTAACTAGAATAAAATATAGAGAATGTGAATTCCTATGTGGCGCAGTGCGTACCCAGAGAGGGGCCAGGGACCTTGGCCCCCTCCAAAGAAAAAGGGTAAAAAATACTAAAAAAATTTTCTAAAAATCTTTTCCTAATTCAAATTTGTTTTTATTTTTGTTGTATCGTGTCTTCTATTTCTATACTACTTATGAGTTAGCGATCTTTGCAGATGCTCAGTCATAGGTCGTATGCGATGCGTAGTGTGTATTCTCAAATCGTCTACTCAACTCTGCCCCCACCCCCGATTAAATCCTGAGTGCGCTACTGATGTGGCGAATATGAATATAACATGCAAAGAAAACCTATGACAACACTAACGTACTTTGCAATGGTCATGTTTTGCATAACGACTTTGAATAAGAATGTTGCAGTGGTCTAGAACATGTTCGCAAATCTAAAAACAGTTCAGAAATTGAGAGTTTCGGATCGCAGTACTGCAGTATATGCAGGTAGTTACTGTATATCTACTATTTAGGTTATGTTCAACTGTTTCTCCGTGAGTGAGAAGTCACTTGTACTTAAACTATGCCCATTAAGATTTCTGAGGTTATAACAGAATCTGTCATTCGGCTTCCACATTGATGGAAAGAGAAATATTAAATCGAAGAATTCACCTTACTTGACTTGTATCAATTTCTGTCTTGACTACAGTGGAGTAATTGAGATGGATTTACTGCACGTCCACAGGCACTTCTGATCATGTTAGAAGAAGGAGAATCCATCCCGATAATAGGGTAATCAATCCGTCTTGTGGGATGAGTTGTTTATTATTACACTTTGGAAAAGTAACTTTTCTTTTATGAACATTTTAGTTTATAAAGTGGCAACTATTTTGCTTGTATAATAATTGGAAAATTTTACGTATAAAGCACGTGAATTCGGATGTTAGTGACACCAATTCGTACATCATTTATTTCTTTCCTCCCCTACAGCTTGGATTGACTCTTCTTGGCAGGTTGCCAGACTAGGGTCTCGGATATGTGGTCGAACAGTACATCGCATAGACAACATTTTATCCCTTGCGGATATTTGAAACGCTTTGCAAGCAGAATTTCTCCGATTACCAATGTTGGGTAAAAGTCAAAGATGGACGATGATTTTATCGAGTGACTTCCGCCTTAACTTCTGATATTCAGGCTAATTGTAGTTTGTTGGCTCTACTGCACTTGTGCCGAGATGGATCTGCTCCACAATGTGTGGTGATTTTATTCTTTGCATTAACTTCTTAATGAGAATTTTCCCTCTATCACAATATGTTAATTTATTATCGAGTAGCCATAAGAATTTAGATGTACTAAACTGAGTTAATCAAGACACCGAGTTCAAATGCATCAGAATGATATTTATATTATTTAAATAAATTCTAGTTAATCAAATGATTACTCTAATTATGTTTTCTTTTTTACTGGTATTTAAAATGTATTCTGTCGATAAAATTTTGATATATTTTTTTTTCTTGACTGACTAATCCGAAATCTCTCTTCCCTAGTTCTTTTGCATGAAATATTAGAATTAATTATCTTAAGTTTGCAATTATTTTTCTTTAAAATAATTAATATCCCTATTTACTAATTTCTTAAATTAACTAATTATTGTCATTATAGTAGAGGAGAGAGAGAGATTGAAGACACAAAGAATCACATATTCATAATTAGCCTTTGAAGTGCGAGTGCACTTAACGACACGTAATTAAAATGAATGCAAGACAAAGTAAATGAAACAAATGAAGTGGTTGGAATTGTAAACTTATGATCCCTAAGGGGATTCATAAAAGCTCATGTGCATCAAGGAAAGAAAAACAGCACAAACAAGAGAATGTTATTCCACATTTAGAAGATGCAAGCAGGATTGGTTGACATTAGTTTATCAGGCGAATTGTTCTTATTCTTACATGATTAGCAAATGTCTAAAAGCTGTCATGTGCGTTCATTTTAACACTTCAGATATGTCTGACATTATTTATTTTCGATGATTTGCCTTGGTATTGCATTAAAAAACTTCGTCCCCTTTAAAGGCATTCGCTATATACCCTTTTTGAGAATCAGCGATATCAGGATAGTCTAATAAGCATTTTGCTAAGAACGATTTTCAAAGTCCAGTATCTTTGAACAGGTCTTTACTTTCTTTAAATAGCCGCAGCCAATGATATTCCTTAAAACCAGAAATTAATGTATGTAACATTAAAAAAATAATAATAAATAATAATAATAATAATAATAATAAATATACACAGTCAATTTTCCAAGATGATGCAATTAATGCCACTACTTCTAATGCACGTAATGGTCTTGGGATAGACTTTATGGGAAAAATAAATCCTGGATTATGTTTGCATTCATTCTTCGTACTGTCTGAATTCTTTGGCAATCTAAACCTAAAACAACTTGGCTGTAAATCTCGTGTTCGTAAGAATAGGGATATGAACAGTGGAAACGCACGCACTTTTGAAAACCATGTGGGTATATTTATTAGATTCATAATTCACTTTGAGTTTTGAAAATGGTTACATCTTATGCAGATTTCCCGTCCATGACGAGAGTATTATTCCATTTGCAATATTTTTTAAAGCCTCGCTGTATGCATTACGTTTTCGTGAGATGAATTCCCAACATACCCGTATATTGCGAATACTGTGTCTGTGCGCCCAAGTGCAGTCTGTAAATCGTTTGAAGTCAGTATTTATAGGAATGCTGCTATCTTAGGAATATAGCTCCCGAAGGTGATATAAGCTATAAATTTATTTTTAATAAAATTCATAAACCTATTTTTAATTATGTTTGTCTAACTGTTTGTTTGAAAACTTATTAAAAAGAATTCAAAGAGTATAACAGTTGAGTTATACGGCGCTTTTGGGAACTCATTCCAATGGACGACTTGGGTAATTAAAAAGAGATAACCATTAATTTGTTCGATGTTGTTTGTGTTATCAGGTCATGTGATTGGGATGTATATGGTCATGGGATAAGCAAAGCGTGCTAACTGAAAAATACTGATGTGTTAGCTAAAATCGATGTCTAAGGAAGACATTTCACCAAAAAACAGTGGCAATGATAAGTAATATGTTGCTTTGAAATCTGACAGAATACATATGCATGAGTAAGCCAATGTTTAAATAATGGTTAATTTAAATTTAGCTTAAATAAACTTATCCAAGACATTCGTTTAACAGCAACATTGCAAGTTAAACCACTACAATACATGCCACACGAGCATATCGAGGAGTGTTGTGGTGTTACTCTTCAATCATTTTTTTCTTTTCACTTATTTTTGTCAGCATCACATTTCCTCCTTTGCTAACCGCACTTCTTTCTTGTTCACGTGCCGACATCTTTATTACATTCACTTTCTATGTGGGTGGACAATTTCTTCACGTTTTCAGAAATTCCTGTTGATCAAATCGCATATCATCCTTGTCATCTAACCCGAAGAAAAATGCTAGTAATTTAAAAAAAGCGTTTGTAAGTAACCGTTATAGCTATGATTGCTCTATCTGACTTAGAACGAAAACAAGATAGAACGAAATTTCTATTCCTCTCTCGCTTTTATCTTTAGGTGGTTGCAAGTAGCTTTCTTGTTTGGGTGGGAAAGTAAGAGCTAGTACGAAAATAAGAAACACTGAACTTTTCTCGCGCAGTGGGTATTGCACACATCTTCACTTAATTGCGTTCCCTGGAGGAATAAGAGTTGCAACAGAATGTCAAAAGACAGAAAATCCACGTGGAAGTGGAACTCCTATAATTTTTCCCGAAGCAAGTTAGCAACGAAATCAGCAGTTTCTCCTTCGTTTATTTGGAGTCGAGGGAAAGGGTGGAGACGTGGACAAATTGTCATGACAGCTGCCAGGGGCGAGCCAGATTTATTGGAGTTCAAGAAAGTTTTAGCAAAGTGTGAAACTAACAAGTCTACGGCGTGCAGTATAAAAATATTTTTGGAGAAAGTGTTGGTAAATGGAAGTAGTCTCTGGAAGTGGAGACAAGTTATTTAAGCGATATAAGGATGACTCGTGTGAGTGATTTCATGTTATGAATTGTAGTTTATATCAAATAATTATGGAGTTCTGATTTCACATATTAATCAGGCGTATTTAAAAAGGGCGACTAAATTATGTTAGTCTCTTATCAAATAAGTAATATGGCTTTTTGTCAGTCTAATTTGAGTAATAATAGGAAAGTTAATCATATCTCCATAATCTACTGCCAGGTATTGTGTGTTCTTTGGTCTTGTGAAAAAACGTTCTACTTTTCTTGACCATAAAAGCTCTGGAATGACTTCTAATGGGACTATAGTGATCAAGTAATATTGCAAACAACTATGTTATACCAACTAGTTTCACCAACTGAGGCTGTTGGCATCTTCAGGGTACATAACTGATGTAAGACACTAAAAAGTAAAAAACTGTAACAAACTATTATCAACCGATTCCAATTATATTAGACAAAGAACAAGAGCGTACAATACATGCATAGAGCGTCCATGACCTCACTTGTTGTTATTTAGGAACGTTCTATAGTTGTCACTGTAATTCAGTTCTGGTGAGTTAAGAGATCTAATAAGGGTCTTTAGGCAAAAAGCATTCATTGGTGACGTCAATAATAACAGAGAAGAAAAATCGGGGTTAGCTTTTCATTTCTCAAGAAAGAACCATATCATCGAGTGGGATAGAAGCACAATTCCTTACATAGAGGACTTCCGCTCCCGAATTTTTAAAGAAGCCACAGCAGTTGCCCGCTGTATACAAAACCTTAACAGGAACCAAGGACTAATCTTGCCCGTGATCTGGAAGACCCTTATTAGATCTCTTAACTCACCAGAACTGAATTACAGTGCCAACTATAGAACGTTCCTAAATAACAACAAGTGAGATCATGCACGCTCTATGCATGTATTGTACGCGCTCTGTTCTTTGTCTAATATAATTGGAATCGGTTGATTAAAGTTTGTAACAGTTTTTACTTTTTAGTGCCCAGTTATGTACCCTGAAGATGCCGACAGCCTTAGTTGGTGAAACTAGTTGGTATAACATAGTTGTTTATTATATGTACTTGATCAATATAGTCCCATTAGAAATGTTCTTTGGCCTGTTTGTTTTTCAGGGGGAGGAATTCTGCTTCTGTATGAGATTGACTAATTTACTCTCAGCTGAAAAGCTCTATAATATTCCAAGCATACCTGACTAGACTCAAATTTACATTTTTCGCAGCTTCAATGGATGCATTTATGGAAAAATAATCTCGAGTGCCTTATTTACGGAAATTCTAATAAAGTGTTCCGAAGAATTGGAAGATATTTTGTGGAAATTTATAACCAGTTGCTTATAGAATTGCAAGAATAAACTCTTTGTTGTAAGCGTTTTCTATCCATTGTTTCGTTTTTGACAAACAACTTAAATTTAAAAACAAAAACGTGATCATGGGGTTAGACAGCTTGACACATCACTCTGAATATACTTAATTTGTTAAACATCCGAGTAGAATGTTTAACTACTTAACAATTTATTTCATTTAGGGAGTCGTGTACATTCAAGTGAATTACAATAAAAAATTGCTTTCCAGAATTGCTTCAAGGCAAGGTGTTGGAATTTAAAAAAAATAAATAAATAAAATGTGTTAATGTTTTGGTGCCTAACAGAGTGATTATATTTAGAATACTTTTTTAAATGCCTTATAAATAAACACACTTCCAGTGCTATAAAAGAAAGACGATTATGTTCGATGCTGGAAGTTTAGAATGAAAAAGTAATGCGTAATAATATTGGAAATAATTTAATGAAAAACATTCTTGAATGCACACTTTATTTCTGCAGTATAAAAAAAAAGTCTGAAATGATATGGACTTAAACCATTCCGTACGAAAAAAAAAAAAAATCAACTGATTGATGATAAGCCCGAAACGATTTTTGTACAGTTAAAAAAAAAAGTACAAGTAATTTCAAATTTCTTGATTCTGATAAAAACAGCTATTTTAGTTTTATATGGTATTCTGTCTAAATCCTTTTTTTTATCTCTCAGTTGTACATTGAATTTAATTTCGCTACCTTAAAATGCCATCAGTTTGTTTTAAAATCAAGAATATAAAATCTAATATATAATTGAAAGACATAGACCCGATTATATACGAAAATATACTTCCTTTGAGGACTTCTTTCCACGTCCTCTTATACTATGCACATATATAGCTATCTTAAAAATCTTAATTTGAATTTTAAAAAATACTTTTCAATGATTCATCCGTTCAGTTATCGAAGATGGAATGAATATAGATAGTCACAACAGAATAAACGCATCTATTATAATTAAATGCAGTAAAATTAAAAATAAAACGAAATATAATATCCACAGGCACTGGTAAGAAATATATGCAGTACACTTAAACTGTTTTTATGGCTTTACGTGCTAATGGATATATATTTTTTAAAAATCTATTCTACTCTTTTTCCCTACCTACATTGACAGAACTTTCTCCCATCATTTAATGATGGTTTATCATCCGTCTATAGTTATTCTTCTTACGGAGCAACCATTGGTTAAAAGTCTGTTTTTATCATTTAATAAAAATTTCGATGCATCATTCAAAAAAGTAGAAACAAAACACATAAATGGCTTCCAATTGTCAGCGCTACAATTTGCAGAACTTTTAGTGTTAGTTGTGTTGCTATATTATCCAGGTAAAGTCATCATTTTAAATGATGCACGAGATTGATCCAAGTTCTTTTTGTTTCAGGTCTTCCAAAAAGAATTTGTTCTTTTATACCCATGTTATTAACTCACGTGAAACTGGCGTTTTTCATACAAAGTTAAAAATGACTTTGGCTTATCAATAGAACTGAGCGTGCGGCTACAGTAAAAGCACACACACTAACAGGAAGGAAACTATTCGTACAAGTTAAAGAAGATAAAAATTTCCGAAATTGAACCAGGGGATTTTTTTTTCTTGCAGTAAGTATTATGCAATATCGTCATTCCAAAGATTCCAAACACGATCACAAGCGAACCGTTTTGAGAGGAAAGCTGTCGTAAACACTTAGTAGCACCCGAAGTTCGCATTACTGTTTATGAGCTGAAGTCAAGCATGAATAAAGAAACAGAAAGAATACAGCACTGCATTCGAAAAAAGGAAATGTATTTTCCCATAAAACACGATGGAATATTATAAGAGATATTTAATAATAAAACCAAAAATTGTTCGTCTTAAAACTAAAATGCACGTAAAATGATCTGACGCACCTAAATAAGAAATCGAAGGAAAGAACTTAGTTTTATGAAGAATAAAAAAATATTGAAAAGAATTCTATAAAAATCCTCAAATGATAGAAACAAATCATAGAAAGTGAATGTAAATTGGGGATATTAAAGATCCATCCCTATCATAAAGTTTGTCAGTCACATTCTTGTACACTTATGTTCTCTCGTATGTATCTGCTGTCACTTGCAAAATTATTTTAATATTGTTTCAAATCGTTTTTTTTTTTCAACCAATTCAGTTCTGGAAAAACAAAAACTGAGGTGGCTTGAATAAAAATTATTATTATAAAAAGTTTTAATAATAAACATAAAATACTATATTTCAATAAAATCCGTTTGGCTAGACTTTGGGCTAATAATAATATTTAATCAAGTATCTACGATTATATACGAAGAATTAGGTTACCTTAAGCCGTTTTTTAATCGTTTAGAAAAATTCCTTAGCTTCTATTACGTAAAACAAATCCATTTATCTCACAAAATGGTTTCACAAGTTTCGGTCGCTTCCATTTATGTGAATTCCACCCAATGGTTGTAACATATTGTATATTTAGTATCTTCAGCTAAGAATTATATAATCCGCACTTTTCTAGATAATCTGATTTTTCCTTAAGAGCCTCATAGCACGACTGGAAGATACATTGCCCCCCCCCCCTTCGATTGGCAAAGACCTGAGTTCGATTCTCGTAATGACGAGATGAATCTTTCTATGGATTGTTTCAATTGAAGGTGGGTTAGCCGATCTCATACGGAAGTTGCAGTTCGTCCTTGCCCAGAAATTTTGTTTGTTCATTCCGTATACAAGCAAATCGACCATGAGAATACATTCGATTTACAGACAAAAATACTAGTAGTGGTGGGACGTAGATGGCGTTACGTGCAGATCGCAGTGGCATTCAGTGGAGATATAAGGAGCTGTGCGTTGATTATGTAGATTGCCCTCCCTCGTTGAGTCCTTCGATTATTTGAAGGTTTCACGCAATAATCATCTGGAAGCCGAGCTCTAGAGATCCAATAGATAAAGCCACTTGATGCCTCCAAGCAGTGGTTATGAAAAAAAAGTCATTTACTACCTCAAGGCATTCACAAAACATTCATAGTTGAATAGGATTTGAATATGTAGTGTAGTAGAATCCGGAAATGCTATGCACTCTGTGCAGCATTTCCGGATTCTTACTTTCAACATTCTTACTTTCTCCCATACATATTACCGTCGGGCCATTATTTTAACGCTCAATGCATTTTTCTCAATTTTTACTTTTCACTGACACGTCGGCCTTATCATCCATCCCCCCCACTCACATCACAGACAAAAATTCAGAACGTTTAGAGACATGGTTGGTCATGTCTATGCAATATCTGAATTTTGGAATGGTTGGATCACGATGTCATATGACCCCAATAGTATACCATCTAATTATAACAGAAATCTCAACTAAATGTGTCTCCAAGACAGCGTTAGAAATTCATTCATTAAATCTGATCGCAGGTGATATCACACTACACCACATATTGCTATACTTTGAATTGCGTCAGAATTCATTTCTGACCAATGCACGTGAAAGATCTTGTTAACACCCTCGTAAATGACCCGAGAATCATCACAGAACTTAATGTAACAATTTAAATGTTATCGGCGATTGCCATTAAGATTACAGGATTTGAGTCGCCGGCCATGATCTGCATACTAGTTAAGTACAGGATACTCTGTACAGAAGGATAAAGATCTTCGGTTGATGTTCTCTCAACTCATGGAACACCTCCACTTATCAGAACAAATGAAAACGGTGGAAATCATTTTTATGGGAATGTCATTCTCTGTTCATTGGGAATTTTAATAATACTTAAATACTATTAACTACGTAAGTACCTTTAAAAATTTCATATTTAAAAAGAGTGCGATTGCAGAATTGTGGATTACAATAAAATTTGTACTGATGTCATCTCTTGTTTTGATCAACGAATTTTAATCCCTATAAACACGTTTACTTTTTATCTTAACTACTTCAAGTACGCTTCCAATATTTACCCATTCATGTCTGATATAAACGCATTACGACTGAGACTTCAACTTTTCTCTACATCAGGGTAATCAGCTTAACTACAAGACAGGAGAGATTCATCAGGTGCGTGATTTCAACTTGCTTTAAACGTATTATTCTCTTAATGGACAAAGCTCTGTAAGGTAAGTTTTTTTAATAACAAATTCCTTTACTATAAAAATGTCTTACGACTCATCTTGAAGATATTGTAAACACTGCAAACCACTGAGAGAAACAGTACTTACGAGTAGCTGAAAAGATTCGAGTAAAATTGGAATGAGTTCGATGGTTTAACCATAACAGACCACTTTCTTTCGCATGCATACGAGGGTGGTCTGAAAAGTTTTCGGCCTAACAATGAAAAAACGAATTTATAATTTCAAAATTATTTTTATTTTTCAGCATAATTTCCCTTAGGACTAATATATTTATTCCAGTGTTGCCCCACCGTCATTATCTCTTCCCTGTAGTGGTTCTCAGAAATCTGCAAAACTATCCCTCTACAGCTGCAATCACGTCTTCGTTCGAAGAAAAACGCTTACCAGCGAGGAAGAGTTTTAGTTTTGGGAAGAGATAGAAGTCAGAGGGAGCCAAATCTGGGGAATAGGGGTGGATGTTGCAATTTATAGTGCAGATCCCTTCATTTTCCTATTGCCAAAACACCATTGTTGGCAGGTGCATTGTCCTGATGAAAGATAATTTTTTCTTCTGCAAACCAGGTCTTTTTCTCACGAATTTTTTCTGGTTAAAAGATCGGAGGAATATTCCAAACTGCCTTTAGCATCCCAAAACACCGAAGCCATGACCTTTCCTGCTGATGGAACCGACTTTGTCTTCTTTAGCGCTGAAAAACCGGATTCTGTCCACTGTTTTGATTGCTGTTTGGATTCTGGTGAGTAATGGTGAATCCAAATCTCATGCATAGTAATAAATCAACGCATAAAATCAGTTTTTTTCTTGTTAAAATGCTCCAAGCACTGTTCAGAGATTTTCATGTGAGTGCGTGTTTGATCTGCTGTGAGCAAGCGCGGCACCATCTTGCGCAAAGCTTTTTCATATGCAAATCTTCATACAAAATATATCCCGCACGCTCTTTTGAAATGACTATTGTCTCAGCAATTTTACGCACTTTGACTCCCCGGTCATCCAATACCATATTGTGCACTTGATCAATGATTTCGGGTGTTGTTACACTTTTCGACGTACTTTACGTGGATCACCTTCAAGGCTGGTACGGACAGGTTTAAACTCGGCAGCCCATTCCTTAATTGTCGAAAACGAAGGAGAAAACAGTGCTCATAAGCTTTTATGAACTTCGAATGAATTTCTTTTGGCGTTAAACCTTCTTTTACAAACAATTTATAACCGCACGATACTCAATTGTATCCATTTCTGGGGATACAGACAACACATTTTGCTTCAGACAGCTGTGTAAAACAAACTACTTAATAGAATAGCTCGGAATTTCACAGGGATGCTTACAATAGATGTATTAATTTAGAAAAAAAAATCTTCCCGACAGTATTGCCATCTATGATCGAGGCCGAGAACCTTTCAGATCACTCTCATAATGCACAAATGGAGTTTTTTATTTGCTCCACAGCAAAGATGGGGAACAATCAGTGCCGGATTGAACCCTGTTTAGGTCGCTAGCAAGTAGAAATCTTTATTATCTTTAAATATCTTTAAAGGTTATAGATGAACATTGGGTGCAACAACTATCCACGATTATTACATGCGAACAAATGAATCATTATTTAAATGAATCAAACCCGAGTGTTCTTTAGGGATAATATTTGCCTTTTACATAGTAGCTCGTCCTGGAAAATGAGATTATTGATTGTAGTAATTACTATTTTGCACACCTCTGTAGCTGTGAATGCCCTAAATGTTTGAGAGGCCCATGAAAGGAGGCCAGGGAACATGCACAATTTCTAACTAACACACCATTCCTTACCATCTGTTGATGTGAACTAGCGACTGTTTCTTTGATTTCTTTGAAAGCTATATTTTCATTTTTTTCCCACTGATCATTCACAGTTTACCCCAAATATTTTTATGATACTTCAATAGCATAAGCTAAATTACTATTTCCAAAACTGCACCCAGTTATTAAAAAAGAAACACAATGCATTCAGTTGCCTTTATATCTTGCTCTGCCATGTTGTCAGTGGTACCTTCACTACTAAAACGAAAAAATGTATTCACCTACTTTTCCAGTATACGTGTATGCAGTAATTACCGAGAAACCTTATGCCTTTCTTTCTTCTTCAGTATCATAAACACGTCCCATATCGCGTATGAAATGCTTCTAATTGTAATCTTCATAAATGTAGACCACCTTAATTTGTGCTTCCATTCTGTGGGGTTCTCTTTTCAAATGTAGCCTTAAGACCTTTCTGCGGTCCGACTGCGCGTATTTGAGGTTAACTTTAATAATCCAAATGAAAGTGCGGTAGGATTTGTGACCTACCGTTATTCGCCATCTCCAGTTAATCCCTAAGAGTCATGGATGCAACGTTGATTTAGTTCCCAATACGCATTCATTTTTAAATAACGCAAATATGACAAACTATCCACGATTATTACATGCGAACAAATGAATCATTATTTAAATGAAACACGTAAATCAGATAAGCAAATATAAAAGGATTAGATTTAATTAATCTCGGTTAATTTTGTCACCTCAGATGCTAATGATAAATTGAGTTTTACAGTCCAGTGCTTCTCATGATCATCTAATATATAATATTATATAATATACATTGTATATAATATAATATAATTAAATAGTGGATGCTTCATTCCTTTCTTTGGGGGAGGCTACACTACGTTTTCACCGTTACAGTAGAAATTAGACGGTGAAGTTAATCGAACTTCATTATAACTCAGAAAAGCTAACTAACTTATGTAGACGTCAGGTATACATACTCGTTGGTGTTCTCAAAGCTTCTACTCGCGAATATTCTGCTATGATCTGGAGTCGGCGGGAACTTGCCACACACTAATTCTCATTAAGCTTCATTTCTGGAGATTTCTCGTGCAAGCGCTCTAGTGGGATAACTTTAATGTAAAGTTTTCATTTCTTTGAGTTGATTCATTTTTTCTCTCTTTTGGAAACAATTTAAGAAAGCTTGATTGTAATTTTCTTTCAAGATCAAATCAATATTATTTTGATCCGTTGTTGGGGAGAGGGGGCCCATTAGCCCCACGCCGTTTAGCCTCCCCCCCCCCCGATTTTTCGATTTTTCTGTTGGGATTATTTTCCCAAAATCTCTGGCTAGTTTCTTTTAATAATTTTCAAAATTTTCTTAATAAAAGAAGATTTTGAAGTCTTCCAAAAAACAAATATCTGTTATCAGCAACAAACAAGTGTGTTTATAATTACGTTAGAGGATAGTTTAATATTTTTACCAGTTTTTAGTTGAAGATGAGCTAGACAAGAATGTCTCCAATTCTTTTTCTTCAACATGACAGTTTAGACATCAATCACATCGGTATTTCATATCTTGACGTGCAGAAACCTAAATCAGGGATTCTCAATCAAATTATCTTTTGGATCAATAACATTGTCCTTGATAAATGGAGGGCAAAAAGTCAGTCAATGGGAGACGTGGCACTTTCCGATAAAATAAATGGAAAATACAAAAATAAAAGAAACAACTAACTAAATTGAACACTGCATAAGTCGTAAATAAAACCATTACGATGCAATTCATGCGAACATAGTGACAACTTTTTACAACACATTTGCAGCATCTTATAGATTTTAAAGAAATAAAACGTGTAATTCATTTTATTTCATTTATATAATTATTTTTAAAAGAAGCTCCATATGAAGGACACAAATGCAGGAACTCTGAAACAAATCATCCGTATTTTAAAGCTGTTTTAATGTTGATAATTAGTCGGATTTCATACATTTATATATTGACATCTTTTCTTCCGACCATAACCGTTTATTTATTTATTTATTCGTATGGGGTTCTCCACCGTCCCTTAGGACTGGTTAAGCCATCCTAGTGAGGGATTAAGTATGTATTTTATGACTGTAGATCAGATATCAGTGTGTAACCTATCGCCAATGTTATATAACGCTTCCATTTGTTATTTTAATTACTTTTTATATGGCTTACATTATTTATGAACTTCGTAGAAACAGAAGAAATATGATTAGAAGCAGCAAATGTGGACATATTATAGCTTGAAATAAGTCGAATACTATCAGCGTTTACACCATTCGTTTTACAGTTTACTTTGTAAAATTATTTACTTTTAAACTGACAGCTAAAGAAATCGAGTGATGACACAAAATCCAACAATTCTGTAGCTCGATTTTATTCTGCAAGACAAACGTATCCAGATGCTATAGGGAATTGATTACACATAATAAAGCGTGAAAAAAAAATTAAATACAATATTAACATATTACTTTTATGGGAAGTCATACTTGATCGCTTGTGAAAATACTGCCGAAAAATAGTTTTATTAAATGTAAAATATACATTACACTGAGGTTTACATCAGTTATTTTTTATACTCTTATGGTAAGCAAATTGTAAAACGGTATGTGCTCTGCCTTAAGGGTACATAATTATGAAGGGATATATAAAAATGGGTCTGGAGAGAAATCTTCTGTAATTCATAATTACATTAAATATAATTTAATGCCTGAAAGGTTAACTGACAAACTCGTAAAACAACTCTCAGTGATGATGAAGTTTATCATCTTGGATTGGAAACTTTTTAAAAGATCTTCTGTAACGGATTTATTGCTTCAGTTTAAAATATTTTCAACTAATCTTTCTGATGTTTGTAATGTTCGTTAGGATTAGGACCATACTGAAAGATTTTGAACTAATCCCAAGTTGTTTAGTTTAATGTTAAAGGTTTCGAAGCGTGAATCAGTTAAGATTTTTATTCACGTACACGTAGAGTAACTTTAAATGATTTAGGAAATTAGGTGTAATCTTCGTTTGTTCTTATTACTGCATTACTGTTACGAATAGATTTATTCAAAATAATTTGATTAATAATTCCGAAGGAATAGATAAGATTGTTGTGTTCAAACATCTTGTGGGTTTAAGATATTCTATAAAAATTGGCATAAACAGTGTTGATGACATTTTTGGAGTGCGTAGGGACGATCACAAGTGAACTCCAATGCTAAGGGGGGGGGGGGGATACTTCAAGAGAATCATCATTTCGCTTTACTTTTGTTACAAAATATTCAGTCAAGATCTGATTTTTTCTGGGATGACTTACATCATCACCTTTCTTTACCAAAAACACGCGTTTTTTTTTTCAGCTAAAGATATTACACGCATCTTGCTTGTACAACTATTAAATATTATTCAAAATCGCCCAGCCCTAGAATACTCATAGTTAGGGTTCGGTGCAGCGACAACTTAAAATGCTTGATATACTGTTCAGAAAACAGTAATTAGGTTAATAAAGTACCTTCCTCTCACTTACTCACTGATGTTTTGTTTCCTGACCTCTTTTAACACGTATGATTATGTTCTGCAAAGCGTCAACCATCGTTCATTCCTCGAAATATGCAGTAACTCGAGCAGCAGTGGTCGACAACTCTGCATAGTTGAACTTCAAACGTTGCGAGCTAACTTTTGTTTTTTCGGCTGTAAATCCAAACCAATCTGGTCCACTTTCATTCCATCTACATCTGTACTTTGAACCACTAACTGATATTGTTTTTCCAATGTCATTTTTCAGGAAAACGTCCACAGATTCACGATCTCTATATTACTTGTCCGTACAGAGAACGAATTTAGTATAGGTTTTGCAACGTCTATTATGTGGTGATAATAAACTAAAGAAGAATGAATCTTTTTATAAATGAATTTCAGATAGTAAAAAAGTTGAATAATAATTTATAAAAATATTACATCTTTATACCAAGATAAATGCAATGTTTCATAAAAATCTTGGCCTATTGTTATACCATTAAAGCTAGAGATAAAAACAAGTCAAAAAACCACGAAGGAATAGATAAGACTGTTGTGTTCAAACATCTTGTGGGTTTAAGATATTCTATAAAAATTGGCATAAACAGTGTTGATGACATTTTTGGAGTGCGTGGGGACGATCACAAGTGAACTCCAATGCTAAGGGGGGGGGGGGGAATACTTCAAGAGAATCATCATTTCGCTTTTGCTTTACTTTTGTTACAAAATATTAACAGTGACAGATATGAAGTTTGTATTCTCAGAGTTGCAAGTTACAAGAATCCGAGGCGAGTTCCACTAATAGCATGACAAACATCCAGTCTATCCAAGCTCCTGTCTGATCCTACGCAGAATGTCCGCTTTCACTACCGAGAATGCATTCTTTCCGACTGAGTGTTCTTGGTAGTGATGGAATATAAACATGTTCCATAACATACACCATCGCCAACCACAAGTACATAAGATTAAGAGATCTCGGAGGGTAGAGAAGTGATTATTTTCTTGAATTACTAGCATTTTTTGAAGAGCATCAACTTTACTCGTAGATGCAAGTTAGAAAAATGATTAGAAGCACATTCGTTTTTTTTTTAACCTACCACCTACTAAACTTTCAATACAGCTCAAGTGTTCATGAAATTTTATAGGCCGAGGATTACTCGATCAGATATGAAGGCAACAGTAGCTATTCATCGTTCATTTCTTTTTCAATGTCGAACAATACTGCTCATTATATAGCGGCAGACACGCCAGAATAGCCATTAGGAGGTCGTAGAGATCGATATGATCATGACTGCTAGCTCAAGGTATGAACTAAATGGAGTCTATGGGATGCTGGCTACACTAACAGTCAGTCAAATTGTTGGTCGCAAGTGATGTTCACACTACTGCATTTTCTGTAAATAAACAGCATTACTATACTTGATTATCTTAGCCTAATAAAAGCGATAACATTTATCAAATTTTACTTCTAAACAGTCTATTTCGTTACCATTTGTATTACCGACAGTGGCTGCTGAAAACACGCTAACACTCGACATCATAATTCTATATTTGTCTTACTCTTTAAGAATCTATTCATCTCTCGTATTTTAGTAGGTAGAACAAAGTTTATTTGGAAAGAGAGAAGCCCTTATAATTGCTAAAGCGTACAGTTTAAGGAAATTATGGCCTTTGCTGTTCGACTCGCACCGCTTTGATCAAAGTAAAATCATTGAGTGAGTGAATGAAATAATACTCCCCGAAGTCAGTAGGGACGAAAATTTCACCACTAGTAGAGTTAATTAAATAGAGTTGTTTATATATCAAAGGCCAACAAACAGCGAAGGGGAACTCTTTTATTCACCCAGGTATATCACATGATCTTTATTCCCAATGTGTCTCGATCCTCGCTATCTTGGGACATCGCGCAGGATTAATTACACATACTGAACACCAAATATACAAAACTTACATTTGCAAACTAGCAGATTACTTCCAAAGCTACATTTAATCATCGTTATATACAATCATCTGTCGTGTTCTAGTGTGCCTGTTCATTAGCGTTGTATATATATTTACTAAATTCACGCATGATCTTGTATGATTGGTTCATTGATAAACCAGGATGTGAGAGAATAGAACCGTATTTGGAGAGTTAATTTTAAATCATTCTTCTACCGTATCCAATTTTGCTGGCATGACAACAACATCTTTTGGGAGTTAGAGCTAAAGGCTCCACAAATGTACAGAACTAACCAGGGATTTTAGCTCAATATCCCATCTTCACTTTTTCCTGTCATTTTCCATTACAAAGTATCCGCATATTACAAGAACGAACAAAATTAGATTTACAATTTCAGATTTAGTTATTGAAACCGTATTCTGTATTGGTTTAAACCAAAAACAAAATAATGATACGAGGGAATAAGTTAAATGCACGAATATAAGCAAGAATAAACTATGAAAAATCCTAACGTATTAAGTGACTGATTGATTAAATTCGAAGATATCAAAAACGGGAGATTTTTCCATTGTTTACAGCTGGAAAAAAGTAAGTAGGACAATTATTTTATTTGTCATCTAAAAATTAATTGAGTGTGCGTTTTAAACATCACAGAACATCTTCTTTCGCTTCTGAGAAAGGAAAAACCTTGATCTCGTATTTTGTAACCGACCAGATGGATTCACCAGCCTCAAAATCCTCTAAAAACCACTTTGTACGAGTATTTCAAGCCAGTCCCATTTTATAGCAGCGGGATTAGAAAAGTTACTACCAAAATATGAGGTGTGAAGTTCTCGATTAAACAAATTATTAAGGACTGTTTGGTTATCAAAGGATTTGACCTTTCAAAACAATACAGAAAATCCGGTTGAGAATAAAAACTCCAATCATGTCGAAATTTTTATCCAAACATTGCTTTTGTTTGGAAGTTCGATGATCAGTGCAGATTGCGTTCTAGTCTTAATCCTGATAAAAGGAAACTCATCAGTTGTACATAATCCTCTTTTATTTTAAAGTAGTTCGTTTTCAAAAGATAGATCGTTACGAAGGATTCTTTACAAAGTATAAGAAGGTCATCCTTTATTAATACACTTTTAAAAAGTTTTCTGAAGAGGTTCTCTCTTCCATTTTTCAACATAAAACTGAAAAGATACAGCTATTGTTCGACTAACTTATAAAAGAAATAAAGACAACATAAAACTTCTTCTTCTATGATGTTTCATCTCTCATTTCTTCGCTACTGCAGTCTAAAATATTAATGGACACCATGAATGCTTTAATAGCAGAAGCAACCCACTGCTGCATTCTTTTATTTTTTATATTGCTGTTAGTAGCCATGATTAGCTTCGTTTATTTATTTACTGGCATGGGCTTCCAAGATTAACGACATTCACTGACGTCTATAATCAGGTTTACCTTCTCGAGATGAAGAAAGCGTCAGTTCAATGATAGAACGAATTGTTCTGTTACGAGTTTTAATGAACACAATTTAAAACTACAATAAACAGGAAACGGCATTAAAGTCACCTTAAGTAGAAATGATTTTTAAAAAAATTAAAATTGTAGAAGCACAAAACAAATGAAATTTGGTCAAATAATTCATTTTAATTGAATGGTACTGTTACAATTTAAATGACTTCTATTTCTTTAAGACACAAGCTGTATTTTAGGAATACAAAAGTAAACCAGAATAGAGGGCGATGCTTTGTACTGGGATATACCAAAGTACTTTGCAATCCCATAATCATAATTTGAAATTACAATTATCCTGGATTTAAGATTAATTCGTATGTTTTTGTTTCATTGATCATTGCACAATGAATTTTATTACCAATCTCTTATAAAGTTCGTTGTCCTAATGGGTGACAGCCATTTTTCATTTCCATACTTTGTTTTTACTATATATAACTTTGGTTTAGTTGAACTATTAAGCAATTATAATCAAACGGCTCACACATATTATTATATTTAAAAAAATATATTTTAATATATATATATATTAATTAATATATGTAATATATATTTAATTAATTAAATTTATTAAATCCAATAACATAAAATGAAAACAAAAATGATTTGCATTTGTTAATAAGAATATTTAAATTATTTTTATTCACAATATTAGTATAAATTATAACAAATTTGTAGTACATTTTCTTAATTACTAAGAAAATAATAACACCATTAATTAAAAAACATAATGTAAAATTAAATATTTAAATAGATTATGTCGGCTTGAATAACCACATCAAGAGCACATGCACCAAAGCTTCAAAAGTTATCGCCCAGCTATACCCCTTGATCAACACACACACACACACACACACACACACACACACACACACACACACACACACACACACACACACAGTAAACTAAGCTCAAGAAACAAAATTCTACTGTACAAGACAGTGATCCGTCCCACAGTTATTTACGCCTCCCCAACCTGGAGCCATACCTCCAAGACAAACATCCTCAAGCTACAAAGACTACAGAACAAGTGCCTGCGAATGATACTGGACGCCCCGTGGTTCATCAGGAACGCCCAGATCCACCGGGACATAAATATCCCCTACATCTCTCCACTACTGCGCTCCCTAGCAGAAAATTTCTTTATGAAGACATCTGCGCATCGAAACCAACTAATACAGCAAGCCGGAAACTATGACGGTAATCACCACTGGAAACATAAAAGACCGAAAGCCATCCTAACACTCAACGACGAATAACCACTTCTGCCCACTCAGGGCGAGCTAAAATAGCTCACAAATCTCTCCCATCACTGTTCCCGAAACAGACAACAGGGAATATGAAAAGCGTCAAGCTTCACCCTCTGCGCCATATATGTCCTGCGTCGGCTTGAATAAGGTCAAAGTTCCATTTCACCGTTGAAGAATGTAAGTGTTTCCTACATCCAGATGTTATTAGACCAGATGTCTAATAATATGAAAGAAGTAAAACTTCCATTTTGGAACTTTATGACTTCCTAGGGGGATCCACCCCCCCCCGACGCCTACGGCGCCCAATCCCCCGAGTTTCGGACTGTTAGGCCGGTTCTCCTTGAATTCTGATGACACGAATTTTGAAGACTCGAAAGGGGGAAGGGTTCACCCCGGCTCCCAACCCCTCGAGTTCCGGACTACTAAGCCGGTTCTCCTTGAATTCTGATGACACGAATTTTGAAGACTCGAAAGGGGGAAGGGTTTCCCCCCGGCTCCCAACCCCTCGAGTTCCGGACTAGTAAGCCGGTTCTCCTTGCATTCTGATGACTCGAATTTTGAAAACTCGAAAGGGGTCCCCCCCCCCCGAGTTCCGGACTGGTAGGCCGGTTCTCCTGAAATTCTGATGACTCGAATTTTGAAGACTCGACAGTCAGGGTAGCCCCTGAGTTTCAAATAACTTGACAAAAACGTTACAAAAAAAGCTTATCATTTTATATTAGTAGATTACGATCACTCTGTTGTGAGAAGTTAGAATAAAAGTAAACTGCATAATATTTAACACAGTATTTTGAGGTGCTATTTTAATTCATTTCTAAACTTTGCAACATATATATGGATCCCATTCCATTAAGAAAATGTTATGGTCTTAAACCTTACCGTATCTCAGCCACTGCAGCAACGCTGACCGACTTCCCTGTAATCCATCGTCGTTGCTGTTTGGAAAGCTTTCATTAGAGCCACCTACATTAGAAGACTCACTAGTATTGTGATACTGGATAAACGTTCACCAGCAAGCTTTCAAGATAAAGCTTGCCCTAGTAAAAGGTTAATGAAGATGATCAGTGAAGTGGGATATCGCAAGCCAAGTATCGTGAGGTATTATCTCAAAATAAGCCTACAGAAGAGGCATACGCAGTGTAGGGTTGAACTATACACAAAGCGGCTACATAAAAATAACAGATAATTACCAAAACGTTCTATTGACAAAGATTCCATTAATAATTAGTTAACCTTTGGAGGAAAGTTTAACTTCAACTACAGGAAGCAAGATGCCCCCTTCAAATGACCTATTAGTCATTCCGACCACATTTCTTTAGTGGAATATTTAAAGAGAAAACGATGTTCCTATTCATCTTTACTTTGGTAGAGATGGTAAAAATAATCCACCCACCAAGATAGCCCATTATTTGGGAATCTTTTATGGCATGTTTTCGTCCCTTAAGTTTTATTCTAACTTTAGCATACAGAGAAACAGATTCTCTGGGATCCGTTAAACTACAGCGAATAGCAACTTGACCCACTGTGGGAGATAAATAATTTTGCTCTATCCTAGTTGGCTCTTCGAACACATTTTACAATTATTCTGTCAGTACATTTTAAGAATTTGCGTATCACACACAAAAACAAACCCTTATAATACATTCAAACATCATATTTCAATTAGATTATTTTCCACTCTTGTTTAAGGACTTTTAAGGTAATTTATTATTCAAGAAAGATCTAAGCAAGCATATTTCTTATTGTACGTTTGAATCCCAATTTTTTTTCATTTGTTTTTAATTAAAATGAAATGCCTTATTTCTCAATTTTACGCTTTTTACACTTTCAAAGAGTAAAATTAGGAGTAAATGCACTCCTGAACATTTATATTTTTATTATCGTTTTCTGGCATTTATTTTTCCTTTCATTAGTGAGCAAAACAGCTGGCATTTACTAACTTCAACAAAAGTTTTATGTCTTGCAGAAATAGTTAAAAAAATTTACCTTCTTTTAAGAAAGGAACATAATTTGATTCCCAGCTTGGTTCGCCTCTTTTTTAAGGATAACGATCTAATTAATAGTTTTTTTTTTATTCTATTCACCACAAACTGGTTTAGATTTATTTTTTTCTTATGTATTCAATCCATTTCTAGATAAAAGCAGTTGAAGTAAGTCGTTATGCATACGTTCTTGGCGACATGGTATAAATACTTTCATTCTCTAATGTTTATCACATTAAGCGAAGTATGAATTTAAAAAATAATAATAAAATAAATAACAGATGCGCGAAATTTATAATAAGGAAAGTGTATGTTTGATTTGATGTTATTACTGTCAAGTAGTGATTAAACAATGTAAGCCATGATTTCTATTGCTAAGAAAAAGCTGATTTGATAGATCAACTGTCTTGGGATGGTGTGTATTCATATTCTTGGAGATGTAGGAATGATCTAGGCGCGTCTTGGTGATAACGCTAAAACGGGAATAATAATCTCTCCTTCATATTCTTCCAAACGCAATAAATCAAATGCTGTGACAGATGCAATGTGTCTACAGCTCTCAAGTGTGTTCATGTCTACAGCTCTCAAGTGTGTTCACCTCTTTTCTCAGAAGCTGTAGTATTCTTTAACAGCTGAAATCACCGCTTAAAACATCACTATTCTTCAGAACAAAGTTCCAACAAGAATAGTCTGTAACTGAATAGACTGCATCGCCTTTCTTCTTCTCTACCAACTTTTGAGAACTCCAAGTCTGTAAAATAGAAGCTAAAAATTCTTCCTTTTTAAGTTTGTATTCTGTGCTTTGTCCGCTAAGTCAGAACAATGATTAAGGAGAGAAAAACATGTTTAATATAACACAGTTTCCCTTAAAAGGTAGGGTTTGGATTTACAAGACAAAAAGAATCAGTTTCTTAAGAATTTTTATAATTCTCTGCAGCGCTATTGGAAGAACGAAAGTATATTGTACCCTTCGATTCGTTGTGACGACAGGAAGCTTTATGAGGAGTTTTTCAATTGAAGGTGAGTGAGTCGATCTCAGGTGGAGGTAGGACTTTTCTCCAGGAAACTTGGTTTTTCATTCCACATACAGACAAATCGGCCAGAGAACACACGTAATTTATAGATAAAATCAGGATTGGAGGGTGGTATATCGCTTTGTGTGTAGATGGAATGTTAAGCAGTGGATACGGTTTTGTATGTATTGGAGCGCCCTCTGGCTATGAATCCTTGGGTACGTCATGTAACACGAGAACACCGCAACAAATATGACAAAGTCACTTAAATTCAGCAATACGTGAGTTGGAATACAGTTTCTTTTAAGCACATTAAAGAAATAGTTAAAACATCGTTAGCTATTTCTGAATGAGGATGAACATTCAGAGCATGCATTAAAATACATACATTTCTGTACAATCAAATTCGAGCAAGCATTTAAAGTGGATGTACAAGAAAGAATCATCAAATTAAATAAAACATGACTCCTTTAGAAATATTATTAATCATAAAATTATATTTTATATTCTATATTTATTCTTATATGTTTTATAAATAAATTAATAATAATAATAATAATAAAAGAGCAGGAATTGCTCGTAAAAGTGATCGTTAAAAATCTTGTTAAATACAGGAGTCATTATATAAATAATTCTGCCGATTCATGTTTTAGAAGTCATGTTCTACGACTAGTAGTTATGGTATGGTGAAATCGGCAAAGCATGCTTCACATTAGTCAATTTCGTATCTTGTTCCGAAGATATTTCACAAGAAAACTATTATTTTTTTAATATTTAGATAAAGTAAATTGTAATTTATTTACTGTTACTCTATTAAAGTAAATATTATACAAATCTCTCATAATCGGTGCTATTATAAATAACACACCTATTTTCTGCTTATATGCGAAAAATATGACTAATCTACTATGAAATATAGCTTAGTGGCATTATTATGGAGGGAAAAGTCCTTTTTAGGACTTCCAGGGTAACAATTAGCAATGCTGAACCAAGGAAGTAAACTGAGGTTCGGCTGTTGCTGTTATCCTGGGTGTGAGTTTTTGAGTTCGCTCCCTTAGGGCTTTTGCCTTAAGGGAGCACCTTGAGTCTCCGGGGAAGGTGTTCTCCGGCACGGCCCGCTGAGGGGTTCTTGTCGGTTAATTATTTTCCTCGGAATTTGAGCGGTTCTGCTCAGTGGTCGGGGAGCCCGTCACTGAGTGGAACCAACGCTGAGATATGGACGGTCTTTCGCCCACTAAGAAGTGGCCTAGAGATCGTCCGATTTTTTGAGATTTTACCCTTTACTTACTAATCAGGGTAACAAATAGCAATGCTGAACCAAGGAAGTAAACTGAGGTTCGGCTGTTGCTGTTATCCTGGGTGTGAGTTTTTGAGTTCGCTCCCTTAGGGTTTTTGCCTTAAAGGAGCACTTTGAGTCTCCGGGGAAGTTGTTCTCCGGCACGGCCCGCTGAGGGGTTCTTGTCGGTGAATTATTTTCCTCGGAATTTGAGCGGTTCTGCTCAGGAGTCGGGGTGCCCGTTGGGGTGCTTGAACGGGGCGGCCGACACTGAGTGGAACCAACGCTGAGCGGTTCTGCTTAAACGGGGTGCTTGGACGGGGCGGCCGTCACTAAGTGGAACCAACGCTGAGACATGGACGGTCTTTCGCCCACTATGGAGTGGCCTAGAGATCGTCCGATTTTTTGAGATTTTACCCTTTACTTACTAACCAGGGTAACAATTAGCAATGCTGAACCGAGGAAGTAAACTGAGGTCCGGCTGTTGCTGTTATCCTGGGTGAGAGTTTTTGAGTTCGCTCCCTTGGGGTTTTTGCCTTAAGCGAGCACCTTGAGTCTCCGGGGAAGGTGTTCTCCGGCAGGGCCCGCTGAGGGGTTCTTGTCGGTGAATTATTTTCCTCGGAATTTGAGCGGTTCTGCTCAGGAGTCGGGGAGCCCATCGGGGTGCTAGGATGGGGCGGCCGACACTGAGTGGAGCCAACGCTGAGCGGTTCTGCTTAAACGGGGAGCCCGTCGGGGTGCTTGGACGGGGCGGCCGTCAATGAGTGGAACCAACGCTGAGACATGGACGGTCTTTCGCCCACTATGGAGTGGCCTAGAGATCGTCCGATTTTTTGAGATTTTACCCTTTACTTACTAATCAGGACTTCCAGGGTAATAAATGGCAATGCTGAACCGAGGAAGTAAACTGAGGTTCGGCTGTTGCTGTTATCCTGGGTGTGAGTTTTTGAGTTCGCTCCCTTAGGGTTTTTGCCTTAAGGGAGCACCTTGAGTCTCCGGGGTAAGTGTTCTCCGGCAGGGCCCGCTGAGGGGTTCTTGTCGGTGAATTATTTTCCTCGGAATTTGAGCGGTTCTGCTCAGGAGTCGGGGAGCCCGTTGGGGTGCTTGAACGGGGCGGCCGACACTGAGTGGAACCAACGCTGAGCGGTTCTGCTTAAACGGGGAGCCCGTCGGGGTGCTTGGACGGGGCGGCCGTCAATGAGTGGAACCAACGCTGAGACATGGACGGTCTTTCGCCCACTATGGAGTGGCCTAGAGATCGTCCGATTTTTTGAGATTTTACCCTTTACTTACTAATCAGGACTTCCAGGGTAATAAATGGCAATGCTGAACCGAGGAAGTAAACTGAGGTTCGGCTGTTGCTGTTATCCTGGGTGTGAGTTTTTGAGTTCGCTCCCTTGGGGTTTTTGCCTTAAGGGAGCACCTTGAGTCTCCGGGGAAGGTGTTCTCCGGCAGGGCCCGCTGAGGGGTTCTTGTCGGTGAATTATTTTCCTCGGAATTTGAGCGGTTCTGCTCAGGAGTCGGGGAGCCCATCGGGGTGCTAGGATGGGGCGGCCGACACTGAGTGGAACCAACGCTGAGCGGTTCTGCTTAAACGGGGAGCCCGTCGGGGTGCTTGGACGGGGCGGCCGTCAATGAGTGGAACCAACGCTGAGACATGGACGGTCTTTCGCCCACTATGGAGTGGCCTAGAGATCGTCCGATTTTTTGAGATTTTACCCTTTACTTACTAATCAGGGTAATAAATGGTAATGCTGTAACCAATGAAGTTTTAACTGAGGCTCGGCTATTGCCGTTACCCAGCCATGACTAGGGCTTCTTAGCTCAATAACACTCCATCCACACAGATTCACTTCATTCAGATGACGGGATAAAGAGTCAAGGACTCAGTCCATCGCCCAGTTCTTATAAGAACTATAGCTTAGTGGGATGAATCAATCGACCGTGAGATGCGGTGACTGATTCATTCAATCCAATACCCTTGGAGGGTAATGGATGGCAATGCTGTAGCCAATGAAGTTCTAACTGAGGCTCGGCTATTGCTGTTACCCTCCTGCTATGATCAGAGCTTTAATTGCTCAATAATACCTTATCCCTACACAGTCCTCTACAGATAACGGGGAATATGAAAAGCATTCTTGCTTCGCCCCTTTAAGCCAGTCCTTATAAGGACTAGCTTAGTTATATTTATGACAAAATATGTTTTCGATGGGTTTTTTTGTCTCTTGTAGGGGGAACACATCTTGAAATCTGCCATTTCGAGATGTGCTCCCCCCCCACACACACCAACAATTGATCGCTAAAAAAAATTCCCTGAAAATATTATTCGCTAGAAAATTGAAATGTTATTGCATCGATACCGATATATGAGAAGTAAATGCATTGCAAGAGAAATTTCACAAAATATAATTTTATTATGCATTTATGTATTAATCCGCGCGGTTAGCCGAGTGGCTGGTTGCTTCACAACCATATGCCTGGGGAAGGAGTGTCCTGGGTTCGATTCCCGTCGCTGACATGGGGAGCTTATGATCTTTCTCAGACATAGCTAAGTAGGACTGCAGGGATTTTCTCCCCAGTTTATTTGGGATTTTTCTTCCCGCAAGCAAGCAAACCGAACTTGAGAACGTAACGCTTTTGCAGACATGGATAAACTGGGAAGCATAGGCGAACCACCTTATTCTCGTGTAACGGTTGCGGTTATAAGGAATAGAAACCCTCGACACAGTAAAGGTAAAAGTGGGTAATGGATCTACGTATTATTTATTTAGATTTTCATAATATTTTTTATTCTTATGCAGTGAAAGTAAAATTTTATTGATTGGCGAGTTTCCTAATTTCTGTTTCGTCTTAAAATGGTAAAAGTATTCTTTCTTGCTTTGATACTACAGATACTGTTGATATCAAAGAATATTAGTATTTACAAAATTATAACTGCAACCGTTATACGAGGATATGGTGGTTGATCCTATGCCTCCCAGTGTATCGTATGTCTAGAAGCGTTATCTTCTCAGGGCCGGTTTGCTGTTTGCTTGCTTCTGTGCGGGAGGAAAAACCCAACACAAACTGGGGAGAAAAACCCTGCAGTCCTCGTCCAAGACTGGCTAACTTGACTATGTCTGCGAAAGATCCTATATCGTCACGTCAACTACGGGAATCGAACCCAGGACACTCCTTTCCCAGGCATATGATGGTGAAGCAACCAGCCATTTGGCTAACCGCGCGGACTAATACATGGATACATACTAAAATTATATTTTGTGAAATTTATCTTGCACTGCTTTTACTTATTCTAGCAAATAACATTTTCAGCGATCAATAGTTCGCGCGATGAATTTTCCTTGCGATGATTCTTCCTCGCGAAAAATTGTCCGTGAACCGAAAGAAGGGCTAAGGCCATTTTGTGACATTTCAAATTGGAAGACGTTTCGCTCAACTGGTCCATACCCTGCCACAATAGAGTAGATGAGCGACATAAACATTGCTTCAGAATTCTTCTTACCCTCCTCCCTACACAGTGGTAGTCGCAGTTGGGATAGCTGCTAACTGTTATTAAATTGCCTAGCTCAAGGTTATTTTGTAAAGAAGGGAGGGGCTAGGTTTCCATTCCCTTCTAAGCTTCCCCTTCACTGTAAGAGCACAGTGATGGGGGGGGGGGGGGCTTGAAAGACGCAAGGAAACTAAGTTGTGTAAACGGATTACGGAGCTCAACAAACCCTTCTCTCAAGGAAGTGGGAAGCTGGTTTGTTAAGAGCTTTTTCTATAGGAAGTGAAAATGCGAGTCGCAAAAATCGATGCACTTCCTGTTTTCATACATAAACAACATTAAATTATGAGAAATTGAATACCACTTCTTATTGACATTTCTTATATGTTAATAATTACCATTTGTACTTTAAACGAAGCACACGACGCAAAAAAGTACTTTAAGCATTGTTTTTGACTCTTGTACTTCAATTATAAGTAAATACTATTATATTTTAATTTATCAAAAACTCACTACCAATTTAAAAGAAGTACTCTGACAAGATGATTGCTGCGAACTGAAATGTTCCTTATAAAATGGCATTAATTTATTTTTTAAATAATTTCAAGTGCAATTGTGATAATGAAAACTAATAACTTTCATATTCCGTCAGGCGTTTAGTGGAGAAACGAGGTTACTGTGATTGTCAACGAGACAGTTTGCAAGTTATCTGTGCAACAGAATCTGTCCTCGAAAAGCAGAGCATTCGCGTTAACAAGGTCTGGGCTAATCGATCGTATCTTGCCCGCTTCTCATAAGTCGATCCTAACATCAGCGGAGCACAGAGCATTCTACAAACCCGTGGCGATGCTACACTCGTGGCAGATGCCTGAGAGAAAGGATGTGTGTGTGTGTGTTCGTGTCGCAGTTTTCAATGGGGAAAATTTCTTCCTTTCGCGAGAAGGCTTCTTGCCTGTCATTAAGTAAGAAATGAACTAAAAAGAAGTGAAAACTCACAATAGATAGAACAGATAGAAGGTGAAAATGTGCAATAACGATCCTGTGTTTGAAGACTGATGTGAACTACTCAGCGCCAAAACTCGAACATCTGTGATTGAATATCTTATTGTAGTCGTAAACAGAATGTAGGGAAGCAGTAAAAAAGGTATGAAAAATATTCTATTGACTTTGTTGTACGTGCGTGTTTCCTTTTTCTGCTGTATGTGGAGCATAACGGCATGAGTACTGTGGATACTTTGCATGCAGGTGGTGTGTATTCTATATGATCTGTTCACTTCCTTTAAATATATATCATCTATACACAATACAAACAACACACATGCCGTAAAAAAAGCTCAAAGCATAATGCAATTACTTACTTGAGTGACTTTTCGCTGATATTATCCATGACACATTCCAGTATCACGAGTTTTATTCATACTGCGTGGGAGAAAGATACAAAACTGTTTTACTATTAGTTAACGAAGAGATACAAGGATCATTAGTTATCTATTTGGCAGAGGCTGAGTGAGGAGTGTTTGGTAAATGAAAATAAGTTATTGATACCAATAGTTTATATCGTCAGTCGTAGATGTGAATCTGGAATTGCGCATATATAGACGTCAATATTATTTAATATTGGAATTACTTATAAAAAGTATTTGATTTTCTTAATGATGTCATTTATATCTTTAAATGTGAATTAAGCATGGTTGTTTGTCCACCTATATAGTAATTACGATAACCAAAACAAACTATTAGACAATCAAAGGCTGAGTTGACCGTCTATCGGCTGAACTACTGGCTATGGGAAATCTAGGTGAGTACTATTCCATGCGTTATAAATGTCGCGACTAACACCGTCTTATAAACATACCCATCGGTTTGAGAGTATTCAAACGCTGAATGTTTGATATATTAGCATAAACCTAAAGATGCCTTTTGGCGTTTCTGGTAAATCATTCAAATTTTATGCAGTTGAATCAGTATATCATAAAAGTATTAAAACGATAGCATCTTGGGTAGTTTCTTGAAATTGTAAGATCATAAATGTTCTATGAGGAAAAATCATCGATTTTCAGGTAGCTCAAAAACAGAATTTATAATAAAAAATACACGGGCGTTCTATTAATATATTAAAAATTTATGTAATCTTGATATATTCATTATGGAACAAATTTGGAACAAAAATATGATTATAAATATTTTGGTATCTGGATAAGTTTTTGAATTTTTTTTTAAATTTTAGCTTTAGTTAACCACGCCACTTAAAAAGTAATAGTTTGGTGATTAAGTTAAACTCTGTGTATTATTGTGTGATAGGCACTAAAGCCCTGGGTTATGTGTTTCTCCGGCTTAAGGTATCAGTAGTAAACGAACTGATAAATTAAAATTCGCTTCTTTTTTTTAAACCCTAAACATTTCAGAAAATACAAACGAAAGATAAATGCTGTCATTCTACGCAGGTACTGTTGTTTCGGTATTCCAAACGGTTTATCTGGTATATGTTTGTGTATCAAGGAATACGTCCTGGGATTTTTTTTTTTTTTTGTGATCTCAGAATGTCATTTATCAGTGCCCTGTTCCTAATCAGGGAGAAATGGGATACGGGAGTGATTATACGGCGTCCATAGTGGACGCCGCACGATCATTCCTGTATCCCATAAGGTTCTGGGTTAAGTCTCAGTTGGAAGTGGCAGGGTTGTGTTGTCTTTCCACAAAGATTTAGATACGGCTAAGAGTTTCAAAATTGAAATGATATTAATGTTATGGAGTAACAAAATCATTTTAACCAAAACTTTTCTGCATATGATTGCAATTGCAATGCCGAAAAATCTCTCAATGAATGGTTATTCTGCCATCAACAAAATATGTTTACACATCATACAGTTTGAAATGCTTTTACATCATGCAAAGGACTGACCGTGTAGCTAATCTGGTCTGGTTGAACAATTCGATTGCTGGAGAAGTCTAGAGGAAATACGATTGGTTGCAATTGCTGCAGAAACAACTAAGACGCTCTGATGTCAGCGTATTATGACTGGGTATGTTTTACGATTGGAAAGCACTTCCATATCCGTCTAAGACGGACTAATTCGCTCTGATCTGAAAAGCCTCATAAAATAAGATTTTTGGTATTCTAAAATGAATTCGAACCGAGATCTTTCCAAGGAGTATGATACATCTCTTAAGGACATCCTATCTATGGAAAAGAGAGGTCCAGCATCCGCCTTATATACATGGGGTCACTGCAAAATGGTTCAAAAGGATCAATTTTATACTAAATATTCTCATTTCACACAGCACTTGGTATCAAGTGTAGCAATATTCTACGCTTGATGAATTGTGTCATCATAACATTAAAAAACTAGATTCATTTTAAATTTATTGTATATAACCAATGGTTTAGAACAAATTGATTTCTCCCCTTTTTAATCACCACCCACAAAACGATCCGTATTTTTAGGGTGCTCTGAGTCGTCATGCTAGCTCGACACTTCTATAATTAAAGATAGAGACTACTGCGAGTACTGATATTCAAAACAACTAGCATTTAAACACACGGTGAAGTTTAGAAATGCCAGTTTATACGTCAGCATCTTGACTGAGAAAGCAATATTTGCTCTCACAAGAAATAAAGTGTTGATCAGATATACCAACGCACTTCTTTGATAAGCGCTAGTGATGCTTGTAATTCATTGAAAATGGTAAAATAGATGCTTTCGGGAAAGTAGACAGGCCTGGGCGATTCTAATAGGCACGTTCAAACGAAATGTCAAGATGGTTTTCTCTGTCTATTAATTTGATTGATATTAAACCATTAGATTCTTAGCCAAAGTTTTCCTACTCTAATTATTATTTCATTATATCTCTAAACTTTATTGAAATAAATGGCTTGAGATCCATGTTTCTTATATTTAATCTAATTCACTTGAAGGCAATTCAAAAGAAAGTATTTATGAGAAGGAAGAATCAGATGAACGTAATGCGTATAATCATCACATTAAAAAAGTTGGGATTAAGCACCCAATTTGGTACTAAATGATAGCTTAAATTATTACAGCATGGAAAGTTGGAATAAGGCGCTTGGCCAGTCGAATTGTAATCAAATCCCCCCCCCCCAAAAAATTCCTGTGCTATTTACTTCTACTTTTGACCAGAATAAACGCTACAAGAGGAACCAGTCCCCGGGTTTAAGAAATTTGATTTCATTTGCCTTGTTTTCGCTTTGAATATTATAGAAAAAAATGTGTGTGTGTGGGGGGTCAGATTTGTTATTTCCAGACCCACGAACATATTTTTTAGGAATTCTCATTGCATTGTAAGAAAATACAATGCAATTACAAACAAGATTAGCACATCTTTCAGAAGTCATGTCGATCATGCATACTGAATGAAGCAAAAGAGAGAACTGTCATTTCACTCTGAAATGCTGTTAAGATGTCAGGGTGGAGAAAACGAAATGTTACGCAGTCGTATCTATTGAAAATCCCACAATGGTGACGCCAACACACAACTGAATAAGTCTAAAATACTGAGTGCGAGTGATAATAGTTAATTCCCCTTTGAGAAGGTTAGTTCCCTCAGTAATCTTCACGTGGAGAGCGATTCGGTCAGTGGCACGACTAGTCACGCTGTTTGGCTTTCTGATGGACGTATTTCTATAATTCCATCACGCGCGGTTTTTATTTCGATGATATTTTGGGAGTGATAGTAATGATGTGGAAGCTGATTCTCACATTATGTCCCTTGTACCGTTTCGATCAGGTATGCCGAACCATGCCAAAACCAATCCTTGGACACAAGTTGGAATATGTGTATATTCCAACATGTTCACCGTCACACATCTGCGATCGTCAACCCGCAATTTTCAGAGAATAATAACGGTAATACAATGTTCATCACGTCAGCCCAATTTGAATATTGGGAGTTGAACTAGAAGGATGAAAAAAAAAAAAAAAAACTGGATCATATCCGTGACTGTTTTCATTAGTAGAATTCACTTTTTCTGAGGAATAGTGAAGCACAATGTTAATTTTCTAATTAGAAAGAAGTACAAAAGGCTACCAATTACGCATTGAAACAATTATGACAAAGACAGAACAACACGGATAACTCGGTGAACAGTTTTGGGGAAATGATAAATTTTGAAGCCTCCCGAATCAAACGCAGTATCAAAAATGCCGAATGGCATTAAAATCTTCGTTACAATCTCATCAGAAAGATCGCCATGGAAAGATTGAAAAGGATGCAACCCTATGGTAGTACCGTCTAGTGAATATGTCTTTAGCGGGTGGTATTGATTTTTTTGACGTCTTGAAATTACTAGCCTCTTTGGAAAAATTGATCAAAAGAACCTTTAAAATAAATTAGGTCAATTATCTTCCAAAAGAGCGTGTATATAATTATCCTAAGTTTATTAGTATTTTTTTAAATGAAAGACATTACGCAAATTAGGAACTTCTAATAAGATGCAAAGAAATATCGCTGAAAAAAAAAACAAAAAACGAGACGAACTGGCAATTGCACACGAAATTAAATATGTTTAAAAATAAACAAAAAATTGACTTGTGTCTACAACTACCATATTTATTATTTACTATTTGATTTATATATTTATTTTAATAATTAATCATTTATGTAAATCAAACACCTTTGCACACGCATTAAGTAATTAAGAATTATATTATTATCATTTTTTTTGTTTCCACATAATTTTCTAATTTTTGGTGATGCAAAAATAACTACATTGTAGTTATTTTTGTAGAATTCATTTTGTATACAGTGACAACGATTTCATTGTTATAATCTTAGAGCGTTTTCATCAAGTTCGGTAAATTCTTTTATCTCTTTTGTTCTGGTCGTCAAATAATTGACATTTAAGTTAATTATATATATATAAATAGAATTAATTTTAAATAATAAATTTTGTTCTATGAGATCTATTTCTAGTTATGTAAGTTTGAAATCAAAATCTGTGCATTTACGAATACACCTTTTAAAATTTCATAAGTTATAATACTTAATGAATCCTCGAGTAGTTGCCAGGATAAGAATAGCATCAATGTAGCTCATGCATGTCGTACGAGGCGGCTTAAATGGGTACCCGAGGAGGTAATGGATAGCAAGGCTGTGCCAACGAAGTTTAACCGAGGTTTGGCTGTTGCTGTTACCCCCTGGGGCGCAGAGATTCGAGAGTTTGAGTTCGCTCTCTTAAGGTTTTTGCCTTAAGGGAGCAATTTAATTCTCCGGCACGGCCCGCTGAGGGGCTTTGTCGGTGAATGCTTTTCTTCGGAATATGAGCGGTTCTGCTCGGTGGTGGTGGTGGTGTGTGGGTGGAAGGCCATCACTGAGTGGAGCCACCGTTGAGATGGACGGTCTTTCGCCCACGATTGAGTGGCCTAGGGATCGTCCGAATTTTTAGAGACGGCTTTATCTTTAAATATGGCAATGCTGTAGCCAATGAAGTTCTAACTGAGGCTGGGCTATTGCTGTTACCCTCCTGCCATGATCAGAGCTTTATTATAGCTCAATAACACCTTATCCTTACACTGTCCTCTACAGATAACGGGGAATATGTAAAGCATTCTTGCTTCGCCCCTTTAAGCCAGTCCTTATAAGGAATACTTAACGCAAACATATATAGTGCTTTGCGTATTCTCATCAATCTCTTGTTCATACCTGTTTAATAAAATTCTAATCAAGTCTTTCCAATTAAAAGGCGGCAAGTAAGAGACTACTGTATTTTTTCTCGTAACTGCATCTACTGGCTACATATTAGATAGCACGTGGAATGGAAGGAAAGATACGGCTGCGATCGTCTAAATTCAGCTTCGAATCTAGTCCGTGCACTAGAAAGCTTGACTAGATGCAAACTTTGAATCGAGTCAAGGTTTTCTGAATGAAAAACCAAAATGTCGCATCGTCCTCGGGGTGGCAATCCGGTAACTTTTACAAATGGAACTGTTCAACTTACTTTAACAGTACCGTAAATTGCAGGTGTAGTGGGAGTGTGGGGAGAGAATTTATATTTACAGCAGCAAATTATGGCATTTTCTATTTTATTTTATATTATCCAAAGGATAATTGCACTCCTAACAACATGACTATATAAGATTATTAGGTTTATTTAAGTAAATATAAAAATGAAAAGCTTTAAAACGAAATTTTTATCTCCGAACGACATCACAAACCCTAATCGTGAAAAGGGAGTATTCTTAACCAGATAGCTAAGCTGACTGAGCAGGTACACCTATTTCATTGAGTTATCATAAAAACAAATACATGCGGTAATTTCATTTTCTTTTTCACGATTTCAAAATGTATAATCAACTTAAGAGATTTTGAAGAATGAATCAGTTCGTGAAGAACCACAAACGTAGTGTCTTGGTATTTTATAATTTTATCCAATTAATGTTAACACGATAATTATGGATTGTGATACAAAAAGGGTGATAGTAAGGGTTGGAAAGTGGTTCTCCATTTAGAAGATTATGCTTATGAAGTACTTTTTCATCTTAGAAGTTTTATTCCACTGTATTTTATATAGTGAGTTATGTTTATGAGATAGAATGAAAAAGGGCTGATTTGTGTGGAGAGATCAAAAGCTAGATGATCTTTCTTGTGTGAAATACGATGGTGCTAAATATCATTGAAGTCGACAAGGTTGTCCTCGGCCCACAGGAATATGACACTCTAGTAAGTTATTTTTATGAAGGAGTATGTGGTTTGTAAAAAAAAAAAAAAACTGTGCACAAATGAAACAAAAGAATATTTATGTTAGCTGAAGGGTTTTCCAAATGATAATTCGAAATTTAATTTAAATTAATTTTAATTAAATTTAAATTAATTTTAATTAAGGAAACAAAAAAGTTCGAGTTTCGGAGAATAGAAGATTAATCAATTAGTAATTCTATTCAAGATATTCTTGATGATCATTAAGTAGAACTGGTTTAATTGAGGAGAGATCAATTATAAGATACTCGCTCACTTTTCCTTTTTTTTTTTTTTTTTTTTTTTTTTTTAGTCAGAGATCACGAAGGAAATCGATCAAGGTAGTAATGGTTGCGACGTGACTTGAAATTTAATCAAAGTTTTTAATACGCTTCACATAAACCTCCTAATTAAAATGTTCCTAATGGGTATCGATGATTACCGAGTGGCGAGGAAATCACGTGATACTTACACGTGAAAGTTACATTTAGAGGAGTTTTCTGAGAGGGAGCTGGTTAGAAACGGGATTCTCCGGTGGATCTTTAAGATCCCTTGTTACTATATTCATAAGCGATTCAAATAACAGGGGTGAATAAATTTGATGACTCAAATTTAAGTACTGTGGGCAATTATACATTCCACTTCAGTTCTTTAGAACGATCTTGAAAGATTGGAGTAGTCAAGGAAATGAAATTATATATTTACATTTATCCCCAGTAAACTTAGATTTTGTACGAAGGAAGTATCGGATGATTCTGAATTGAATGGACAGGATTCAGAAACGGATAAATACATGGATTAATAATTCAGTTGAGATAAGTCTTTAAGATCAGATCAGAATTGGATTAAGACCCAAGATTTTCTTAATCTACACTTATTGGTGGTTAAAGATTCGAAGGTATTTGAGGAGATTTATAAATTCTTGGAGGTTGGGAGGAAATTTAACTGAAGTTTATAAGTTGATTCGGAAGAACATAGGAGAGTTATCGGGCATTTGCTGAACTTGATTGAACTGAATTCTACTAGATGTACTACTACTTACTTAATAAAAGGTCAGTGAGAAAAAAAATTGGAACAAATATGAAACATTATGTTTAATGTTAAAAGTAAAATTATCTAAAAGTAAGAATGCTGAATAATTTTCGCCAACATAAGATTTAATTATAACTCCTACCAAACATTGCAAATGGGTTGCATTTCGCGTATTGGTATTTCTCTTTCTCACATTGATTCCGTTAAATGTTGATTTGGATCTGAAGCTATTATATCTACAACACATTCCTCCGTCTGGTTTGAGGAGGATGCACAGTCTACACATCACCCTCAATGTTTGATTTAATTGCAGTCTGGTGAATTTACCCATCATTCAAGATAAAGAGCAAACGATGTCATCACCTAATTTTAAACATTCCATCGTGTAAATGCGGGCCTGGTTGGCTGAGTGGTTAGCGTGTCCGCTCTCCAGCCAAAAGGCTCCGGTTCGAATCCCGCCGTGGGCATGGATGTTTGTGATTGAATGAAATTCATTTACCTCCTGTGAAAATATTAGTATTTTCACAGGCGGTAAATGGCGTTGGTGTAGATGATGATGGTAGTTGCAGTTCGTTGTAGTTGGTGGACGGAGACAGAGATCTGTAGAGCAGATGCCCTCCCTCAATCAGTCTCTGAACTCCCTGGAGGTGTCACGTAACAATATGAACAATAAATCTGGTGACATGGCAAACTATCATTCGGAAAATATCTCCATTCGGGAAGAGAATGCAGATGCTAATATGCAATGAAAGTTTCCCTCCACTGTTCCCCCCCCCCCTCTGCACCGAATTAATCGATTGGACTTTGTGGGTTAGTTTTCTTCCAACCATAAAATCGAATGAAAACATCTGATACTTCCATGAACTATATAAAACAGTAAGTTATTGGGATTTGGGCAGTTCGTCGAGTTACCACTGTCTCGTTCACCCAGTTGGAAGGCCAATAATACAAATATTAAATGATTAGTAGTACTAATTATAATTATTCATAAATTAAAAAACTGAGTTAGACATTGTCCCCATCTAACAGTTTGGAACTGCTGGGTTGCACTAATTAGATTTTTTTTTAAAAAAGGAATAAAAATAAATAATAAATTTATTATCAAGTATGATCTACTGTAGAATCTCGCGAAGGGAAAGATGCTTTGCTCGTGATTAGATGTACAAGAAAAAAAACATTCAGTAAGCAATGAATAAAGATTTTTTCTTTGTATTTATTAGATCTTCAAAAAAGTGTCGCATTACTGGCACTCTGAATGGATCATTGAAATCGATGATGGGCACATTAATAGACTGTCACCCGAGATGATTCATTATGTGGTGTGCGTGGGTAGCTTCGGGAATGCAACGAGATCGAGTGGCACGTGCAAAACGGTGACTCGTGTCTGTTAGCAGATTAGTTTATGTTATAGCTAGTTGGCGTGTTTACTTTGTTGAAAACTTCTTTGACGGTTTACATCATTACATGCCTTACTATTAAACTTGATCTCGTCTTTATTAATATCCAGAAGGACAGAATGGAGGAAAATGCTCAGCGTTATCAAGATTAATTGCCTCCAATGTCAATAATGGCTTCTTAGTGCCTCATAACAAAGTCCAAGAAATTAAACTGTGTGACGTAGAAACGTTCGCAAGTGGTCTTCTGAATACATCCCTCAGTAGTTTTCGATTTAAATAGAGCATATGCGGAAGTATTGTGTTGTTTTCTTTAAATCTGTACAGAAAACTTGCTCTTAAGTGAAGAAAATGAAGATTTCATCTTTTAAGGATAAGGCTTTTCTGCTTCACAGTGGAATTATTATTTTATTTATTTTTTATACGACTCAACCCATGAATAATTACAAATCTACAGTACATTTAGTACCACAGGTAAGTTAAAGATTTCTAATGATTATTTTTTGGTATTTTTTATTTTTTTACATAGTCCAGAACCCTGCTCTAGCGACCAAAGATAGACTCCCCCTTTTTTTAAGGGTCTAAATAAGCGGGGGAAACGGCCTCACCCCTGCCGATGAAATTCATCTACGCCTAAAAACAGTTACAAATATCATCCATGCCCACTGCGGGATTCGTACCCAAAGTCTGGAGAGTGGATAGCTAACCCCTCAGCCAACAGGGAGCCCTACATTTCGTGAGTTATTTAAAAATGGATTATAAAAATTGCAATGAAAGCTCACTTTGTAGGCAATGTCTTCTAGTTCTCTAGACGGATTTTAAATCATTTTTATGCGATACCCCAACATCTTCATATACTGATCACGCTTGAAAATTACTTTTCTATTCCTGGCTGACAGTAATTCAAAAACTTTTTTTTTCTGGCAGTAGGATAGTATGTTTAGTTACTGTAATAGTTCAATCTTCTTCATCTGTTTCTTATTTTACATAGCTACTGCCCTTCATTTTAACATTACTAAAAAAAGGTTTGTAGTGTGTTTCCCTAAATTTTCGTATATATATGTTGAAATAACAACCTATTTTCTGATATTTTAAATTAGTCTGATTGACCCAACGTCCTTTTTTGATATTTACTAAAATTTCAATTAGTAATCCTCTTTCCCAACATCAGATTCTTCATAACTTCAGGTTCTTTAAAATTTTAAGGACAGGTAAAATACCATAAAAATAGTTTTTCATGCTTCGAATGTTTTTTTCCCGTTTTTTCCTGTGATGAAAAAAAAAAAGTTCATTTGAAAAAGCTGTTCAACCTTAATCAAGAATTTCAGAGATGGGAATTGAGGAATTATCTGTTCTGCATTTTTTAACGGATTGTACCTTTGTAAAATTACATGATTATAATTTAGCTAGTAATTTAATCCATCATCCACGAAGAAACCTTATGTATGCTATTTTTTCAAACATGTATTAAGCCAAATTTTTTAATAAAGCAATATTTAATATCGGGATAGCCAACTAAAGCCTTCTCAGTCAGTTATCGTTTTTATGAATAACCAAAAGTTCTACTCGGTGGCCGCCAGAGGGCAATACTGTATTTCTACAAACATCTTTTGTTAGGGGATATGTAAAAATTAAATCCGATGAGCCACTTTGTAAGTTGTAACTTGTAGATACGCTTTTTGCATTACTAGTTATTAAACCTTAGTTTTTTTTTCATAATCTCGATTGTTCGATTCAATCCTCCCGAATGTATGTAACCCAGTGATTCTTCATCCATTGAATAGAGATCTCTGGTGGATCTGTCTAAAATCATGTGCAGCTGTCGTGTTAAAACCAAACTCCACCAACTCTAATTCACACGGTTTTATTAAAAGATACTGGCAGTGTTTTAATAAAAACAAACCTTGTGGAAACCATCATTTACATCTTCGTTCATGTGTAATTACATTGCATTTGCATTGAAGTTGTTCAGATTTAATATGCATAGCTGTCAAATCGCTATAGTGTATAATGAAATATTTCAATTATTAACCGGAGAGGTATTAGCATCACAGCCTAGTCATTAAAAAAAAAATCGATCGAGATTAGTTATTTTTATACAAAATTAATATTATCCACGCTTTAGATAAACAATAGGAATTTATGAAAAGAGAAACACAAGACGCCTCCTCTTTTCATTATACGCGACAGGGAGAACGAGTTCTTTGTTGTCACCGACAGACCTTTTCCAACAGAAATCTTTGTACTTTGGAGTAACATACTTGGTCGAGCTTCTCCATTACACATCTGACCTATTTCAGTAAATGTTTCTTTAGACGCATCGGTGATGATTACGTTAAAATGAAAATGCAATCCAGGTACTTCTCCGCACATTATTTTTAATTTTTTATAGCGACTGGTTTTCGTTTCAGGAACTGTCAGAATTATTTATCACTCAGAGTGAAAAAATAAAACAATCCATTACTTGTAGAATTTTATCAAATATCGAACAGCTCGTTATACGTTTTTTTTTTTTTAAAGTGAGGTTGTACATTGTCAGGGCAAGAAAGCAAACAAATTACTCTGAAATACTTTCTTTTTTTAAAAAAAGGAGCCATGAGATTATAATTTTAATGATATCTGCAAACTTCGCTATAGAACTTATTTGATAATAAAAATTCTTTTACGTACATGAGATGTTTTCAGTTTAAAAAAGAGTGGAATTAAAGCACTGGAGAACTGTTGGTGTTTTATAAAGATAGCCTAGCAACCAGGAAAAGCTATTCTTGTATTGTTATCTTTTCGGCGTATTTTGCTAAAACACCAACTCTTAAATTATTTCGTTTTTTTTTTTTTCATACAAATGGACACATGAGAATGAATTTTATGCGAATCCATTTAATGAAATAGAGGATGATCGTATTCAGTTCTCATTCATTACTATCATTCAACTATTTTTATTAGCGGAACGGTACAAAACTATAATAAAAGAAAGTATTCTCTGGCTTAACACAATGTAATGAAACTAAGCCCAAATAGCAAAAATGTGTCGAGTTGCTATTTGGAGTCGATATTACACTGAACTATTTTGTAACTAAATAAAATGGTGGTGGGGAGTATAAGCCACAAGCACTTTACAATGATTATTTCTGATCATTTCATTATCAGAAATAATCATTCTTGAGCCTGTAATTTTTTTCTTACAAACACTTAACTGTGACATTTAGTATTGCATTTTTTTTTTTTTTTTTTGGCTAGATGAGTGAAGCAAGAATGCTTTTCATCTTCCCTGTTATCTGTAGAGGACAGTGAAGGGATAAGGTGTTATTGAGCTATTAAAGCTCTGATCATGGTAGGAGGGTAACAGCAATAGCCGAGTCTCAGTTAGAACTTCATTGGCTACAGCATTGCCATCAATTACCTGGGATGGGCTGCAGTGCAGCTATTCTTATCCAGGCCACGAGTGTAGCAATCCTTATAAGGACTGGCTTAAAGGGGCGAAGCAAGAATGCTTTTCATCTTCCCCGTTATCTGTAGAGGACAGTGTAGGTATAAGGTGTTATTGAGCTATTAAAGCTCTGATCATGGCCGGAGGGTAACAGCAATAGCCGAGCCTCAGTTAGAACTTCATTAGCTAAGCATTGCCATCCATTACCCTCCAAGGGTATTGGATTTAAAACATCCCACCGAGTGTAGCAATTATTTCAAATGAAACTTTCGTATGTTTATTATGAGTAATCTTATTTGGTTGTTAATTTTTATTTAGTTGATTTGCTGATCAACAGAGAATAGGGTCATAATTTTTATTAGTAACAAATATCATAATACTTCCTTTAAAAATATTTAAAATTCAATAATTTTAAGATTAATAACAATAAAGTTACATATATTTGTTTCAGCCAGAATATGTTATACAATCTATTTCTAACTTGCCATATAATTTTTTTCAAAAATTGGAAATTCAGTTTCATGAAATAGTAAATAACAAATAATTACTACAGTTCCATCAGAGCATAAGCCGAGCTTCTGTTAGTGACGCACCTGTGCAATCGATATACGACGTAAAAGAAATCACCGGCAATATCAATCTACTCTAATAACTACACCACCAGGTAGCTCGTTCGTTTATTTCTTTATGAAAGAAAGCTCCATTTTCGCTTTCTAGGGGTACTGCGTGTTATAATGTACTACTCAAGCTAACACACAAACAATAACTGAAGTCCGCGGTTTTCAATATATTAACTGCAAGGACATCAAGATAAGTAACATCTAATAGGGTGATATTGGCAAGGCACTCCTTTCACGAGTGCCATCAGTGGAACAGGTCTGGTTCGAGAGTTACTAACGATAAAGGAAAGAATGATGAGCAAGGAAATTATTTAATGTTTCCTTTTTCCTTTATTGAATTCAAGTATTTTAGGACCATTTTTAAAATGCAACTTCATTAAATAATGAAAAAAAAAAATCTTGTGATATTTATAATTATCCTGAGTCAAGTACGAATCTCAGTTTATGTTTTTTTTTTTTTTTATCACTTAACTGAATACAAGATATGACCATGTTTATGAGAAATTTCTGAAATGGAAAGTTATTCCCACTGCGACCTTTACCCCTCTAAGAGTGTACGCAAAAGTAACGTTGCTTTATATTTTCTATTTTGGTATCTACGCGAATGTAACGCTTCGTTCCGATATAAATAGAATTTTTATTTTTATCTCGCTTCACTCTTTATTCATAGACAGTATTTCACTCTTATTCCTTGAGTAGATGGGGGGGGGGGGAATTAGAGGAGAAAGTGACAGGATTCCACGTTATCATTTGTTTAAAATACTAAACATTATTTCCAGATTCATATCTGCCGATTATTTCCCAAATTTAAATACTTTGCATGCATATCAAATTGTGATTCATATTTTTACTAAAACTACTATGAAAAAAAAAAGTTTATAAACAAGGCGTGTTCGACTTAAGCATTAAGAAGTTGAAGCTTTGGTGCATTTTCCTCTAGAATGAAACGCAAATGCAGTATAAGAAAGGTTGCCGTTGCTTATAATCATATCAAAGCAGCAATGACTATGTGGTAAACTTGCATGTGTTCATCCGCTGGTTTATATTGAGGGTGGTCGAAACCGCTCTCTACTTTTGAGATCGTCACTACTTCGGTTGCATAACAAATCGAATAATGGAAGATTCCATTTAATATATGCAGATTAATACGGACACTTTAATAAAGTATACTTAATGTGAATTAATGTTTAAATATGATAGGACAGTAGGTGGGATAAACGATTTAACCATCGTAATTTGACAATAAGTTAATATCAGTCCTCATCTTCTCACAGGAAAATGATGAGGACCAAAAGGTGTTAACAAGCAATGGAAGTTTAAGTGTGCAGATCAAAGATTGCACACACCAGATAATCTTTGCTTCTGCCAATGTTGAGATTTATAGCTGTAAACTTATCTACAAAATCTACATATTCAACGTATTTCGGAATATTCTGAATAGACAGACCTGTGTGTGTGTGTGTGTGTGTGTGTGTGTGTGTGTGTGTGTGTGTGTGTGTGTGTGTGTAAACGAGGACTGTGCTCAGATTTTTCGATTCGTCTAAATGAAGCGGGCCATAGAGCAGAACCCGTCATGTTGATAAATGGGTATTCTTAATAGTCTTCCAGTTCGATAATAAGAATTCATTTTAGGCATACGTTTCAACAGTACAGAAAATATTGAAATGGGAAACAAAAGGAAGTGAGAAAATTAAAACGAAGAATTCAACTCCATTTATTTTAAAGTGAAAGAGACGGCACTCATCCATTCCTTCCATATTAAAAGAGAATGATGAAAATGCCTTTCTTGTAACGGAAAATTTTCCAAGGTCAGAAAAGAGAACAAAGATCGTGTTATTCTCTTTTCTCGTGTTGTTTTGTTTTCCTGTTGTTGCCAAAAGACTGCACACCCGTAATTATTCTGCAAGATGTATTTGAGATTTCTGCTTGCATGGATAAATGTGGATAGATTTTTCTTCTTCATTTATGCAAATTCGTTTCATTTTTTTACTAAACTCCTTCTGAACATCATTTTACCATTTGGTTTTCTTTCTGTGTTTAAGATAATTTGTTCGGTATCTCTGTTGTGTGTGTGTTCGCGCGGAAGCGTGCATGGTTTGATCTAATTGGTACCCTGAATGTTGGGACAATTAATTTACAACTAAAAGGTTGGTTGACTGAATAATAAATGCACAACATTAAAAAAATGCTTTTTTTTTCAAGTTAGGCAATTGAGGATCTCCCTCCTGTTCTCGTCCATTCTGGCGAGAGAGAGAGAGAAAGAAAGAGAGGTTAACAGATGGACTTTACAAAAGTGCCTGTTTTTCATTCTCCGTATATAATAAAATTACTTCTTTCTGACGAGGGAAATAGTCGTGGCATAATGCTTCTGCGTAACCATGGTAACAGCTAGTTCTGCTTTGATGCCGAAGATGAATGTTTTTTCGTTTCCAATGGAGGAATTGATGTGGCAGTAATGCAATGGGCGTTATTACTTATATGTCCTGAAGTCCAGTCCAACTCGTTCCAGAAATATCCCCGAGAATTAGAGGGATAATACAATAAAGCATCAAAGTTGGTAATAAAAATTAAATTTTGGTTTTTTTTTAATGTTTAGCTATACATCTCTTAATGTTGGGCGAGTAAAAATAATACATTTTACTCGGACCAGTGTAGAACTCTTCCTAGTCCTTTTTAGATATTATTTCTCCAGTTTCCTGCTCTTATTCATGTTTCAACTTTCAGAAAATATTTAAATTTTTCATTATTCAGTAGCCTTAAGTTTAGACTGCTTAAACTCAACATATGAGGAAAATACGAGTTAGTTTTAAATCAGACACAGAAATTACAACGATTACAATAAAAACTGGGAAAAAAATACAAAAGTACGATTACGTATCTGGTAAATAAGTCATGAAAATGAAAAATTAAAAGAAGGTTACCGTGGGACTATATGGTTGATGAGTCTCCTTCAGGAATTATTGCAGCATCTCTTAAAAAAACTCATCCCTGAAAAAACCATCAAGTTTTATCATCCAAGCAGAGCGCCATTTAATAACTAGCCTAATAGTAAAATTCTCTGCTGTTCTTCTATGAATAAATAATGATTTTAATTAAATTGTGTTGGCGAGAAAAGAAGAGAATTGTACAATGAATTTACCTTCATGCGTCCTAGCCCGAGTAAAAACCAAAGTTTTCTAGGAGATAAATGCTACATCCACGCTTCGATATGACAGTGCGGTTTCGGTTGAGATAAATTCGTGGAGTCCCTGATGGTCTATTTGGAAGCTTTCTTTAATTTCATTACAATATATGGTAAAGCGAATAAGGTTATGGTGTTCATTACTAAAGTAATCTGAAACCGACTAACTCCTGCAGTTGCAAAAATGTTATAAGGTTCATGTTCTGGAAGGGATTGGAACCTAGGTCTGATTCGGAAGTCCCTCATTCCAATACAGGTTTATACATTCTTCAAGCTATGCCCCGGAGCTCTACTAAATACTTCAAACAAACGGACTTTACATTAACTATACTGTTGTCTGATATACAGTATGTACTGTGCTAATTGTCTGAAGTTCTTTATAAATTAATTCGATTTCAGCGACGCTTAAAACCTTCAGAAATGCAACAATTAGTCTATAAATGGGTTCGCATCTCAACTTTATGGTTTATTGAATACTGATAATACTTTTGTGAAAGGTTTTCTTCCTGATACTAATTATGGGCTAGAAAAACACGAGTAAGATAATATTGAACATTCTGCAACAACTCTTTCTGCAATCTTCATATCGTAATTAAGTGAGCAATGTAGTTTACAGCATAAAGAAGATAATTTCAAAAATTTTATTAACATTTTATATCTGTTCGAAGGAGATTACAGAAACTATGAATTCAGTTTTACCGCTAATTACTTCCCAACTATAAACATTGATGGTTTCTTTGAGTTTATTATCAGTGAGGGTATCGAAAGTCCTCAAAGGTTGAATAGTCTTAGGAGGGATGGTGAGAATTGGAGTCATAAAAACGTATGTTTTGAGATGATTGAAAACTAAGAATAAGAACTATAAAAATGTGCGTTAAAAATTGTACTTTATTACCGCAAAGTTTATAAAAGCTAGAGATTAAAATGAAAGTAATAATATAATTATTACTTTCAATTTTTTTTTAAATAAAAGTTATTATTTTTGAGGGAACCGATGTAGTAGAAGTAATCCTAATTCTTTTTAGCGGTCGAAAAGGTTTAAAGAAGGATTGAAATAAGTTCCCGGAGTCATTGATGGTCTATTTGGGAGCTTTGTTTAATTTCGCTACAATTATGGCCAAAGCAAATAAGGTTATGTATTAATTAAAAGAAACACACGTATAACCACAGTGAAAATTATTTAATTGTAAATAAATCATCCTAAGTATCTTAGGACATCATTAGTACAGTAATTTAAAACAATAATAGGAATAACATACACTTAGGGAGCATGATTACAATAGAATCTCATTAAACGTGTAACGTGTTCACCCAATAAAAAGCAGCATGCAGCGTGGGTCAAATACCGAGTCAAAGAACGCAATTAATAAAAACTTAATTGACAGAACCCTGAACACACTTAACCATCACCAAATTCCAAGAAACTGAGCATGACGCACTAAAACAAATTTCATTTTCGTTGAGGAATATTTGGGTTTATTAAAAACTTGGATTCCAACAACAAAATTCATGTCAAACATGAAACGAAAGCCATTTAAGGCTAATGAAACATCTACATTACTTCCTGAATTTATAGAATCTAATAAAATTCAGATGTCCAATGCTACAACACATCTAACAAAAAAGGGCGGATGATTATTGTTGTAATATATTTTTCCTGAATACTTAAGGATTATAAATGCGCAATTTAAATAAATCACACAGCATCGCATTTAAATTACCGAACATTAACATGATGGCTTATTGTTAAGATTACACCAAACGAAATTTACGCCTAAAAGGTAATTAGCGTTTTAATTGGCATTTTCAAAGAATCACTTCTTCCAACTGTACGAAGGAGGAATTTTTATTACGAATTCTTTAGTTAGAAATTAAATTCTCCTTGCCAATAAGTTATATTCTTGTTCAATCCTTTACCATAATGTAAGCACGGTTATCGAGTGAAATATTCTCACCACTAGGCTAATTGACATCACAATTGCTTATGCAATAGTTCTTTGTGTATATAATTCTAATAGGCTTAAAAGAAGTACCACTGCTAGACAGATTATGACTATAAGATTATATCTTATTAAGTAGAGTTTACTTTGTTTTTAAGGAAAACTTCATAACCATCTCTGATCCAGAATGCTTTAATAAGACGTTTATACACCTTTTTATTATTTTTATATATGCAAAGTATATATAAAATTCTGCATTAAGTAAATGTGATTGGTAGTTGGTCTATTGATTCATTCAATCCAATACCCTTGGAGGGTAATGGATGGCAATGCTGTAGCCAATGAAGTTCTAACTGAGGCTCGGCTATTGCTGTTACCCTCCTGCCATGATCAGAGTTTTAATAGCTCAATCAGTAACACCTTATCCCTACGCTGTCCTATACAGATAACGGGGAAGATGAAAAGCATTCTTGCTTCGCCCCTTTAAGCCAGTCTTTAAAAGGACTATAAGATGTGATTGTCTTGGTCTACCTCCGAGTCGTCATTTTTCTAGTGATTTTTGTACTTGTATTCTATGACCCAGTTTCTACTAATGTGCATTTCGGGGTCCTTTAATGGGGGCTTGCCCTAGAACAGCGTTTCTCAAAATGTAAGCCGCGAGAGAATATCATTAGTATAATTTTATTGTAGTTCGTACATTTTCAAGTTATGTTTAGGATATATTAAAAATCCTATTAATTAAAAAAAATCCCTTTACATAATTCTTTTAATTTCAATATAATCGCAAATAAGTATTTTGTCACATTTCACATATCTCAACACGCAAAAAAATCTGCCACTGTGTAGCCAAGGTACGCTGAGAAATCCTAATCTTCTACCGGTTGCATTTTCCTGGAAAAAATATTAATGTGTACGTTGTGTGCCAACTAATTTACGACGGTAGCATTGAAATTACCATCTGCTGTAATGAAGAGTCGATCTCGCTGCTGTTTGTCAGTTCGTATATGTTTTTCCTTGGCTCTGATTAAATTAGATTTTATTGAAATTTATTTGGTATAATAACGAAAATTTATCCAGCCATCTGCTTTTTTTCTCATATCATGTGTAAGCGAAACAAATACGGTAAACATTTAGGAATTATATAAAGCAGTAACTCCAACTATGGCTCGAAAGGATTATATGGAATTTAGGATACTCATTTCCATTCAATTTTGATTTCAAGTCAGATTATTTCCAGCAAGAAGAGTAGACAAAAAAAAAAATGTCTAAGTCAATGAATAGAACAAGGCTGCGGGTTTAGGTTTTCAATTGCTGCGATAAAAAATCACAATACAAGAATGTCATTTTGGAAAGCATTTATGACTGTCTCGTTTCCATATTCGGAACTTTGATATTGTTAATTGCTGCTCATATTATTATGCAAAATGTAAAAAATAAACAACATTCTTAGCCCACCCACTGTATGTTGATGTACTCAAGGTCTACGACCGTTCTTGGGTGGGGTTACATAAATAATTTCTCGAAACATGAGCTAGCCTACCTTTACTGACTTACTGAAGTTATTAATTTGAAAAACGGTATTCTGAAATTTGGAATATGAAAGAGCAGCTAATCTTGATAAAAAGATGTATTTCAATTAACTATATAAAAAAATAAATAAATAAAACAGAGAATAAAAAAATGAAAACGAACATTCACTTAAATTAAGCCCTGAAGATAAGATGGAATTAAAATGGCTTAAGATAATTCGAAATTTTAGAGTAACGAACTTTAGATGTCCGGATCTCATTACCGATTCTTACTCGCTAGATTTGCTTCCAATATAAATTTCAAATACAGGATTAAAATTGCTAAACAGTTATTTAGAATTCAGTTGTGGCCGATGGCATATTACTTCTCGGCTCACCTTCCCCAGTCTATTACGCCACGTAGGTATCAACACGACTCGCATGTCTGAGAGGCTGACATACGAATATTAAAATCATAAGATTTTATACCGTAAATTTTGATATTTGTTTCACTTTAAAATTAACTCACTGGGCTATATTTAAAATGTACACTCAGTGGCCAAAATATTAGAAACACTCCCAAATTTCCGTTATTAAGTTGAGGAAATAAAAATAGCTTGACGTTTACTTGAGTCAACTTATTGCTAAGTATAACAATGAATACGCTCACAATTCATTTCTATACATGTCTAGAATTTAGGGACTTCCTTAACAGCATTGGCCAAGAACAGCAAAACTTATCCAAAACAGTTCTATATTTCAGAATTTTAAGTTGTATAGTTACATATGGGAAAGATTGGTCACATATGCGTGTGTGTTTGTATCATTACGGGAATGCCAGTAATGATGACCTTGAATCCATCAATTTTGTTCTTAAGCCGAAGTTGAGTCTCGCCTATCCCATACAGAATGAGACCTCCAGTAATTCAAAACTGACCGGGAAACAATACGTGGATCATGATTAGAGTTTTTCATCCCCTGCTTTCCCCCCCTTTTTTTAAGCTCTTCATTATTAAATGTATTATTTATCACTAGTTTCATTTGACTTTTTTTTTTCCTTTTAAAAAAAAAAAAAAAGTGATTCCGTAGAAAAATTGTTTTCATTTTTTTTTCCACAATAGAGCTTGGTTAGAGTGTGGCTTAACTTTACAATATTTCGAACAGTTAACTTCTTAGAAGTTCTCCAAAGCATTTTTAATTAAAAACCGCATTCCGAGTGCATTTTTCCTCTTTCTTTTCATTTAAGAACTTCAGGAATTCTTTTGATAGTCGTCTTACCATCATCGCTTTTCTCTAAGATATTTTAATAATTCATGGTGGCATTCTCAGGTTGAAAGATAAGCTAGCGCATGTGGATGGAGAGCACCGACAAAGCCATGCAATGAAAGAAAGAAAAAATTAAGTCCGACTGCAATCAGAATTTTAGATGTGGTCGCATCTAAGTAGTTAACGAGTTTTTTTTTAATCACTTTAGAAGGAACTAATTTTCTTAATGCGAAATTAAAAAGTGATTGTTCTATAATTAGATTCTGACAAACGCATTTCTTCTCAACTCATCTGCTTAGTTTAATTAAGAACCAATCAATGAGTGCTCATTCTCAAGTTTGATGCAACTCTATAAGTAAAACGACAGTCTTTTTCTCCCTTTAAGCAAAATCTAATGATGTTCGTCATTTATTTTAAAAAATTCTTTTAAACATATATTTAACAATGTTTAAAAAAGAATTTTTTAATGTATTTAATTTTTTTAAAACTTCACATATAGACACACACGATTTAGGTTTGTTGATTCTACAGTAAAAGCAAATAGTCATGGATTGGAGAGCGAAGCGCCCTCTAGTAGTAATCTTGGAATAACTACTATATTTACGACAATTATGCGTTAAGCAGAACTTCTAAAAATATCACGAACAATGCGATTTACATACCGAGAATCCGTGGAGAATTTACGGCAGGTCCTCGTGGCTTTTGTTGAAAAGTCTGTATGCCAGTCATTAATATCTATTGATGCTGCTTCTATAAAGATTGGAAGAAAATAGTCAATTATGACGTCATTAGAACATGATTGCAGTAAAAAGATATTGATCGCAGATTGTGAATACTTCAACATCTGCTCTTATTATAGCTAGTTAAATTACGAGTTTAGCTTTACTTGGTAGAATAAATGACATTTGAAAGAGACTTCAAAACCAAGCTTAGAGTGGAAAAATCCACTACCGTCCGAAACATGCTAACACAGCAAAATATTCAAAAGCGTAGATAATGTTCCTGGCATTGTTGAAACTGAAATGTTTCGGAGGATCGGCGCATTTTCCTCTGATAGTGTGCAGACGAAATCAAATCATTCAAAAGTACATTGAATATTAGATTATGAGGAAAACGAGAACTTACATAATCTGAGAGGAAAAATAAATAAAGGTCACCTTCCCAACAACGAAATAGTTATGTAGAATACTTCGATGCTATTCTATTAGTTGCGAGTAGATGGATAATACTAGAGAATTATGTCGTTCGTTGAGATCTTTTGTGCTCAATCTCATTTCACGGAATCCGACAGCCTGGAATAAATCATATTTGCAAATATGCTCGTATGGTAATAGCAGAAAAATAAGTTTTACTTCCTCGTTATTTCTTTTGTGTTCTATAGAAGTTTAGATCCGAAATCACGAAAGACTTCTGGGCTGACAAACATCAAAATTTAGAAACATTGAATGAAGGGAAATTGAATAAAATTTCGAATTGAAATCCCGTTACATAAATACAAATTTTGCTATCGTGATTACATTTCTGGAACAAGCACGCACATACACGTATTAATAAGAAAGATTGATTTTTCATTGCCTAAAACGGACAAACTAGTCAGAAGAATGCACGCATATAAATTGTAAAGAATAAGATGGAATTTAATATTTTATTTCTTATTTCTTGAAAACTAAGATATTAATAAAAAATTAGAAATATAAAATTAATTAGTCAAAAAACACCATTTTATTTTTATGACATATCGATAACAATTTTCTTGAAAGAAGGTTGTTTCATTTCCTCCATAGACTGGTAGAATACATCACCACAGGATTTAATTGGAATCAACACACTGGAGCCATCTTCCTAGACATCTCAAAGGCCTTCGATAAGATCTGGGACCAAGGCCTCCTCTACAAACTTATCATCGCTAACATTCCACTAAACATGATACACCTGATCAAATCATACCTCTCCAACAGGAGGATGCAAGTCAGAATCAATGAAACAGTCTCAACCCAACGGAAAATCCTCGCTGGAGTTCCTCAAGGATCACTGCTAGCCCCGATCCTGTTCAACATCTATATGGCAGACATCCCTCAAAATCCTCTCACATCCACCATCGCCCTTTATGCAGATGACACGGCTATTCTAGCCAGATCTCGCCAACCACATATCTCGTTACCAAAAAACTACAAGACACCATCCTGAATCTAGAAAAATGATTTAAAGACTAGCGACTACAATTAAACCCCCAGAAAAGCAAAACGATACTCTTCACAAGAAGACGAGCATCTCCCCCCCCACACACAAGGAGACATCACCCTGTTCAACTCTAAAATTCCCTGGAAAACAGAAGCAAAATACCTCGGAATAATTCTCGATAAGCGATTATGCTTCAACAACCACATCAAGAGCACATGCACCAAAGCTTCAAAAGTTATCGCCCAGCTATACCCCTTGATCAACAGACACAGCAAACTAAGCTCAGGAAACAAAATTCTACTGTACAAGACAGTGATCCGTCCCACAGTTATATACGCCTCTCCAGCCTGTAGCCATACCTCCAAGACAAACATCCTCAAGCTACAAAGACTACAGAACAAGTGCCAGCGAATGATACTGGACGCCCCGTGGTCAATCAGGAACGCCCAGATCCACCGGGACATAAATATCCCCTATGTCTCTCCACTACTACGCTCCCTAGCAGAAAAATTCTTTATGAAGACATCTACGCATCCAAACCAACAAATACAGCAAGCCGGAAACTATGACGGTAATGACCACTGGAAACATAAAAGACCGAAAGCCATCCTAACACTGAACGACGAATAACCACTTCTGCCCACTCAGGGGAAGCTAAAATAGCTCACAAATCTCTCCCATCACTGTTCCCGAAACAGACAACAGGGAATATGAAAAGCGTCAAGCTTCACCCTCTGCGCCATATATGTCCTGCCTCCTGTTTTATTCCTGTTATATATATATATATATATATATATATATATATATATATATATATATATATGCACACAAACGAAATAACTACAGGTTAACATTGTTTGAAAAAAAAAAAAAAAAAACGTTAAGTGCCGATGGAGTAAGTGACCCATAAACATCATTAAGAAAACTCGAAGTGTCTTGGATTAGTTCAGAAGTTGGTATTTCTTACAAATAAATATAAAATTATTAACGTTTTGCGCTCCTTACAAAAAATAAAAAAGTATATTATAAACTATTTGGCTATTTCGTTCTTTATAAACGAATCTGTTGTGCTGTTGTTGTAGATACATTTACTGCTAATGTGTCTCCATTAACTTTATTCGTTTGCATTTGAACACTTTGTAAAGAAGCTATTTTTAAGATTGAGCTACACGCCGAATTTAAATGCATGTTTATTGCAATTCTCAAGTTTAATTTAGTTACATTAACACTTTCTGAAAAATGCTTATCGTAATTTAATCAAATTTTAATGCTAATAATTCTAGAATTGCGAGCAGAGAACAGTAATTATCCACTTCGCATTCCATCAGCTGGAGACAAATATGTTAACACCGTTGGAATCATTCCCTATAATCTAGTTGTTGAAATAATTAAGTCGTTTAGATTCTGGTGATCTGCTTAATTAATACAGACCCTGAATGGAAGAATCTAAATAAATCACCACCACTATTTGAAATGGAATGACAATAAATGTCTGTATACGATCTTTATTAAATTCAGGGGACTAGTGGCGCACTTTGTTATGTTAATACTAGAGATGACACATTGCTCAGCTTGGTGGCCAGGTAGAAAGGTCAGATTTAAAGAAGACCCACAAATTACAATTCCCCTTATTCTCAAATACTGATTGTAGCTAACTAACCATCTCGTGGACCCATGATCTCTCTCTCTCTCTCTCACCAACCTGAGATAGCATGGGAACTTCATTTATCAAATTTGCGATGTAATCACGAATTCTTAAAACACACGGATCGTTATGTTTTATTCCAACTTTTTTTTTACTGTTATGCGCAGATATGGTCTTGTGTTTAAGGAGGGGAAAAACGAAACGCTAGAAAGGGTTCAAAGGAGAATAATTACAATCAGTTTAAGATTAAGGTATGCTGATTATGAGCAAATATTTACTGAAATACAGTTTGTCAGATAGCAGGAAAATGGGGGGCGGCAGCAAGGAGCATATAGATCATTAGTGTCAAACTCAACTGGACCGCGAGCCATTGCCATAAAAATGTATCTCGAGTTGGCGGCAAAAACTTTTCCGACAAAAAAAAAAGCTGCACTAATTAGAATCGAAAGGAAATGAAAGAATGAGTAAAAATAAAGTGGAAAATTAATAACGAAACTTTAATTTCTTAACCCAGTTACGCAGCGGAAGGACTGCAATGAGAGAAGACCCAAAATTTGAGAGTATGTGATAAAAAAAAAAAGTATGGCACAAATAAGACTAATAAGTTTCCATTGGAAACTTATTAGTCTTATTTATAATTCGTTTTATGTCTGCGTATTTCATGCAAGAAACAAATCTTCGTTATTATTATTATTTTAAATTGAGCTTTCCAGAGAACAAAAACTAATCTACGAGAGTGTTCCTTTCTGACTTAAAGTTAAGAATATTAATAAACGAACCCATTTCGAAATAAGATTAAACAGTGTTTGTATATCATCTGTGTATGATACGCTTACAGGTCTATTGCATTCATCTGGATGCTGCTGTAAAATCATAACATAAAATACACTTTTCCATTCAGGGATTGTTAGATGGAATATCTTTACGGACATTCTACTGTTACAGAGTCGTACTGGTCATTAGTCGTCTGGTCGAATGAATGCTGATATGGGGGGACTGAAGAAATTGGTCTAACATGACATTAGGTAAGCATTGACATCAACATAAGCATAATTTTTTTTTTTTTAGATTCGTTATCTTTTTATTTTCTCTTGATTTTCAAGATTTCCATCTCTGCCCTCTTACCGTTGAAGTAACAGTCTCCATCCTTATAATACGCCTCGGATATTTCTTTTCTTAAATGCAGATGAAGTTTGAATCTCTCGTGTTCCTTGAGTGAGATTAATCTCATAAGAGTGTTAAATAGCACTTTTATTTGTCTTCATGTGCATTTATCTTCAGCAGATGAGGGCAAAATGTGAAAAGTAGAAAAGGCGAACATTTGGTTTTCTAATGATGGTTATTTATTTATATATCACTTCTACTCACGAAATGCTACAAACTTATTCTATATTAGTACCAATTAAACTATAGGTTTATAACCTTTGTTATTTGGAAGTGACATAAAAATTAAACTAAAAAAATAAAATAAAAATGTAGGGTAAGTAACCTGATGTTAACGGGCACATTGACTCAACAATGCCTGACATGATCCACCATTTACCGGTAGCATAACCATCAATCACCTTCTAAGTCCATAGATGATTTATTAGTTTCTTGAAGCCCGTAGTACACATAGCATCACAGTAACTTGTGTTCTCCCTCGCTTACTAGAATACGGAACTAATTTATAAAATACTTCAACAATTAAAAATACAGATACGTTTACCGGTAAACTCCTTCAAATTTTATTTTTCTCATCTATTATATTTCAATTTTATTAAAATCTAAAAAGGTGTATTAATAAATCTCTCTTAAATGAGTAAAATTTTAAAAAATAATAAAATATTTCATAAACATTTTGCGTAATAATTTTGATTCAGTTATATTTAATTTAAAAAATATTTTTTTTGTAAAATATGCTATGAACATATATTTGATAATTATAGATATCATATTCATCTGAAGACAGGTTTTGATAGTGGCACTGAAATTACAGTGAGCTTAAGACATCTTGACAATGCGTTGTCCCTGTATGCACTACTTGCTGTCTAGCGATATTTCTATCATAATTTACGCGTAAATCCACACTTTTTACCATGTAGGCATTCGGAACCGAAATCCTACGAAATAGCTTGGTTACTCTTTATTCCTGAAAGTGATTTATGTTGGTAAAAGTGTGTGTGTTCACGGCAGGTTTGCTTGTGGAACGAAAAACACAAGTTTCCGGATTAGACCGGATAATAGCGATATTACTTCTGAAAATTAAACCATACTTCACTATTGGTGTGGCCAACTTCTATAAAGAAGAGTCAAGCATCTTCTTAACATATTCGTTTTCTTTTGCTTGCGATTTTATTTTATTTTCATTTATTATTATTATTGTTATTATTATTATTATTATTATTATGGTTTGGGAAAAAAAAATAGATAAATAAATAAATAAATCGGTTTTAGTCTATGATGAGAGGGTTCCCCCTCCCATTAACTCGGAGATGTCATCCCGAAAAACAGCTAACTGCGTAGAAGATATGTTCCCCACCCTCTAACTTTAGTTTGGGGTTGAGGAACATACTCTCCTTTTAAGGAGAAGCAATTACTTTCCTTCTTTTGAATATGTCTGAGATGTTCGATTGCTCTGTTTGGTTTATGAATCTTGCAAACTTAAAGGCAGTCAAATCATTCGCTGTGTGTCCACGGCACATCGTAACATTACCATTGTCTAGGCTGATTTAAGATACTTGTAGGACTAATGCAGTATAACCAAAGCGATGAAACATTCTGATCATTCAGCTTTGAGCCCAGCTAAAGAGAATCTATAAATAAAATACCGCATTTAGGTTCTAACAGTCTCCGCATATCAAAATCTTCCAGAGAGCTATCAAAAATAAAATACTAAAAATAATTCGACATACAAATCTTAAAAAACAGCCTCTTGTTCAAGCCTACAGCTACGAGACCAGTATGCTATGTCTGTTAAGTGGGCGTGTCCTCCATCGAGGATAATTTTTATCCTCGCAAATTTATAAGATTCATAAACCAAACTTGAAAAATATTTAATTTTCAAGATTAAATAATAATAATAAAAAACTGCTGCCTTCTCGTATCACTGACTAACTTATTTTAAGTTGAAAAAGTTAGTGTATATATATATATATATATATATATATATATATTCGCTCTCAAAATCATGGCTTCGATGCTAACAGCAGACGTGAGGGGCAATTTCGGCGAGTTTCAGAATTAGTCGACTTTTGGCTCCTTTAAGTCGTATTAAACTCTAGTTTTTTTTTTAATAATTTCATAACTCAAAAAAAAAAAAAAAAAAATCGACCATAGAACTCTTACTCTCTCTCACACATAATAGCACCATTTGGAATTAGAAACACGAGAGGAAGCGAAATGTGTGTCGCCCAACGTTTCTTTTGGCACCCCTAACAAGAAATGAACTCAAATGAACTTATTTAGGAATAAAAAGAGTTGTGTTTACCAAAAGGTGAGAATTTATTTCATTTAAAATTTTTTATTGTTTTTTACAAGCACTCTGAAAGTACTTCAAAATTTTTAATTTATACAGTTGTAGAGTTATAAAAAACTCATGGTTTATATTATTTAATATGAGTCAGTTATTATATAAAGTTGAGCGATTATAACGTCACCAGGTGGTGAAATGATGATTACGTCACATTATAAACTCGTGAAACATGAAAGTGTGACGAACGTGATGGAGAAACGCGGTGATGTTAAAATATATATATCTCCTAATCAATGGAGTCTTGAATCTTGCCGCGGCGAGATGTCTTGAGGGATTTTGAGAGTGAAAGAGCAAAAAGAGAATGTTTATGTTGGAAAGGAGAGAAACAAAAATGAGTGAGTGAAAACAATTTTAAAAGTAATTTAGTCTCTTGCTTGATGAATATTAGTAGACGTTTTTGAAGGAGATTATTATTGATTTCAAGTTGATATGGCAACAACGAAAAAGTTATTTTTAGATATGTGTGTGAAAAATGAAGAACATGATTGCAAAATGTAAAAGGAAAATAAAATAAGAAATTTCAAAAACTCTAAAAATGAAAAATTCAGAACATTTTCTATCATGACAACGAAAACAAAAAGAGACTCAACAAATTTAAATACAATAATACAACTGCATTGTATCGTGTGGCACAGAATTGTTCCAATTGCTATTTGTGCTAACCTAAAGAAAAAAATAAAATAAAAATATCGCAGTTGCTTCATATTGGACTACAGCACATCTCTGACATGAAAGATTCTCTCATGTATTGATACTCGTTGTTGTCAGCAAATTATGGTAAAGTCGCTGTCATGCTCTTCGAACCATTCCTGAACGCCAGCGGCTTATGCACATGGCAAATCATCTTCAAGCAAAGTAATCATTAGCAGATGTACACACCGATCTCGAAGAAATGAACCTGATTTGTAACAAAGTTCAATAGCAGTGGTATTCAGACATTGCTTTATCTTTATTAATAAACTTTAAACCTAACGTATGCCAAGAAGACACTCTTCTAAACATTCAAACTATAATATCCTAATGGATTTTTGACGATTCCCTCTTGTCATCCTACCGCGTCCCAACCTTCAGAATGAAGTCATAATTCGTCAGATCAGACTCCTCTCTTCTTCAATTGTTTAGTCAATATTCCTCTACTCCATGGTTCCCGCAGATGTTTCTGTTTACATCACAGGCGTAAAAACTCGTGAGGTCTTCAGTTGCTCTTTCTTCCGGCCCCCATTCTGGTGACAAAGTCAGACACATCGTGTGATTCTATATGCTTGTTTGAAAACTATGACCGTGGTTCAGTACCATCTAAGTCATTGTAACTTAACCGTTATATCTTTCAGTTTTTCTAATCCTTCGTTAGAAATCTGACATCAGCAAGCAATCTCCAACTAGAAGACGTTTATTGATTGTTATAAACTATCGCGATTTGATATCCCTGTCATAAAGCTACACTTCCAAGAAACATCAGTGAAAGAATCGGTTACAAAACTAAATAAATGAAGAAGCCTGATATGGTCAAGACCTGAAACCTCTGAAAGGGTCATATAACATACTAGTATGTTGGAGAATTTGATTTATGGATGGTGAGGAGAGGATGAGAAGGGATGCACTTACTTAGAAGGCGTACACTTAAAATTTATGTGATAATGATTGGACGGACCAATTTCAGATAGAAAATTAGTTTTAAAGAAAATAGATGACTACACTCCATACAAAAGACAACGTTCGGGTCCTGTTTATTATAAAATTGAAAAATAGATAAACACTAGAAGAAAAATGGAAGAAAAATTGAACAGCATAATTCCCAAAATTCCCCAAAACAAACCTGTTCAATTGAATGCCAATTTGTGTGCTGTGTGTCTTGCTTGTAATTCCACACGTACAAATAATAAAATACAAATAAGATTATCAGAATTCTACAAGAATGAGTTCTGGTATTTTATTTATTTATTTTCTGAATCTCTTAGGCTATCTGAAGTGCATTGGAGAAAACGATTTGTATTTTGTTTATCTACTTGTCCCTCCTTCACTATAAACTGATTTTACAAATAAATTTAACAACAGTAGAGAAAATCGAATAAGAAACACAATTCCTTCCATTTATTATCCTATATCTGTACATCATTATAAACCTACGGACTAACAGAGAGTTGTATCTGAACGTTCATATGCTGCAACGATCTGATAATATTCGAAATATATTCCAGTATTTCACTCTTCAGGATGTTAAATGATGCCGTGAGTTCAACTCTATAGAAGAATGGAATTGCAGTTTATAGAAGACTGTTTTATTAGGAAAGGCAAACTGTTTATTATTGTTTAAATAAATGACAGCATTTCCTAAATGTACGTACCATGATTTAATAACATATTCATCCTCGTTGGATGACAAAAACAAAAGCCCCTTTATTTTTAGGAAAATAAACGAATGCCAAAGATATTAGCATTGACAGGAAATTTGCATATTTTTTTCTATGCGATCCGTATATTGTTAAATAATAATAAAAACAAAACATTATATAAATGTGTCAAACAAAATTTTAGCCAAGTTTTAGATAATTACTAACTCAGATTCATTTAATGTAACGTAGGCGGATTTATCATTCTAAAATGCTCACATTAATGACATTGTATTGGAAGAATCAATTAAATAATTATTTCTGTGATTGTATTTGTGAAAATGACTTTTCTATTACATAACATGATAAGTTTATCTACCGATATTTAGAATATACTTAGCGAATGACTGGCTTTCCCAATGAGAATATGGGGATTGTTAATATGAATTAAACTCGGTGAGTATATGCATTTTGCAGAAATTATTTGGTACTATCAATAAACGTAATGAACAATGTAGAAACATTAAAAAAAACGAGTAAACATATCCGCTAGTGATGAAAATTACATTTTAATGTTTTAAATAATGTGGTAAACAACGTCTACAGTAACATAAAATAAATCCAACAAAGTGATTGCTTTAGTTATTAAGACAGTTTGAATTAAATTTATTCGAAACATTAGTATTAATTATATGTCAGTTTAATTAATGTTTACTTTTTTAAACTTTAAATATTTTTTAATTACTTAGAAAAAATTAATACACCATTAATTACTAAAGATAATAAAATATAAGTAATTAAATAAATAATGACAAGTTACCAGATTCGACAATGTGCAGAGTGGAAAATCGACCGTGAGATGCGGTGATTAAAACCCTTGGAGGGTAATCGATCGCAATATTGTAGCCAATGCAGTTCTAACTGAGGCTCGGCTATTGCTGTTACCCTCCTGCCATGATCAGAGCTTTAATAGCTCAATAACACCTTATCCCTTCACTGTCCTCTACATATAACGGGGAAGATGAAAAGCATTCTTGCTTCGCCCTTTAAGCCAGTCCTTATAAGGACTAAGATAAGGACAAGTTACCATTGAAAAATGTAAATGGTGATCATGCAAATCGAGGTCTTCGAAGAATATTAATTTAATGTCAACTTTAATGCGATTCACAAAACAAAGTTGTTTGTTCGATTTAATGGTCATAGGAAGTTCTTAGATACCTGTTATTTCATATAATCATTTTCGGAATATCACATATTCGTATTACTGAAATAAATGCGAGCGAATGCCTGCTGCTGACTGTCAAGTTTCAATGCAAGCTGATCGAAACCCTTGCAAACTAATAATTGCAAAGGAATAAGGAGACGTGCAAGGATAATCCCACCAATATTATACGACATTGGATATCTCATCACGCTGAAGTGAATGACATTACATTTATGTACATTGAATTGACATTCATTTTCTCACAGCCACAATTCCAGCTTATTCAAATCATTCTGCGAATACGAGGTTTCATTCTTGGCCTAAAAATGAAAAAACGAATGTATAATTTCTAAATTATTTTTAGTTTTCAACATAATTTACTTTAAGACTAATAAATTTATTCCTGCGCCATTATCCTGTCCGTGTAGTGGTTCTCAGTAAGATCTGCAAAATACCCCTCTACAGCTGCAATCACCTCTTGATTCGAAGAAAAACGCTGACCAGCGAGGAAGAGTTTTAGTTTTGGGAAGAGATAGAAGTCAGAGGGAATCTGGGGAATAGGGTGGATGTTCCAACAACTCATAGTGCAGATCCATTTGCCAAAACACCTTTGTAGGCAGATGCATTGTCCTGATGAAAGATAATTTTTTCTTCTGCAAACCTTTGGATCTTTTCTCACGAATGTTTTCGTCTAGTCTGGTTAAAAGATAGGAAAAATTCTCCGGTTATTGTTTTACCATTTCAAGATAAACAAAATGCCTTTAGCATCCCAAAACACCGATGCCATGACCTTTCTTGCTGATAGAACCGACTTTGTCTTCTTTGGCGCTGAACAACCGGCTCCTATCCACTGTTTTGGCTGCTGTTTGGATTCTGGTATATAATGGTGAATCCAAGCCTCATACATAGTAATAAATCGACGAATCAGTTTTATTCTTATTAAATCGCTTCAAGCACTGTTCAGAGATTTTCATGTGAGTGCGTTTTGATCTGCTGTCAGCAAGCCCGGCACCTACCATGCGCAAAGCGTTTTCATTTGCAATTCGCCACGCAAAATATACCCTACACATTCTTTTGAAATACCTATAGGCTAAGCAATTTGACTGGCCGGTCATCCAATACCATATCGTGCACTTGATCAATGATTTCTGATGTTGTTACACTTTTTGGACGTCCTTCACGTCGATCAACTTCAAGGATAATACGACGTTTAAACTCGGCAGCATATTTCTTAATTGGCGTAAATGAAGCAGAAGAGTTCCCATAAACGTTCATGCACTTCAAATGAATTTCGTTTGGCGCTAGACCTTCTTTTACAAAGCATTTTATAACCGCACGATACTCCATTTTATCCATTTCGAGGGATACAAACAGCACATTTGCTCCAGGCAGCTGTATAAAACAAACTAATTGATAGAATGACTTGCAATTTCACACAGATGTACCAACATAGAAAAACAAATCGTGCCAATAGTGTTGTCATCTATAGTCGAGGACGTTTCAGACCACCCTCTTAAATAATTATTTCTGTGATTGTATTTGTGAAAATGACTTTTCTAATGTGTAATATGATAAGCTTTTCTAACTATATTTATGATATATTAAGCAAATAAACGTCTCTCCCAATGAGAATATGGGGATTGTGAATACGAATTAAACTGAATGAGCATATGTATTTTTCTGAAATTATTTGGTACTACCAATAAACGTAATGCACAAGGTGGAAATCGATTTCATATATATATATATATATATATATATATATATATATATATATAATACGAGTAAACATATACCACTAGTTATGAATATTATGTTTTCAAATGATTTGAATAATGTGGTAAACAACATACTACAGTAATATAAAAAACAAACAAATAGTGTTTGCTTTAGTTATTAAGACAATTTAAATTACATTTATTCAAAACATTAGTATTAGTTTTATATAAGTTCGTTTAATGTAAACTTTTTCTAAATTTTTAAGAAATTTTCTTAATTACTAAGAAAAAGAATACACCATTAATTACAAATAATTAAAATTAAATACTTAAATTATGACAAATTGCAACCCCGTGTGGTTGCCAGGATACGAATAGCACCAATGTAGCTAATGCATGTCATACGAGGCGACTAAAATTGGTACCCAGGGAGGGTAATGGATGGCAATGCTGTAGCCAATGAAGTTCTAACTGAGGCTCGGCTATTGCTGTTACCCACTTGCCATGATCAGAGCTTTATAGCTCAATAACTTCTTATCCTTACACTGTCCTCTACAGAGAATGGGGAATATGAAAAGCAATCTTGCTTCGCCCCTTTAAGCCAGTCCTTATAAGGACAAATTGCAATTGAAAAATTTAAATGGCAATCATTTCCAATTGGAAAAATATAGATTCCATCTCGTCAATTTTAATGCGATTCATGAAAGAAAATTATTTGTTCGATTTAATGGCCATCGCATGTTCTCAGATACCTGTGATGTGATATATTCATTTTCTGAGTACCACATATTCGTATTACTGGAATAAATGCGAGCGACTGCCTGCTGAGGACAAGTATAATTAGCTCATCATAGGAAAGCACAGCTTCTCATAAGAGTGAATGACTGAGAAAATGTAAATTAAATCTGTCAAGTTTCAATGCAGCTGATCGAAATCCTTGCAGACTAATATTTGCAAAGTAATAGGGATACGTGAAAGATGTACATTTCATGAGAATTATTCGGAGGCGTCATCATAATTAAGACCTGATTAAATGTCCAGTATGGAGGACGCAACATTAACTGCATTGCGATCGCTCTATTTGCGAAGTTAGAATAAAAAAACAGCATAATCAAGAGTATTTAAAAGGGTCCTTTTTTATTCATTTCGACACTTTGCAAAATCTATAAGGACAGCTTATCCCCTTTCACAAACTTTGTTAGACTGAAGTATGTGAAATTCTGAGCAATTACACATACCACTACCCTGAATACATTTTCTACTATTGATAAATGTAATTTGGTTCATTTCTCCACCATCTAGCACTTACTGAAATAGAACGTGCTAAATTCGTCCCTCAACTGATATTCTAACTTTTCCCAAATATAGGATTCAAACCAGGACTATACGTTGGCCAATATAGGATTAAGTGATTAAGCCTTTACATAAATATATAATTGTCCAGAATGCCAATTTAAATTTAATTTTTCCACATAACACGATAATGAGTTGAGGTGATCCTAGTTCAAATCAATGGAGGCATTTTTAGACAACACCACTGTCAGCACATAAAACAGATGTGATGATACACTCTGATAAATCGAATATGATTGGAAAATGATTTAATTCATCACTCTATTGCATTTTAACATAATATTTCCCACTCCACAAACAGTTTCTATTTTCTTTTATCAGTGTATGCAACCCGTTATATCGTTATATTTGGTTCAAATCCTGCTGCGGATATGGATACGTTTTTGTGATCAGGTTTACTGCCAGCCATATGGATGATGGGTAATCTTATGCTAAACAGACTTCTTGTACTTCCTTTAGTTTCACTCGTTGACTCCAAACTCGTGGTTTTTCTTTAATTATATTTGAGTCTATAGTTGACATCTTGAAGCTTCTGAATCTTTTAACTTTTGTACGTTTCTTTTCAGTATTAATCTTTGTCCTGTTCTAAACTAAGTGGTGAACATTATCCATGTTTAAATTCCATTGTCTGCTCTTGCTTTGTGAACTATGAACAATAATGCAAGACTTCATATTATCCAAAAAAAGTTTGGTCTAATATGGCCTCATTCAAACCCTTTGGATAATAAAGTATTAGAAGATTTTGTTATGTGGTATCCATAAATTCACATGGATATCTTTATGTTGAAACATAGTGTCGCTAATGACTAGTCCATGTATTGAACAGAAATCCAACAGGTATTTATTGTTATTTGCTGCTCTTTTCCCCAAATTTTCTCACAACATTTTTCTGTTTTGATTTCGTACTCACCTATTGAGGTCAGCAAACAACCAGTTTTTCTTTTTTCCCCTTCCCATCAGCTGCATTCTATAATGACTCAAAATATGTACTTTCCTACTTCAACGTTCTCTAAGACCAGAGAAAAAATAAATATCATTTTCTATTCTCTCATTTTGATGCTTTTCCTCATCACTCTATTGCAGTTGCTTGCAAGTCAAAAAGTTAAGTGTTGATTGAATTCTGTAGTTGCGCCTTTCATTTTCTGATTTTCACATACTGTTTAGGTTATCAGGTTGTCCTTTAAGTCATATACTAGGTCCATCTCTTTTCCTCTGATGCTCTTTATGTTGGTGTTTATCTTCAAATTCTGTTCAGTATAAGGGTTCAGTAAGTGAGGTTCCACTGTATTGGATCATGCTAAAGTGGGTGATACTTCCTCAGAGAATGACGTGATTATGTTGTACCATTATAGTGTAAGTGTGGTTTAAGCCAATGGAATAGAGTTTGTTCAGCTAAGTTCAAAATTGTCACTTTATAATTGTTTACTTAGATATAGCTATTTAGATCTATACATTATGGGATGGTACATATTGGATGGTCATCAAAATCTCTTATTGAGCTGAGCACTCAGTGACCCTCAGATGGAGAAACCCCCTTTATAAAGCTGAGTTATATGAGCTAACCTAACTTGTCAGAAGGCAAGTTAGTTGATCTCTCATATGAAGTAGATTCTTCGCTAACACTCCCCCCCCCCCCCAATGAAACCGCATTTTCTATTAAAAAACAGTCCAGCCAGAGAACACGGAAGACACAAACATGCAAACAGGGTTAAAACATTTTAGAGCACCAATGCGGTTTCCACTCATTGAATTGAACAGATCCATGTATACCGGGGAGCCTGCACAACCTTTTATAATGCTCTATCCCTTACCATCGGTTGATGTGAACTAACAATTGTTTCTTCGGTTTCTTTCACCACTATAATTTGTGCTCCCGTTTGTGAGATGATTTATTCGCTAAAGAATTGCGCAAATGACATTCTGTGCAGTTGTCTCTTGAAATGCAGTATGGCATACGAACTTAAGACCTTTCTGTAGTATTACTGCGCTTATTTATGAGGTTAACTTTCACAACCAAAATGAACGTGTGGTAGGATTTGTGCCTTACCGTTATTCGCCATCTCCAGTTAATCCCTAAGAGGTATTACATGGGAACAAATCAATCATTATTTAAATGAAACACAAATCAGATCAGTGAATATCAAAAGATTAGATTTCATTAATCTCTGTTAACTTTGTCACCTCAGATGCTGATGCTAAATTGAGTTTTACAGTCCAGTGCATCTTCTTATCAGGAAGAGTAATTTGAATGCAAATAAACCTTCAACTCCCCCCCCCCCTCATCCCACCACATTCCCAAACATTCTCAATGTAGCAGCTGAAATGTGTGCAGTGAGAAACTAAACTCCCATCGACGGTATGAGGAGCTTAAGGATCTTCCTCAGCCATAGCCAATTAGCCGGTCTTGGGCGTGGACAGTAGGGTTTTTTTTCCAACAGTTTATCTGGGGTTTTTCATCCCGCAAAGCAGTCAAACCGGCTCCCTTGAACACACAGAGTACAGTCATAGGTTATAGTACGCAAGGAAGGCAACTGGAAACCACCTTGCTCATAATCATTTCCCTAGTATGGTAGCATATAGCTATCCCCACCAGCCGTATGGTTGAGGAGAATAGAATAGAAAAATTGATGTTCTTTAGTTGAGCGTCCGTGGAAATAACTGGGTTTGAATCCTGTTTAGGACAGGCGAGTTACACTTTCGCATATCGAGGTGGAAGTAATTTTCCTCTGGATACAGTTTTATATATATATATATATATATCCATCCAGCAAATCAGTCAGGAGAACACATGCAATTTACACACATAAATTCGGGTATGAGGCTAACCATCGTATCATGAAGTTACAGTTATGAAACCACTTCGCCCATAAGAATCTGTAAGTGGCACGGATTATTATTATAATCTATTGTATGTAGTTCCGGTCGTAAATCAAAACATCCTAATCCTTCACTGTATTTTCTTGCTCTGCAATTCCTCCGTAATCTCAAATACTGATTGTAACTGTCTTATGATTTTTCTCACCAACTTGAGACAGCATGGGATCTTCATTTATCACATTCTGCGATGCAATCACTAAGTTCTAAACACACGAATCCTCGTGTTTCATTCCTTTTTTTTTTATTTTTTTGACTGATATGCGCAGATGAAGTTTTGTGTTTATGGAAAGGAAAACTAAAACGCTAGGAATGGATCAAAGGCGAATAATTAAAATGAATTCAAAACCAAGGTATGCTAATTGCGAGGACGAATTGACTGAATTACAGTCTGTCAGACAGCAGGAAAGTCGGGAGAGAGAGTGGCAGCAAAGAACTTTATAGATTGAGGGGAGACTTTTTTTGGTGCATGGTAGGAGAAACGAATGAGAGGTCGTTCATGGAAGTGCAATAAAAGTTGTCAACAGGGAAATAAGGAGCAGATTTCTCATTGCGAGTATAATATGTTGCCGAGAGAGTGCAGTGAGTTAAGAGATGAATGACAGGCATCGTGTGAACTAGAGGGGTTCATCCCCCCCAAAAGCTGTTATTTTAGGTATTAAGAGCACAGACATTGATTGTGATGGAAATATGCTGTTGATCTTCCACGATAAGTCCTGAACTCTATCGTTAGCTCAGTATTGACAATGCTTTTTGTTGGACCGGTCAGAGAGGAAGGATTAATTACTCCACAAAACGGCAAACAAACAAACAAAAAAATACACTCGCAGCTATCACACAAACTTGCTGCCGCATAGCCTTCGCTTCGGCCATTTTCTTAGGACAAACAAACCATCTAGCAGGATATTAATACTGCTTATAGAAAATACCGCATAGCCAGTATACTTTGATCTCCCTTCTGAAACCACGCAACCTGCACACAATCTGATGGTGTATACTTTACCTGATGCAGTGTCTCTGCTACAGATTTACGGGCAAACATTTTGAGGTCTTAAATGTTTTATTTTCTGCTAGTGAAGAGATAAGCATGAAAAAATGCACAAACGGTGCCCAAAGACTTATCGGTTTCATAATTAAAATCTTTAAATGATTCTAAATGGTATATGCCACTTTAAATTTAATTTTGCCAAAGAGATTAAAAAGGTTTTAGGAAAACTGTCTGATCTGAGAGCGAGTTCAATAGAAATTTCAACATGGAATCTTCAAGTCACGAAAACCATTTTTCGGCATGAGTAGTCTGCTAACAGATTACAGAAGTGGATCGCGACAGAATTAGCAGCCTCGATCGAGAAAAAAAAAAAATCGGGCTTCCACAATTGAACTACCATGCATGCTAGGAAACAATAGAAGTAGGATGAATCATGTTAGTTTATTAATGCATTGAAATAAATATAGTTCTCTGACAAGTTGTATAGGATGTGTATTTTATTTGTTATTGGTTGCTTTGTATGAGGTCATTTATTTCAGCAATAAAAGAAAAAATAATGCAGAGTTTTCCCATAGGGAAAGAACTATTACTTGCCTACGACTGGTGGAACGTTAGAAAACGTATTAGTATTCTACCTACTAAAACTTTTTCGATAGCAGTTCTAGGTAAGTTTCAAAACTCAAAACAGAAATAGAATAAAGGACAGTTTTTTTGATCCTCTCATTCTTGAATTTAGGAGGGGGTTCAGTTCCGATTAATAGTTGAGATTATCCAAATGTTCCGTTCATCGTGTTTGGATTATCTCTCTTTTTTCTTTTTTAATCAACCATTAGCAGAGAAATTACAATGGGTATTCAGGGACAAGTCCGCTTTTTTTTTTTTTTTTGAACAGAAGATTTCATTCTTTATTTGTAGATAAGTAGATCAAATTTCACACCGTCCTACTATCGCTGCAAGGAAGCAATTTCATGAGATGCAATTTCAACTACTGAATACTCTCTTCAATAGCATAAAGTCAACTGTCAGCAAACGAAGAGGAACATTTTTCTATCGGAGAAGTACTTTTTTTCCATTGAAGCAAAAAAATCAACTGTGATCAACTGTGTGTGTGTGTGCTGCATTTGCCGAATAACAAACATTCCAGTGTTATATGAAATAGATAAGATTCATTTTAATGAGAACATCAAAAGAATGCAAATAAATCTCCACCTTCTGATACATGAAATTTGACAAAACTGCTTTAGAATTTAGCCCCTCGTTTTATTTACGTAGTAGTAATGCGCACCTTCTTCCCTTTTACTACGACCCCCCTCAATATAGTTATTAATCACTGTTTTGATTAAGAATGATATGGAGGGGATGGTCTCTAGTGAACCAAGTGCAGATAGCGTTACGGACCGTACTTTAGATTGCTGGTCGATTTTTCTAATTCGTCATTTTTTATCTTTCTGTTCGTGTTTCTGGTGATATTCATTCATGCATGAATAGTAATTTCTGCAACATCTATTTTAGAAATAGATTGTATTGGAATTGAATCCTATAAATCTGTTAAAATGTTACTTTATTAAAAATTCTTAGTGAGTTCCTCCCCCCTCCCCAATGCAGAATTAAATTCATCGAGTCGTAACAACAAAATACCTTCATTGCTTGCATGGATTCTTCGCAGTTATATTGAAAAGAAATTGTCGTTACTTTAATGTACCGCAATAAGAACATTCTCTAGTGAGAAGAAATAGTTATTATAGTTATTTCATCTCTTAACTGAGCATTTTTAATGGTGGCTCCACACTACAAAGTTGTAAACAAAAAGTCGTAAAAGATTCCACTTTTTCAACTACTGTAAGTAGCAGCATCTAAAGAAAGACACGTGCTATGGACATCCCAACCATGCCAATAATTAACCTGCAATAAAAACAAAACTTTATGCTTTCAGTAACAAGAGATTCATTTCCTGCGTTTGTTCAATTGTATTGAAGCATTAATTTCTAATGTACATATATAGTTGTAAAATTCTTCAAGACAGGCCTTGCTTATAATTTGTAGCCATGAAAGACAAGATGTGAAAAAAAAAGCATTTAATAACAGCAGATAGGGAATAAACGAATACGTAATTGACTTGGTAAGGTGTTACCAGTGAAGTGAGAAAGTTGCACGCAGCTTAGTGTTAAATCGATATCTTCGTTTTTGTTTATATCAACCCACCACCAAAAGGTAGTTTACTTCCAAATATTCATAGTGAGGATGTTCTACATACAGACAGACTATGTCCCTTCTAATAATGCAATTTAAGGACATTATCAAAAGTTAATTTTGGCACAATTGGCTTTTCACTAGACTATACTTCGTTATCCAATAATTATCCTCTGAATATATCTTTTCGCAATCAGAGGGTCTTGCTGCTGAATATATATATATATATATATACACACACAGATAGGTGTCCAAAACTCTCTAATATCGCCAAAGATAATCAGCAGGTAAAATAAAAAAAATCCATCTATAATCAGAAACTAACTATAAACTTTGTAAATACCACACACACACTTCCCCTTATTCCCTGTTAATAGGTTCACGATATCCGATTAATTAAAAGAAATACTGAGCATCAAAGCAGTCATTAAAATTTACGAATATAAAAATCGCATAACCCACTTTTTAAATGAGATATTGATTCCCAATCCTTTCTAATCCAAGCTCCATGAAATAAGTGCAGATAAATACCATTAACCAACTTTTTCAATCGCTCTCAATGAAAAATGTAATATATTCATTACGTTATTAACTATAACCAGTACTTAATAATAGACGTATCTTTATGTCCGAATATATAATATAAAATAGTTAACGAAAATTGTTTTAAGCTTACATTGACAGTAGAAGGTCGCCACTATGGTAGTTTACACTTGTTGATTATCCACCTTTACTGTAAAAACCAAAGAAAACTAATCCACAACTTTGACACCACAGCACAATGTTCACTATATATATATATATATATATATATATATATATATACACACACACACACATTTCTTTTTTTTTTCACGATATGATTGCGAGTGCGTGTTTCAACAGAACGTCATATTCAGAGAGGGGAAAAAACGCTACAGCCATTGGGGGGGGGGATTCCTAAGCTGCAACCACTTCTCTGTAATCATCCCCAGCTATCGATTTCTACAGCACAATTTTCACAAAGAATTCTCAAGGAATTTGAAATATAAATGCGGTATAAAAGTATAAACACGGAAATATAAAGTTGTATTTGAATAATACGAATATAAATACATTTGCAAACCACAATTTTTAATATTTACGAATGAAACAATATCTTTCACATTTGATTCTGTGTTGTTTATTTGTAAAAACAATTTTTGTAAGAAAAGCAGTCTTAATCTTAAGTGTTTTTTTTTCTTTTATTTATTTTTATCTTTGATTTTTTTGCATGCAAAGAGTTCTTTTTCAATAGATAAATTTTTTTATAGAAGAAATGTTATCTATTTCTTAGAAAAAAAAGAAGCAAAAAAATCTAGCATTAGCAATAATGCAAGCTGAGAAAAACTTTCTCGCCCTCTCCTTATAAAGCGAACTTTGTAATAATAAAAATGGTGTATTAGTAAATCTCTCTAATTATGTAAAAAATCTGAAAAACAAACACTTTTATAAAAATTTGTTCTGCGAAGTTTAATTAAATTTAATTATATTTAATTTAAAATCTCAAATTATTCATATAATATATTATTAATTTATATTTTGTTATTATGGAAATCATTTGGTCTGATAACTTGTGGTACTGCAAATATAGGGAACTTGAGCCACCCTTTCACAAATTGTCCCCACTGTATATAGTGCATAAGTTGTATACTGTGATAATATAAGTCAGGGGTCTTCAACGTGTGGCCCACAGAGCTCTTTGCCGTGGCCCGCCAGCCATTTTGAAAAAATAACTACCTAACATTAAAACGCGATTAAATAAAAAATAAGTTCAATGAAGCCCGCGAGCCTAAGCTATACTGCGGTATTTAGAATTGTAAGATGCTTTCCAGATTCACAAGGAACGCTGTGCATTTGATACTTTACATAAAATCCTATAAAAATAAATATTAAATAGACATGCTTCTTCAGCCATCTACCAGCGCCAATTGGTACTTAAGTACTAGTACTAACGTCGCAAGTAGATGGCTGAAGCAGTAGTTCGTTCGAGTGCGCTGTTTAGTACCTTCCAGATGCATCTCGAAGGTTCTCGATACTTCGTTATTTTCATATAAATGCAAGAGGATCTCATCCACAGTCAGTCAGTCGTGAACAGTGTGATATTCGTTTATAAGAGCACGTAGGTTCGTCGTGTCAGCCATAGTCTATTGTGGTGTTATATTGCCAGACTTTTTTCATTAGTGCGAGACATATTCAGCGGATAATAACAGTACACGGCCATTTTGGATCATTTTCGATCGACGCCAGTATGTTTAATTTGTCGAGAGTCAGTGTCGGTATCAAAAGAATACAATATGAATAGACACTATGAGACAAAGCATGCGTCCAATTTCGATCATCTTCAAGGGAAGCTTCGTGTGGACAAAGTGAACCGTCTCCAAATTGATTTAAACTGCCAGCAGGGTACGTTTAAAAGGCAGAGGGAAGAGAGCGAAGCATGAGTCAAAGTATGTTATAATAGCTGAAAAAATTGCTAAAAAATTAAAAGCCTTCTTGGACGGAGAGTTTCTGAAAGAGTGTCTCATCGCTGCTGGGGATATTCTGTGCTCAAATAATGGAGTGTTTAAAAAACCGAGTTTGTCTGGGGTTACTGTAGCACGACGTGTCGAAGAACTTGCCAATGACATTGAAGGAACTTAAAAAAAACGGTCGTCCGAATTTACGTCATATTCACTTGCTTTAGATGAGAGCACAGATGTGAAGGATACAGCACAACTGGGATACAGGGAAGGATGAAAGGCACTGATATTCTTGAAGCCACCAAGAAAACGCTCCAGCATTTCGACCTCAGCTTAACCAACCTCGAGGGCGTGGTAACTGATGGTGCCCCTGCTATGGTGGAAAGAACGAAGGATTTGTTGCGCTGCTACGGAAAGAACCGGAACTAGAAGGAAAAGATTTCGTCCATTACCGCTGTTTAATCCGCCAGGAGAATTCGTGCGCAAAAACCATTGGATTTGAGAATGCCATGAAAGTTATTATGACTATCGTCAACATTATTAGGGCATTAGGGCAAGAGGGTTGAATCATCGTCAATTCCAAGAGTTTTTGACCGAAGAGTGCTAAGCTGATCACAGCGATGTGGTTTATTATAGTGATGTGCGTTGGTTGAGCAGAGGAAAGGTTCTTAAAAGAGTCTTTGACTTAAGGAGCGAAATACAGCAGTTCATGCAAACCAAGGGAAATCCGATTGCGGAATTCAACGATCCGAAGTGGATGACAGACTTTGCCTTTGTGACCGCATCTCGTTGCATATGAATGACTATAAATACGCGGCTACAATACAAAGATCAACTGGTGCACACTCTGTTTGATCACATCAAAGCTTCTGTGGCCAAGCTCAAACTTTGGAAGGCACAACTCGCAAGACAAGACTTAACTTATTTTCAGCTTCTCGATAAGTCCAACTGTGCGTCTCTTGATGAATACGCTACAAAATGAGCCGTGTTGCGAAGTGAGTTTGAAGAGAGATTTAGTGATTTTCGTAACCAGCAGTCTTCTTTAGATTTATTTTCAATGCCATTTAGTGTCAATGTTGCCGAAATGCCAGGCTTGGTACAAATGGAGTTGCTTGAACTGCAAAACAACTCTTCTTTGAGAGAAAAATTATTTAATGTGCCTTGCTTACATTTTACAAAGACTACATTTCTGAAGACCATTCCCTAATCTTCGCCGTCATGCTTTGAAGATGTGCGCTTTGTTAGAAAGCGCATACTTATGTCAGTAGTTCTTCATTCTTCTCCAGAATGAAGCATGTGAGGTCGAAGACAAGAACTCATATTACTGACCAACATCTCGAGAATACTCTGCGCAGAGCGACTTCCAACATTGATACCAACGTCTACAAGATGGTCAAGTAAAACTATTGACAAGTTGCCCTTGGCATTGTAAAAAACGAATGTTTTCTTCATTAAATTTTCTTTTTTCAAGTATTGATAGTATTTACTTATGAGCCCGACTCCTACCTACGCTCTTAAAGCTGAGTTTGTTTATTTTTATAGGATTTTATGTAAAGTATCAAAAGCACAGTGTTCCTCGTGAATCTGGAAAGCATCTTACAATTCTAAATACCGCAGTATAGTTTAGTGGCCGCGGACTTCATTGGAATTTTTAATGCGGACCACAATGTCTGAAAGGTTGAAGACCCCTGCTCTAGACTGACTTAAGCTACTTCTAGGACGTATATAGTATACCGAAGCGCTAAATCATTGCGAGAATTCAGCATTGAGCTCAGCTAAATAGGATCAAACGAAAATACGGTATTAATGTTTCTAACAGTCTCCGAATATGAAAAGCTTCGAGAGAGCTATCAGGATGAACGAATGCTTGCGTTGCTATAAAAATAAAAATAATTCCACATACAAATATAAATTCTATTATCTTCCATTCTATTAGCAGATTTCAGGAGCAATTTCGGCCAGTTCCAGAATTAGTCGACTTTTGGTTCTTATAAGCGAGTAGTCGTATGAAACTTGAGTTTCTTAATTTAAAAAAAAAAAAAAAAAAAAAAATTCGATCATAGCACTCTTACTCTCTCTCACATAATACTACCATTTAGGATTAGAAACACGAGATGAAGTGAAATGTCTGTCGCCTAACTTTTCTTTTAGCACTCTAGTGAGAAATGAACTCTCAAGTGAATTATTTAGAAATAAAACAGTTGTGCTTCCTCAAATTGGGAATTTATTTTATTTTTTACAAGCACTCAGAATGTACTTCGAAATTTTTTGATGTGTACAGTTGTAGAGTTATCTCAAAAAAAAAAAAAAACATGCTTTATATTATTTAATATGAGTCAGTTCTTTATAAAGCAGAGCAATTTATCACGCCATCAGGGTGAAAGTGTGATGAAGAAACGCGATAGTACAATTTATATCGAGTCTTGCATGTTGTCGAACTAGATGGCTTTAGGGATTTTGAGAGTGAAAGAGCAAAAGGGGAATGTTCGTGTTGGAAAGGAGTGCAACGAGTGAGTGAGAACAATTTTAAAAGTAATTTAGTCTCTTGTTTGATAAATATTAGTAGGGAGTTTTTGAAGGAGGTTAGTATTGATTTTAAGCTGATATGGCAACGACGAAAAAGTTATTTCTAGATGTGTGTATGAACAATGAAGAACATTAATCCAAAATGAAAAATGCTAAACACAAATAAAACAAATTCAAAATTTCTAAAAATAAAAACTTCAAAAAATATTTTGCATCGTAAGAAAGAAAAAAAAAAACAGATTCAACAAATTTAAATCAAATATTACAACAATAGTGTATTGCGTGTAACAAAATTGCTCCAATTTCTACTCATATTAACCTAAAGGCAAAAAAATAATAAAATTACTTTAAAATTGCTTTTAATAACAAAAAAAATGAATATGGTTGATTTATTAGATTCCATTATCTATTAACGAGTGGATTCCTTTAGCATTTCAAACAACTTACATCCTAAAGGGTAGTAGACTTCGTATGCGCGAGGATATTAACTTATACAGACTTGATAATAAATATCGAAGTTGCTTCATATTCGAGTACGGCACATCTCCGAATCGAAGTTCAAAAATAAATAAATAAATGAAGAGGCGTGATATGGTTAAGACCTGAAAACATCTGAAAGGGTCATATAATATAATATGTAAAGGTTTATATAGTAATTTTTTTTTTTAATGTTGGGTCCATATACAGGAGGTTGGCTGGTCAACCTATAGTACGTTAGTATCGTATATGGGTGGTGGGTTGTGAAAGGAGAAACTTGCTTACGTTTGATCTGAACGCCTGTATATTGTATTCCTTGGGAAATATGTCAAGGGGAAGACTGTTCCACAGTACTGCAGTAGCAGGGATGAATGAGGAGGAGAAGAAACTTGTTCTGTGGGTTTGGAGGTGTACTGTAGAAGGATGTTGGGTGGCAGCTGTACGTGTCCCAATGGGCTTGGTACAGGGTGTGGGGGGGGGATTATTGATGCTGTTTCAGATGAACCTTTCCCGTGAAGTATTTATAGAACATACGGATTGCAGAGACCAAGCGTCTATGTGAAAGTGGGGGGAGCGAGTTGGTGAGGGATGGGTCATTTATTAGTTTAATTGCTCTCCTCTGTATTGAGTCAAGCATTTTGAGGGAGCTTTTTGGAGCCCCATTCCAGATGTGAGAGCAGTATTCGAGAGCTGGGCGAATTTGTGACTTGTATAGTGTTAACAGCGTATAGTAACAGTATATAATAATATACTAGTATGTTGGAGATTTTGATTTATGGATGGTGAGGAGAGGACGAGAAGGATGCGCTTACTTAGCAGGCCTACACTTACAATTTATGTGATATTAATTTCAGATATAAAGTTAGTTTTAATGAAAATAAATGGCTATACCCCATAGAAAAGACAACAGTCGGGTTTTTTTATTATAAAAACGAAAAATATATAAATACTAAAAGAAAAAAGGAATAACAATCGAACATTATACATCCCCAAAACAAACCTGTTCAATTGAATGGCAATTTGTGTGCTGTGTGTCTTGTTTGTAATTCCACACGTACAAATAATAAAATACAAATAAAATTATCAACATTTTACAAGAATGATTCTGGTATTTTATTTCTTTATTTTCTAAATATCTTAGGATATTTTAAGTGAAATGGAGAAAGAAATTTGTATTATAAACTCATTTTACAACAAATTTAACAACAGCAGCATAGAACATCGAATATGAAATACAATTCTTTCCATTTGTTATTCCGTCTTTGCACATCATTATAAACCTAGGGAATAACAGAGCGTTGTACCTGAATGTTCCTGTGTTGCAACAATCTGATACTGTTTCGAATTATATTCCAGTATTTCGCTCTTCAAGCTGTTATGTGATGCCGTGAGTTCAACTCTATAGAAGAACGGAAATGCAGTTTATGGCAGACTGTTTTATTACGAAAGGCAGACAGTTTATTATAGTTTAAATAATTGGTAACATTTCCTAAATGTACGTATCGTGAATTCTTTCTTTCTTCTTTTTTTTTAACAGATAACTCATTTTATTCTTTCAAAGCGAGCCTTAGGTCGCCATTTATGTTAATAACATCATATTCTCTGTATGACAAAAAAAAAAGCCAATGAAATTAGCTTTGAATGTGTTAGATAATTTGCATATTTCTTTCCATGCAATCAGTGTATTGTTAAATACAAACACGATTAGTAATGTGCAAAACGAAAATTTAGCAAAGTTTTAGCTGGTTCTATTTTCATTACTAGCTCAGATTCGTTTAATGTATCACAGGAGATTATAATTCTTAAGTGCTCACATTAATAACGGTATATTGGGAGAATCAAATACATAATTAATTCTGTGATTGTATTTATGAAAATGACTTTTCTAATTATTATTATTCGTGACACCTCCAAGGAGTCCGAAGACTCATCGCGGAGGACACATAATGAGTAATATGATAAGTTTATCTACCGATATTTAGAATATATAAAGCGAATGAATGTCATTCCCAATGGGAATATGGGGATTGTTAATATGAATTAAACTAAAAGAATATATGTATTTTTTAAGAAATTATGTCATAATAAAACTGTCAAAGATATCCGCTAGTTATGAAACATTTTTATATATTTTAAATAATCTGGAACACAACACACTCCAATAACATAAAAAGAATACAAAAAAATTTGCATTAGTTTTAAGAAAATTTCAATTCTTTTTATTAAAAATATTAACTTGAGTTATATAAACTTTTATAAATGCTAAGATTTTTAAATTTTTAGTATTTTTTTCTTAATTACTAAGAAAATAATAATACACCATTTATTTCAAAAGATAATTTATTCTTAACTATTGAAATAAATTATTAAAAAAATAGTAAAAATAACCGAGGAGATGAGAAGGAATGTCCTTTTTAGGACTTCCAGGGTAACAATTAGCAATGCTGAACCGAGGAAGTAAACTGAGGTTCGGTTGTTGCTGTTATCCTGGGTGATGAGTTTTTGAGTTTGCTCCCTTAGGGTTTTTGCCTTAAGGGAGCACTTTGAGTCTCAGGGGAAGGTGTTCTCCGGCAGGGCCCGCTGAGGGGTTCTTGTCGGTGAATTAAATTATTTTCCTCGGAATTTGAGCGGTTCTGCTCAGGAGTCGGGGTGCTAGGATGGGGCGGCCGACACTGAGTGGAACCAACGCTGAGCGGTTCTGCTTAAACGGGGAGCCCGTCGGGGTGCTTGGACGGGGCGGCCGTCAATGAGTGGAACCAACGCTGAGACATGGACGGTCTTTCGCCCACTATGGAGTGGCCTAGAGATCGTCCGATTTTTTGAGATTTTACCCTTTACTTACTAATCAGGGTAACAATTAGCAATGCTGAACCGAGGAAGTAAACTGAGGTTCGGTTGTTGCTGTTATCCTGGGTGATGAGTTTTTGAGTTTGCTCCCTTAGGGTTTTTGCCTTAAGGGAGCACTTTGGGTCTCCGGGGAAGGTGTTCTCCGGCACGGCCAGCTGAAGGGTTCTTGTCGGTGAATTATTTTCCTCGGAATTTGAGCGGTTCTGCTCAGTAGTCGGGGTGCTAGGACGGGGCGGCCGACACTGAGTGGAACCAACGCTGAGATATGGACGGTCTTTCGCCCGCTACGGATCGTCCGATTTTTTGAGATTTTACCCTTTACTTACTAATCAGGGTAACAATTAGCAATGCTGAGCCAAGGAAGTAAACTGAGGTTCGGCTGTTGCTGTTATCCTAGGTGATGAGTTTTTTAGTTCGCTCCCTTAGGGTTTTTGCCTTAAGGGAGCACTTTGAGTCTCCGGGGAAGGTGTTCTCCGGCACGGCCCGCTGAGGGGTTCTTGTCGGTGAATTATTTTCCTCGGAATTTGAGCGGTTCTGCTAGGACGGGGTGGCCGTCACTGAGTGGAACCAACGCTGAGATATGGACGGTCTTTCGCCCACTATGGAGTGGCCTAGAGATCGTCCGATTTTTTGAGATTTTACCCTTTACTTACTAATCAGAGTAACAAATGGCAATGCTGTAGCCAATGAAGTTTTAACTGAGGTTTGGCTATTGCCGTTACCCAGCCATGACTAAGAGCTTTTTAGCTCAATAACACTCCATCCACACAGATTTACTTCATTCAGATGACGGGATAAAGAGTCAAGGACTCAGTCCATTGCCCAGTTCTTTTAAGAACTAAAAAAATAACCAAGGAGGACTTCCAGGGTAACGAATGGCAATGCTGTAGCCAATGAAGTTTTAACTGAAGCTCGGCTATTGCCGCTACCCAGCCATGACTAGAGCTTTCAGGTCAATAACACCCCATCCACACAGATTTTCTTCATTCAGATAAAAAAATGAACGCTTTACTATTTGAAAAATTTAATGGTGTCATCGTCATGATCTATATATATAGAAAGAAAGTTTTTTACCTTGGGTATGTTATGTTATGTTATATAATATAATAAAGAAAGTTTTTTATTTGAAAAATTTAATTGGTAGCCTCGTCATGATCTATCTATCTATCTATCTCTATATATGTATGTAATAAATTTTTAACTTGGGGATACTGTATATTAGGGTTACCAAGTAATTTTATAAGCTTGGTTATTTAACTCCTAATCCCAAGTATGCAAACAATTAATTTTGCGCCTGAAACATAGTTCAAGTCTAAAGATGGTACAACACCAGGGCAACTCATTGTATAGGTAGGTAAAGCTCTGATCACTATTCTTAGTAGTTTTCCATAATGTAAAGCACATCTCACTAAAAGATGTATACTGCAATACATTATGGGTGGGGTCACTACCCAGACCTGTTTGAACCTTTTTTGAGGTCTCCTCAGTGAGTAGCTAGACCCTAAATCAAAGTTTTAGTAATACAGAGCCTTATCAACTTTACCTATAAGTTGCTTCAAGGTGTTTTTATTTTTAATAAGAATCTCTGGAGGAGATATAGATGTAATAAAATTTTAACTTTACCCACTTTACAATGAGTTGCCCTGGAGTTGTATCATCTTTAGACTTCAATCTATGTTTCAGGCGCAAACTTAATTGTGTGCATACTTGGGATTAGGAGTTAAATAACCAAGCTTATAAAATTACTTGGTAACCCTAATATATATATATAAAGAAAGTTTTTTTTACCTTGGGTATGTTATATAATATATATATATATATATATAAACAAAGTTTTTTACCTTGGGTATGTTATATAATATAATACAGAAAATTTTTATCTTGGGTATGTTCTTATAGTCCTTATAAGGACTGGCTTAAAGGGGTGAAGCAAGAATGCTTTTCATCTTCCCCGTTATCTGTAGAGGACGGTGTAGGGATAAGGTGCTATTGAGCTATTAAAGCTCTGATCATGGCAGGAGGGTAACAGCAATAGCCGAGCCTCAGTTAGAACTTCACTGGCTACAGCATTGCCATCCATTACCTTCCAAGGGTATTGGATTGAATGAATCAATCACCGCATCTCACGGTCGATTGATTCCCCCCGAAAACCATCTTGGGTATGTTCTTATAAGAACTGGGCGATGGACTGAGTCCTTGACTCTTTATCCCGTCATCTGAATGAAGTAAATCTGTATGGATGGAGTGTTATTGAGCTAAAAAGCTCTAGTCATGGCTGGATAACGGCAATGGCCGAGCCTCAGTTAAAACTTCATTGGCTACAGCATTCCCTTCCGCTACCCTGGAAGTCCTAAAAAGGACTCTTTCTCCACTCTCTTGGGTATGTTATGTTATATAATAAATTATATATTAAAAATACGAAGCAATTTTAAATCACTGGTTGCATCTATCTATCTATATCTATATATATATAGAAAGTTGTTTACCTTGGGTATGTTATATATTAAAGATACCGAGAAATTTTAAATAAAACTTTGTTTTAACAGACAAGTAGGTCAAGTTTGCGCCAGCACGTCCGGGCGACTCCGCACGTAGTGCAAATCCAGGCAACTCGTGGTAAAGGTGGAATAAGCTTTGATCACTATCCTTGTTATTTATCCTTATCTCCACTAGGGGATGTGCTTTGCATTAAGGGTAAATACCAAGGATAGTGATCAAAGCTTATTCCATCTTTATCACGAGTTGCCTGGACTTGAACTATTGCAGGCGCAAACTTGACTAACTTGTCTGTTTGCTTAGTTGAGAAATAGGATTAAAACCAAGTTTTATTTAAAATTGCTTGGTATCTTTAATATATATATATATATATATATATATCCATCACGTACAAAGAAGTGAAACTTCCATTTTGGAATTTTATTACTTATTACGATCACTTTATTGTGAGAAGTTAGAATAAAAATAAACTGCATAATGTTTAAGAGTATTTTAAGATACTATTTTAATTCATTTCTAAACTTTGCAACACACATAATTACAGCTTTCACAAACTTTATTGGGTTGAAGTTTCTGAAATGCTGAGTAGTTGCACATACAACTCTGAATATATTTTGCGCTATTGATTAATGAATTGTGGTTTATTTCACAACCATACTAGTATTTATTCAAGTAGAATGTGTTAAATTCGTCCTTCCACTGACATTTTAACTTTTTCCAAATATAGGATTCACATTGGGACTGTATTCTGGCTCATATAGGTTTAAGCCATTACATGAGTATGTAATTGTCCAGAATGTCAATGTAACTTTCTTTAATTTTTCACACAATACGACTGTTGGATGGGATGGTCCTAGTTCGAATCAAAGGAAGCATTTTTAGACAAAACACCACGGCCAGCAAAACAGATGTGATGATACACTCCGATAAATCATATTTGATTTGAAAATGATTTAATTCATCACTCTACTGCATTTTAACAGTAAATTGCCGACTCAACAAACAGTTTCTTTCTTCTATCAGTGTATGCAATCAGGTATATCGTTAGTTCAAATTCCAGTGTGGGCATGGATGTGTTTCGTGAATGTCCTTGAAGGTTATAGATGAACATTGTGTGCGACCACTCAAGTCGAACCCGAGCGTTGTTTAGGGATGATATTTGCCTTTTCCGTAGTAGCACATTTTTGGAAAATGCGTTTATTGATTGTAGTAATTAATATTCTGCCCATCTCTATAGCTGTGAATGCTCTGAATGTCTGTTTGAAATACCATAAATTTATGCCAGGGAGCATGCACAACCCTTTATAACACACCATTCCTTATCACCTGTTGATATGAACTAGCGATTTTCTCTAGTTTTTTTATCATCATCATATTTTCAATTTTTACTGATCATTGACTGTTTATCCCCAATATTCTAATAATACTTCAACAACAACATAAGCTAAATGTCTAATATCACAGCCTAAGATAAATTTCCTGAGAACGCCCGATTTCCAAAATTGTACCCAATTATTAAAAAAAAAAAAAAAGTTTTCAGTTGTCGTTATATCTTGCTGTGCCATGTTGTCACTGGTACATACACTACAAGAAAAAAAAATGCGTTCATATACCTTTCCAGCACACGTGTATGCAATAATTACGGAGAAACCGTACTCCTTTCTTTCCGCTTCAGTATGATAAACAAGTTCCAAATCGCATGCAAAATGCTTCTAACTCTAATCTTCATGAATGTGGATCACCCTAACTTGTGCTCCCGTTTGTGACTTGATTTATTATGCAAAGATCTCATTCGATAAAGAATTGTGCAAATGACATTCTGTGCGGTTGTCTCTTGAAATGTAGTATGGCATACGGAACTTAAGACGTTTCTGTAGTACTACTCCGCTTATTTATGAGGTTAACTTTAACAACCGAAATGAACGTGTGGTAGGATTTGTGATGCACCGTTATTCGCCTTCTCCCTAAGAGATCATGAAGGCAACGCTGATTTAGTTCCCGATAAGCACTCATCTGTAAACACCGCAAATATGACTAATTATCCAAGATTATTAGTGGGAACAAATCAATCATTATTTAAATGAAACAAATAAATCAGATTAGCGAATATCAAAAGAGTAGATTTCATTAATCTCGGTTAAAGTTTTCACTTCAGATGCTGATGATAATTTGAGATTTACAGTCCAGTGCATCTTCTGATCAAAAAGAGTGATTTGAATGCAAATCAACCTTTAAATCCTCTCATCCCACCCCATTCCAAACATTTTCAATGAAGCAGCTGAAACGTGTTCAGTGAGAAATTAAACGCCAATTGAAAGTTACTTAAAAGGTATGTTTCATTCTTTGAAGGAACTCGATCGCTTTCGCCGATGTTGTTTCGGTGGGGAAAGATCTGGGTTTGAATCTCCACAGGGAGAAGAAAAAAAAACCTTATGATTTTCATAGGAAGGAGAATTATCTGGTCTTACGATTAGGTGGCTTTTTTTTCCAACAAACGCAGTTAATAGACCTAATAATCCAATAGCCTCTGAGTCGTAATTAGAAAATCCATCAACTTATCGTTGATCTAATGCACACTGCTAGATAAATTTTCCTTGCCTATTATGAAGGAGAATGACGGTGACATCTAACGGGAATCAAAAAAGGGTCTGGTATTTAGTGTGAAAAAAAAAGTTATTTTTTTGACCATATTTAGTGAGAAGAACATCATTATAATAATGATCGTGACTGTCGGTGTATGATATAAAATTTACAAACATATTGGGAAGTGTGAAAGTTATTCTAAACGGCACATACTTTTTCAAATTGACTGTATTCTACTTGGATTTAATAGAACTGTTAGAAAATAATACTAATCACAATCATCTGTATTGATAGTTCAGCCCAGTTTTGAATCGGTTGGCCTCAATATGATGATGGCAAGATTTTTTCGTCGAAAACTTAGAATCCTGTAAAATCTGTTGAATCACCGCAATTAACAATTATAATATACTCGAACTATGATGGATGTTCTTTAGTTGAGCCTCAACGAAAACAACTGGGTTTGAATCCTGTGTAGGACGCGAACAAGCTGTTTAAGACAGCTGAGTTACCCGTCTGCATATCGAGGTGGAAGGAATTTTCCTCCAGCATACAATTTTTTTTTTTTTTTTTTTTGTTGCCAGATGTGGTCTGAAATTTAAGGAGGCAAGAAATGAAACGCAAAGAACGGATTAAAGGCGAATAATTAAATGCATTCAAAACTATGTATGCTGATTACGAGGACACATTGACTGAATAACGTTCTGTCAGACAGCAGGAAAATGTGGGGGGGGGTAGCAAAGGAATTTATAGGCGGAGGGGACACTTTTTCTCGATGCATGGTAGGAGAAATGAACGAGAGGTCGTTCATGGAAGTGCAATAAAATTTGTCAACAGGGGAGTAAGGAGCAGATTTCTCATTGCGAGAGAAATATGTTGCGGGGAGAGTGCATCAGTGATTGAGTTAAAAGATGAATGACAGGCTCGGATTACTGTGTGAACTAGGGGGTCATCCCTGAAAGCTTTTATTTTAGGTATTAAGAGCAAAGACATTGTGATGGAAATATGCTGTTGATATTACACGTAGATGGGAATCTCCACGATAAGTCCTGATCTCTATCATTAGCTCAGTATCGACAATGCCTTCCGGTTAGACCGGTCTCAGAACGTAAGGATTACTTATTCAATCCACAAAATATACAAACCGACAAAAAGAACACTCGCGGCTATCAGATAAACTAGCCTCATATCCATTGCTTCGAGCTAATCCGACTTGGACGCAGTGTTTCTTCTGTAAGGAAAGAGCCCATTTAAATTCTTTAAACTTCAGAGATTAAAATCAATATTTCGAAAAACTTCTTAAAACCAAAGATTTCATATCATCTGAGTTATACGTTCACACTTTCTTAGAACGGTAGCACTAGAGGAGACCAAACAAACGGTCTAGCAGGATATTAATACTGTTTATAGCAAATACTGCATAGCCAGTATACTTTGATCTCCCTTCTGACACCACCTAAATTTTACACAATCAGATGGTGTATACTTTACCACATGCGTTTCGCTGCTACACATTTACTGTCCGAAATTTTGAGGTTTAAAATGCACTATTTCTGATAGTGAGGAGACACGCAGCCAGCAGGTAAAGCTGAGAACACCACGCAATAGTGTAGTATTCGCAGAACGATGCTCAAAGACTTATTTGTTTTAGATTTAAAACTATTAAATTATTCGAAGTGATAAATGTCATTTTTAATTTAATTTTGCCAAAGAAGTTAACTAAGGTTTTAGGGAAAACTGTCTAATCTGTACAAATAAATTGATTCCCTTTCAAGACGCTTTCGTTTATTTTCTTAAATATAAGAAAAAAATTGATATCCATATTCAATCTTATAGCTACGCTGTCTTACAACAATGTAAATGAATAATGGTGTTATCGTCTCATGAAAAAAAGTTTAAAATATGTCACAACTTTACAAATTATGAAAACGTAATTAAATCTGAGAGTGAATTCAACAGAAATTTCAACATGGAATCTTCAAGTCACGAAAATCATTTGTTGGCATAAATAGTCTACCAGCAGACTAAAAACTGGATCGCAACAGAATTAGTAGCTTCGATCGATTTAAAAACATCGAACTTCACAGTTTAACTACCGTGCATGATAGGAAACAATTGAAGCAGGATGAATAATGTTAGTTTTCTAATGAATTGAAATAAATATGGTTCTCTGACAAATTTTACAAGATGTATATTTTGTCTGTTATTGAGTGCTTTGTAGGAGGTCATAAATTTCAGGAATAAAACAAATGCGGAGTTTTCTCCACAGGGAAAGAACTGATACTGGAAAGAACTAGACAAAATGTAATAACTATTGAAGGGAGAAAACTTTGCTAATCGATTGATTAGAGAACCAAATGAACAGAAAAAATGGGAGAAGAACCTGGCCCGAGTGGTACAGCTCTCAAGGACCTCATAAACCTCCTTGATGTTGGCCTTCGCAGCTCAGGTTTAATCAGGCCAACCCCCTCCTATTTGTGAACTATAAAACCAAAGATATATATTATAAAAAGAGACACGATTTGTTTGCACCATTTGCTGATGAACCTTCCATCTCTTAGAAGGTATCTCTCCTGTGCCAGGAACCTAGTCAAGTAAAAATAAAATCCACCGAGAACTCTCCCGTATATTCTATTTTCATCTGGATTTTTTTCGCACTTTCCAGATATGATATTTCAGCACATTTACTAGAAAAATTACGAATTTCTGGGTTTTTCTAACAGGTGTTGGGAAATGCAAAAATACTACCTCCACAAAGGTCAGCATTGGGATGCCTAGTGCGTTACTGATTCTTGCCAGATATGTTGAGCGGTGGTGATAGAAGTAAAAGAAATGCCTCACCATTTCTACGTTCTGGCAACCTTACAAAAAGGATCGCACGGTCTTGGTCTGTATCGCAACATTATCCACTTCACAGGAAGATGCCCATAGGCTATCTTCCAGGCCAAGTCACGGTGAAATGGGTGTCCCCAACAATTTTGATACCGTTGAATAATACCTCCGCATTTGTTCCTGATGCGGAGAATCATTTCTAGAAAGCTGAAAACATTCCCAGTATAGCGTTTGCGATATTAATTGAAGAACGTGTAATTATTTACATATGTTTTCATATGTAATTACATAGTAGATAATACCACTCGGGAACAAGCACTGCGCGAGGATCCGTGGTCCCACAGTTGGGAAGAAAATGCCCTAGAAAGTATTTTATAAAAGTTCCGGATGAGTGGTTCGAACTTCAGGCCTTCCGTATGGTTTTAAATGGGTTCACAATAGTATACGCATTTTAGCTTAGGAAGCGAAACTCCGCCTTGGTTACTTTTAAGTTTTCTTTTTCCTATTATTCCAGAAAAAATCTATTAGTGGGTTATAAAGTTGATTTTCTTGAACTTCTATTTTGGTTATATTAACCGTATGCATGAGCATTGGGGTGATGATTGTTTTTAATACTATAGCTCTGCCGTAGAATGACAAATAATTGGCCTTAAAAGGCTCTAATTTTTCGCTACAAGAGTCCTGTAGTTTTCGAACGAACGGGCAGAACCGGATTCGCCAGAAGAGGAACGCCCAGTACTGTAAGAGGATGTACTAGCGGAGTTAAGCCATACGGAAGTCAGGTTGTCTGGAACTTTCCAAATATTTTTATTTTTGTTTTTTCTGTATTTACGTGTAGACTACTGATGATGCTGAACTGCTGCAATATGCCAAAGTAGATGCAAATGGCATCAGATTTACAACTACATCATCAGCATTTTCCACAACTTTTCTCTGTCTGGAGACTAGGAGTAGCGGTATTCCTCTGACTGCGGGAAAGTCATCTATTTTGTGATGAAGTGTTCTAAATTTAGGGAAAAAGGAGAGGGTTTAGCTGATAGACATACCTTACTCCTTTTTTGCATACGAATCGGTTCCGAAAGAAATCCGTTTTTAACTCTTTCTATTTATTTATGAGATCATTAATGAATACTAAGAAGCGAGAGAATATTTATATTTCTTATGAGATCACTAATGAAACGAAATTAACGAGACGAAATTTGCCATAAAGCAAACATCGAAACAATCTCTAATGTTCTTGCTTTCTCTTTATTATATTATTTATGTAATAAGAAAAGAGGTGTTTTAATAAATCTCTCTAAATTTGTCAAATTTTCAAAAAAAAATAAACATTTTTTAAAATTTATACTTAAAATTTTAATACAATAATATTTAATTTGAAATCCGAAAATTGTTTATAAAATATACTATTAATTTACATTTGGTAAGTATGAAAATCAATTTTGTCTGAAACCTTTAGTTGTAGCTGGAAATGTAGGGAACTTGAACCACCTTTTCCACAAGTTGCCTCGTATGCACTACTTGACGTAGCGCACAAGTTGTATAGTGTGATAATATAAGTATTTTGAATTATTATTTAGGTCGATATATGATTCCATTGGTAATTATGATTTCTTGAAGTAAGTCCAATAATTCATTTTCCTGAGAACATGTTATTTAGGAGCATTTATGCTGGTATTTTTTTAATAACCTTGGTTAATTTAGAATTAGATGCGATAATTTGTATGTATTTACATATTTTTATAATCACTTCCATCATATATCTGTTAATATTAATTAGCATTTAAAAGCACACAAATCACTTTATATAATCTGTTTGAAACACCGACAGTCGACATGAAATAATACCAATTCCGCTAAGGCCGAGCCAACCTTCCTGTTTTTTCTTTTTTTCCTGTAAACTATCCACGAAATCTAAACCTATTGCGCATTACTAACGTAAAGGGATTAAGAGTTAAGATAATTGGGAACACCTACAGTACACGGGGGAAAATGTGGGCTTTTTAAGTTACATTCTTCAGTAACTTAAAAAGTAGAAGATAAAAATCATCTTCCACTTAAAGACCTTCATAGACATCCTTAATGGTAGGTTTTGAACAAACAGTCTTGGTTTGATAGTAAAGAATATCCACTCCACCACCCAAACCTAGTTAGGCATTGGAACGACTGCAATGAGTGAAGACCCAAAATATTGAGAGCTCGTGACAAAAAGGGTATGACACAGATGTCACTGTAATAAATTCGTTTCCATTGGTACGTTTTATGTCTTTGTATTTCGTATAAGAAACGAGTTTTTGTTATTAGCAGATGAAGGAAAAATGTGAAAATCTAGAAGAACAAATATTTGGTTTTCTGATGATATTTTTTATTGATTTATATATCACGTCTATTCATGAAATGCTATTAACTTATAGTATATTATTACCGTGGTAAGACCAACGTTTGTTATTGAAAAACCTTACTTTTTTTAAAATATTTTAATTAATTTTTACATAAGTCTAGAACTCATAGAGACCAACATAGACCTTTTTCAAGCCATTTTAGGCCCCCAGAAATCATGAAGGTTAATCTCACAACGGGCGGTGAAATATCTCGCACATAAAGATATCACAGTCATCCACAACAAGGCTGATTTCAATCAATGTTGTTACTTTGGAGATGAATTTCATCGACAGGTTTGAGATCACAGGTCAGTGTCAGTTTACTGGGTGTCTAAATTGGCTTTTAATTTATTTACATGTTTGGTCTCGGAGGCGAGGTTTCCAGACTGTGCAGAAATAAATGAAACAAAAAATTTTTAAAATAAATAAATAAAATGTTTAGCCACCTATGGTATTACACTACAGATTTATAAACTTTTGTACTTGGAAGTGATGACATAAAAAACTAAACTAAATGAAAAATAAAATAAAAATGTAGGGTAGGTAATAATATGTTAACGGGCACGCTGACTTAACAATGCGGAACATGGTCCACGTTTCACCGGTAACATCAATCACCTTCAATAAGTCCATAGTAAATTCATTAGTTGCTTGAATCCCGCAGAACACATTACATTATAGTAACCTGTGTCCTCTTTCTCTTACAAGAAATACTACGAAACTAATTTATAAAACGCTTTAATAATCAAAAAATACAGATACCATTGTAAAATTCATTTCCCTAAATAACAATCAAAATTCCTGTTAATATGCAGATATTATTGATAATGTTGTACAATGAGTAAGAAAATTGTTTGTACATGATGCAGGCTGTAAACCTTGCCACACATCAGACCATCCGATAGTATAAACATATTAGCTAAGCCTTACAATATAACAGAACTATTGTTAAGTTCCTAGAAAAAGATTAAATCTAAATGGATTACAATAAGAAATCGAAGGATTGATGTTTGTTAGAATTCGAAAAAGTTGATTTCGTTCTGAATGAAGATTAATAACTGTAGAAAAAAGGAAAGGTATTTCTGTATGACGTATATAATCTATAGATAAGCTAAGACTAAACTTCTAGAAATTTCTATTCTATCATTTAGTATATTACTATTTTAATAATGAAGAAAAGGTGTATTAACAAATCTCTCGAAATTTAATCTAATACAAAATATGAAAATTTCTAATGAATATGAAATTTTCATATTCATTAGAAAATTTCTATTGAATATTAAAAATAACTATGTATTACATGTATTAAATAAAAATTTATTATAATAATGAAGTTTTACTTCATTATTGTAATACAATTATATTAAATTTAAAATATTATTTAATATACCATTAATTTTCATTTGATAATTAAAGAAATCATGTTGATCAGAATACGTTTTTGATAGTGGCACTGAAATTACAGGGAGCTTGAGTTATCTTTTTGCTACGAGTTGTCCCTTTATGCACTACTTGCTGTATAGCGATATTATTCTGGAAATTATACCAGATTTCATCATTTCTAAGTTGGGAGTGGTTCAACTTCTATTCTGGAAATACGTTATGAAAATTACGAGCATTAAGAAGAGTCAAGCAGCTACTTAACCTATTTGTTTTCTTTTGCTTGCGTTTTTATTTTATTTAATTTTTATGTATTATTATTATTTTAATTTTATTTATTAATTTTTTTTGCACTTTTGTATTCTTCTCCTCACTGTAAATTTTTATATTACTGATAATGGTTTGGGAAAAAAAAAAAAAAACTCGGAGTTTTCATCCCGAAAGACAGCTAACTTCGCAGAAAATATGTATCCCCCCCCTAACTAAACGGGGAAGAAATCACCTTCGTTTTCTTTTATCTGAAGTGATCAATTGCTCTTCGGTTTATGAATCTTTCAAACGTGAAGGCAATCAGAGCATCCCGCTGTGTGTCCACGGCACATTGGACCAGTAATGTGACCATCGTCTAGACTGATTTAAGCTACTTCTAGGGCGTATGCAGCATACTGAAGCGATAAAACATTCCGAGCATTAAGTTTTGAGCCCAGCTAAAGAGGATCTAAAGAAAATACGGCATTGAAGTTTATGAAGTCTCCACAAATGAAAAATATTTAGAGATTTATCAAAGAGTTGCATAGTTTTCATAACGTATTGAAAATACTTTGGACTTCTGGATGTTGATCTGCAGACCGATAAGTTTAGCCAATAAAGTTCATTAGGCAGTGGTATTCAGACACTGCTTTATCGGTATTAGTAAACTTTAAACCTTACGTATGCGAAGATACTGTTCTAAACAATCAAACCATAACATCCTATTGAGTGTTCGACGATCCCCCTCTTGTCATCATCATATATAAACAAAATAAATAAACTGATATCCATATTTAATCTTATAGCTACATTGTCTTACAATGTAAACGAATGATGGCATCCTGTCATGAAAAAAAGTTTTCAATTATCACAACTTTACAAGTATGAAAACGTAATTAAATCTGAGAGTGAATTCAACAGAAATTTCAACATGGAATCTTCAAGTCACGAAAATCATTTGTTGGCAGGCTATTGGATCGCTATAGAATTAGCAGCCCCGATCAATAAAATAAAAAAATCAGGCAGCACCACAGTTTAACCCGTGCATCATAGAAAACAATTGAAGCAGGGTGTTAGTTTTCTAATGCATTGAAATAAATATGGTTCTCTGATAAATTGTATAAGATATGTATTTTGTCTGTTATTGTGCGCGGTATGTAGGTCATTTATTTTAGGATTTAAAAAAAAAAAAGAATGCGAAGCTTTCCGATAGGGAAAGAACTGGTACTTGTCTACGACTGGTGAAACGTTAGAAAAATAACTGGTATTCTACCTACTAATAATTTTTCGATAGCAGTACTAGTTAAGTTTGAAAACTTAACACAGGAATAGAATAAAAGACAGTTTTCTGATTCCCTCATTCTTCAAGGTAGGAGGGGGTTGGTACAGTTACCGTTAACAGTTGAGATTATCCAAATACTCCGTTGATCGTGTTTGGATTCTCTCTTTTTTTTTTTACTCTTTTTAATTAACCATTAGCAGAGAGATTACAATGGGTATTGAGGCCGGGAATATACAATGAGTGCGCTTTTTTTTTTTTAAACAAGTGAAGCATGTTACAAGCAGATTTCATTCTTTTACTTTTAGATACGTTGATTATCACACCGTACTACTATCGCGGCAAGAAGCATGGGATGCAATTTCTACTGCTGAATACTCGTTTTCAATAGCTTCAGTAACATAAGGTCAACTGTTAGAAATGAAAAGAAACATTTTTTCAATCGCCATACGAAATTTGACAAAACTATCTGAAAATTTAGGCTCGTTTTATTTAGGTAGTAATGCCGCGCAGCTTCTTCCGTTTCACAACGATCCCCCCCCCCCCTCAATATAGTTCTTAATAACTGGTATGATTAAGAATGATATGGAAGGGATGGTCTGTAATAACCCAACCAGTCAAGACAGCATTAGGGTCGTACTTTTGTTTGCTGATAGATTTTTTTAAATTCGCAATTTATCTTTCTGTTCGTGTTTCTGGTGATATTAATCCATGTATGAAGAGCAATTTCTGCATCTATTCAATAAACAGATGATTTTATAGGAATCGATTCCTGCAAGTGTTAAAATGTTACTTTATCGAAATTTTTTATTCTTATTGAGTTCTTCCCCCCCCCCCCCGGACAATAATGGAGAATTAAGTTCGAGTCACACATAACAAAAAACCTTCATTATCTGCATGGATTCTTCTCAGTTATATTAAAAAAGAATTGTCGTTCTTAATGTACCTTGATAGAAGCATTCCATAGTGATCATAAATAGGTTATTGTATCTCTTAACTGGGTATTTTTAACAGTGATTCCACCAGAAAGTTGTAAACATAAAGTCGTAAAAGATTTCACTTTTGCTACTAATAAGCAGTATATAAATACAGACACGTGCTATGGACATGCCAACCATGCCAATAATTTACCTGCTATAAGAACAAACTTCATCCTTTCACTAGCAAAATATGCAATTCCTTCATTCGTTCAATTATATTGAAGCATCAATTTGTAATGCATGTAGTTGTAAAATTTGTCACGACAGGCCTTACTTAAAATTTGTAGGCATGAAAAATGTTAAATAAATACATTGAATAGCAGCAGATGGGGAAAAATCGAATATGTAATGGACTTGGAAAGGTGTTACCAGTCAAGTTAGGAAGCTTCACGCAACTTATATGTTAAACCAATATGTTCGTTTTTGTGTATGTCAATCCCACCACATAATCCACTAACCCCACTGTGAAGACATGAAGCTCCTTCAGGCCGTTATAATAGCACGGTATTGGATTCCCACTGGGTAATTTCTGTTTGTTTAAAAAAGATGCGAGAATTATTGTTAAAATCTTCGTGTCATTGTGATAATAATGAATCCTATCCTGAACATGAAAAGGATAATGTTATGTCCCTTCTACTAATGCGATTTAATGACATTACCATTAGTAAATTTTGGTACACTTGGCTTTTCACAAGAGTGTACTTCGTTATCCAATAATGATCCTCTGACTATCTTTTTGTATTCAGAGGGTTTCGCTGCTGAATATATACAGATAGGCGTTCAAAACTCCCTAATACCGCCAAAGATATTCAGCAGGTAAACTACAAAAACCCATATATAATGAGAAACTAACTGTAAACTCTTGTGTTTTCGCAACGATCAGTGACTTGCATTCCTCCCCACTCCCCTTATTCCCTGCTAATCATTTCGTGATATTAACTAAGCTATCGATTAAGATGAATAATGAGTACCAACGCAGTCATTAAAATTGCCGAATTATAATAATCACACAACACCTTTTAAAGGATATATTGATTCCCAATCCTCTCTAATCCACGCTACCTGAAATAAGTGCAGAAATATATCAGCAACCAACTTTTTCATTCGCTCTAAATGGGAAACTAAATAAATTCATTATGTTATAAAATAAAACCAGTACTTCATATCTGCAGTAATAACAGGAGGTATCATTATGTCCGAATGTATACGTAAAATAGTTAACGAAAACTGTTTTAAGCTTACATTGATAGTAGAAGACCCACTGTGTTAGTTTACACTTCTTCAATATATACCTTTACTGTAAAAATCTAAGAAAAGTAATCCAGAATTTTCACAGTACAGCAGCACAATGTTCACTATTGTTTTTTTTTTCACGATAAAATTGCAGTGCCTGTTTCACCAGAACGTCATATTCGGAGAGGAACGAATGAAACGCTACAGCCATGGAGGGGTGATTGCAAAACTGCTACCACTTCTCTGTGATGATCCCCAGGTATCGATTTCTGCACAAAGTCTCTCAAAGAATTCTTAGGGAATTTGTCAACTAAAAATAACAGGCAACCCTGCCCCGTGAACACACGCATCTAGTGACATAGGACTAACCACCTTATCCTGGGGCCAAGTACGGTTTGGAAGGGTTTAGATTATCTCCGTAACAGGCCTAATACAAAAAAAGGAAGAAGAGAAATATCAGATACGCTATGGTAAGTAACAATCCCTTCTGAGCGAAATATTCAGGGCTGGGGAAGAGAGAGATGAAGACAGCAAGAGTCGTAAATAATTCTCACCCGCCTTTATAGCCAACCACCCCACTTTTCAGTCTATTAATGCCTCATTCCCAACACACAGCAACACTATCTTGATGTTCATTGACAATGTACAATAAAGGAATTGTGAAATATAAAGTTTTATCTGAATAATACGAATATAAATACATTTAGAAAATCCAATTTTTAATAGTTACGAATGAAATAATATCTTTCGTACTTTATTCCATGCTGTTTATTTATAAAAACTGTTTTTGTAAGAAAAGCAGTCTTAATATTACGTGTTTTTTTTTTCGTTTACTTTTATCTTTTTTTTTTGCCTGCTTTGAACTCAAAATGTGCTCTGTGACAACTCTACAGAGATATTGCAAACATCTTAAGTGTTAAAAACTGCAAATCTACTATTATTTATGAGTTTAAGAAATAAGTTAGTCTTTAGTGATGTCTTTAGATTTTTTATATTAGACTTATTTTTCCTTTTTTTTTTGTCATCCTTATCCCAAATCTTGCTCCCCAATGACTTCTTCATTACCTTCCTTGTGTGAATGATCAGGCTGTGGCTCTTCTGGTGTAACATGTGTGTTTTTTGGTGAAAATATCCAATGTGCTTTGCTTATTCCTCTTCTTCTTTTCATCATAAATTTGTTCATAGTAAGTAAACGCATCATGTACTTTCGTTTCTATTAGTAAGTAGCGTTCAACATTGGGGGTCCATGTCTTCAGCCATTTTGAGAACATCACTAACTGCAAAGAAAATTTCTGCAAAACTCTTCGCTGTAAATTGTTTAACTATCTCTTCCTGTTTCTCTTTACCCTCTTCGTTTTCTCGATTTTTCTCTTCTGCAACAGTTGTTCCTCCAGTTAGACCAATTCTTCGTTGGTCAACTCTTCAGGGGAATTTTCTATGAGTTGAATTATGTCGTCATCATTCACTTCGAGATTCAGATTGTTTGCGAGGCCTACTATTACAAACTTCCAAAATCATGCACAAACCTTTTTGATGTCTTTTTCCACATGCCACTCATGCACTGAGAGGCCATGTCGTCCGAAACCACAGCAATATTTTTAATAGCATGATAAATATTGAATGTTATCCAGGATTGCATGAGAGTATGGTAATTTCATTCACTAGCAGAAATGGCTTGTGAAAAAGTTCTCCGTAGATAATAAGCCTTAACACTGCAAGAAATCCCTGATCCATCGGTTGGATTAATGAAGTGGTGTTTGGAGGGAGAAACATGACCTTGAACTTGGTGAAGATCACCACTATAAGACGGATGACCTGGGCATTATCTAGAATTAATAAACGTTTAAACTTCTGCATTTTCTTTCACACAATAGCTTTTTATTTCACTCGCATAACAGTTGATTAAAGCATCCTCAAACAATGTTTGAGTCATCCTCGACTCTTATTGCTCCGATAATGAACTGGGAACATGCTTCCTAATGTTTTTGAAGATTAGTGCCATATCACAAATCGATTCTGCTTAAATCCAGTCACATTAGCAAAACATGGTTACATTTATGAGCAGTTGCCATACACAAACGCAAAATTGACAATTGACAATTGACATTTATGTCTTTAGGGGTGAAGCAAGATGCTTTTCATATTCCCCGCTATCTGTTGTGGTTGCAGTGAAGGTAAAATTTATGAGCAGAATGCTCGCCCTGATTGGGCATGGAGATTATGCATCACTAAAGGAGGCCAATATAGCTTTTGGTCTTCTGTATTTGAATATGTCCGTTGGATCGTATGCTGTAGCTTGTTGAACCAAATCGTTGGGATGTGTGGACGTCTTTAGGAAAAACTTGGTGGCTAAGGATCGTAGAAAAGAGAAGATATAGGGAATATTTGTGTCTCTGTGGAGTTGAATGTTTCTAACATACCACGGGGCATTCAAAATCATTCTCAGGCACTTGTTCTGCACTCGCTGTATTTTGATGATGTTAGCATTAGAGGTGTGGCTCCAGGCCGGAGAGGCATAGGTGATTATAGGACGAATCGTCAACTGGTATAGCTGCAATTTGATTCTGTTGCTGAGCTTGCTATTTCTATTAATTAGCGGATAGATCTGTGCTATGGCTTTAGATGCCTTTGTGCATGCAGACTTGGTGTGTTGATTGAAAGATAGCTTTTTGTCGAGAATTACACCCAGGTAATTTGTTTCTGACTGCCAGGGAATTTTAATATTGAATAGTAACAAATCTCCTACAGGAGACATTGGCCTTTTTGAGAAAAGAACGGCTGAGCTTTTCTGGGGGTTGACTTCCAATCTCCATTTAGAGAACCAACCCTCCAGCTTTAGAATGTTTTCTTGAAGCTTTCTGGTAATGAAAAGGGGTCTGAGAGATCTGGTTAGTATTGCCGTATCGTCTGCATATAGGGCCAAAATGGAAGTCATCGGATTGTGTGGGATGTCTGACATGTATACAGAGAACAGCAATGGAGCCAGTAGAGATCCCTGCGGCACTCCAGCAAAGATGTGGCACTGGGAGGATGTAGAACCGTTGATTTTTACTTGCATTGATCTATTTTGAAGATATGAGTGGATTAAATGAACCATTTTAGGTGAGATGCCGGCTGAGATAAGCTTGTGCAGGAGTCCAAAATGCCAGATTTTGTCAAATGCTTTGGATAAGTCTAGGAAAACAGCACCTGTGCACTGGTGCCAGTTGTAGCTGGTTGTGATGTATTCAACAATTCTGTGGATTTGCTGGGTAGTACTATGGTGTTGCCTAAAACCAAACTGTTCTTTTGGAAGGATGTTTAGGTCATTTATTGAGGTTTGAAGTCGTGAGAGGATGACCTTCTCTGCAACCTTACCCAGATTTGAGATGAGACTGATTGGACGATAATTTTGGGGTAGGTGTGAGTCTTTGCCTGGCTTATGTATGGGAATTACGTCAGCCAGTTTCCAGGTGGAAGGAAAATAGTGAAATCTTAAAATTGCATTTATTATACTGGTCAGGTACACTACTGCCCTCCGGGGCAGAAGTTTAATCACACGATTAGTAATGCCGTCTGGTCCGGGAGCTTTTTTGTTCTTTAAATTTTTAATAATGTCATATATCTCAGCAGGTGATGTTGATGCAATATGGTCAGTGCTGGTGATAGGAAGTTTGAGTGAGTGTCTGACCTTGCTGTGAATCTTATGTATGTGGTCAAAGTCAAGGTTTCCATACGAAGGCCTGCATTGCTCTTCCAAGCTGTGCGCTATAACCTCTGCTTTGTCCACATCTGTGTGAGCAAGGCCCTGATCAGTTAATATTGGGGGAAGGGATCTGCCTTTGTTTTTGGTATTTTTCAGTAGTCCCCAGATGGAGTGATCACTAGGTGAAATGGAGGATAACTTTTCATCCCATACATAGTCTCTGTGAGCTTTCAGTGCATCTCTTACTGCCCCATTTAGTCTGTTTAGATTTGTTTTGTCTTGTGGTGCACACGTGTTACGGAATCTCTTTCGAGCTCTGTTTTTATCTCTGATTAAGTTCATGATGTCTTCAGGCAAACGATCTGGCTTGCGGGCAGATTTGTAGGAGGAAGCTACCTTTATAGCAGAATTAATTTGTTGTGTGAGATTTGTAACTGCAGTTTCTACTTCTTCTTTTGTGCGTATGTGAGGAACAGGTCCAATATGATCCTTGAGTGCGGCTGACAGTCTTTCCCATACAATGTAGGAGTGAGAAGGAGGACACAGGAATTCCTGATTTCCCAGCTGCAGCAGTATTGGATTGTGATCGGATGATAGTTCATCCATAGAAATGATACTGTACTGAAGTTTAATATCCTGCAGGATAGCTATATCCAGGATATCAGCAGTGCCGAACGTACTGAGATGAGTTGGTTCGGTGGGGCCTGCCACAACAGCGTTGCTTGATCCTAAGTAATTGAAAAGGATGCAACCATTCTTGTTTGTGGTTGAACAATTCCAGGCAGGGTGCTTGGAATTCAGATCCCCGGCAATAATGGTGGGCCCTCTGATGCCTAAGATGGCATTTAGATCAGAGTGAAGTAGAGATTTTTGGGGAGGGTTGTAAGCTGAATAGATTTTCATTTGCCAGTGGAGCTGGTGACTACTTCCACTCCTGTGATCTCAAGGTTAGTGGTTGAAGGAATGCTCACAGAGTGGTGCTTAATGTAGTTTTTAATGAAGATGGCAGTGCCACCACCTCTGTAGAGTAGTCTGTCATTTCTGTATAGGTGATAGCCCCTTATTGTAGGGTTGTCTGAGGGTCTTAGATGAGTTTCGCTGATTAGAATAACATCTGGCTGATACCTAGATGTGAAGGCACGGAGTTCCACGATTTTGTTTTTGAGGCCATTTGCGTTCCAAGCAACTATTTGAAGAGATGCTGGAATGAGTTTGTTACTATTCATTTATGAGAGCTGTGAGGATGACCTGTGTTTCACGAAGAAATCTTTTAGTGGAGGTTTCAGTAGGGTTTGATAGGCTAAAATTTTGTAGCATGTTTGCTAGTGAGGCCGTGATAATAGCTGTTAGGTTTTTAGGTGCTCTTGGTTGATTTTGTTCTGGAATTGGCCTAGTTGTACGGGTCACATCGGCATAACTTCTTGTTTGCTTTTGGTTGGAGGTCTCCGACTGTGGTCGATGAGTCTCCGGTTTTGATGTCTGGGCCGCTGGTGTTCTTGTACTGTAGGAGGAGGGCTGATTGATTGCCTCCATCCGTCTGTTCTTTGGGTGTTGAGTACATCCTTTGTAGTTCGCCGGATGAGGGCCACTGCAGTTGGCACATTTGGCCGAGGTGGTCCTTGGCTTAGTGCAGGTATTGGTTGGGTGGCTGTCTCCACATTTTAAACATCTATATTCTGCTCGGCATAGATTCTGGGCATGGCCAAACTTTTGGCACCTGTGGCACTGCCCAGAAGATGATCTTTTACGGAGTGGTTCCGGTGTGACGATGAGACCACAGACTGTTTTTAAGTTGTAGATATCCTTATATATTTTGTGAATCTCAACAAGGACTAATGGCATGGGAGTTTTGTCTGCTTTGTACATTCTGCTCACTTTGACTGGTGGCAGATCCTGAGAATTTAGGTCAGCAGCGATTTCTGCTGTGTCAATGTCTTCACAGACACCACGAAGGACTACTTTTAAATTTTTTTCTGAACTGAGCGCAAAGGTATGATACTGGATGCCTCTGTTGTCCAGTTCCTTGGTCAACCTTCTGTAGTCTGTCACTGTTGCTGGCTGAATCTTTATGCCTTCATCCATGTTTTTGGCCTTAATGAAGCCAATATGCAGATTGGACATTGTGGATCGTAAAGCTGCCCACTTTTGTTTTTCTCTAAGGATGACCGGAGGCACCTTTTCTTTGGGAGAGGTAGCGGTGTTCCGAACCCTGAGAATCCTGTTCCATTACAGTATTGTCATTGTGCGGTTCTTCTGTTGTTCTTCGCTTTTTGCGAGCACGCACTTCTACAAAGTCTGAAGGTGTAGAAGGCATCGACTCTAAATGATCTTCAGCGACGACTTTGTGAGCCGAACGCAAAACTTCCTTGCTCTAACTTTATTAAGTTATCTATCTAATAATAAAAACGGTGTCTTTGTTAGTTTCTCTAAATGTATCAAACTTCAAAAAAAATGTTACATAAAGATGTTATTTTTTAAACTTTAATTCATTTATATTTAAGTTAATAATTCAAAATTATATTTATAATAAACTATTAATTTACATTTGGTAATCCTTTTGGTCTGAAACCTTTGTAATACTGCAAATATAGGACTCTTGATCCACCACCTTTGCCCCAACTTGCCGTAGTGCATAAGTTGTACTGTATAGTGTGACAATATAAGTATTTTTTTAATTATTAATTAGGTCGATGTATGATTCCATTGGTGATTATGATTTCTTGAAGTACGTCGATTAATTCATTTTTCTGATAACATGTTATTTAGGAACTTCAACTCTTTTTTTTTAAATGACCTTTAGGTAATTTAGAAATTGATACGATAATTTGTAGGCATTTATATATTTCTATCATTTCCATCATATATGCATAGATATTAATTAAGATTTAATAGCACACAAGTCACCTTGTATAATCTGTTTGTATCACCCACAGTCGACATGAAAATAACACAAATTCTGCTAAAGACGAACCAATCTTGCTTTTTTTTTCTTTTAAACTATCCACGAATCGAAACCTATCGCACATTACTAATGTACGTGAATTAAGGATTAAGATAATCGGGAACACCCACTCTATAGGAAAAATAAATTAAAAAATGTGGAATTTTAAGTTACATTTTTCAGTAAGCAGTGGTCCCAATAGGAAAAAAAAATCAACTTCCACCTAATTTACAAAGACAGACGTTTATTTTTGTTTAAATAATTGGTAACATTTCCTAAATGTACGTAAAATTAATTCTTTTTTTTTTAACCGATAACACATTTTATTCTTTCAAAGCAGATCAAGGTGATTGATGTTAATAATATCATCATCCTCGCTGTACGAAAAAAAAAAAAAAATTAATTTTTATGAAAGTAAACGAATGCCAAACAAATTAGCATTGACTACTAATTTCTTTGGCATTCAGCAAGGATTATTATTATTAGAGACATAATAAAATGTTTAAATGTGAAAAAAAAAATACTATTAATCTACTTCCAGTTATACAAAAACTGTTAAATAAAATCTTCGAAACGGGACACATACCTGAAACACTAAAGACTGCATTAATCGCACCCATACACAAACATGGAAAAAGAAACATTATAAGTAATTACAGACCCCTACGTTGTCTGTAATCAACCAAATCATGGAACGCAAACTCTCCACGTACGTTGAAAAATTTCAAATCATACCCAAAACACAATATGGCTTTCAAAAAAAAATAAAGGAACAGCAACACTCCTGGAAGAAGATTTCACAAACCTAATAAACGCTGCATTGGATAAAAACAGAATAACATTAGTGGTATTGATTGACCTAACGAAAGCATTTGACACACTTTTTGGATAATTTGTCCTTTAGTACTGTAAGTACCTAGTACTTACAGTACTAAAGGACAAATTATCCAAAAAAACGTTTACTTTATTAAAACATTACATTCATTCTGGTTACTTCAGATATCAGGACTCCGTTTACCAACAAAAACAAGGCCTGGCAATGGGCAATCCTTTGTCCCCAGTTCTAGCTAACATCTTCCTTGAAGATTTTGAAACGAAAGCCATATCTTCCTTCTCATTTAAACCAAAGTTTGGAAACGATATGTTGATGATATATTCATTATTTGGAATCACGGGCACACATCTCTCACAGATTTTCTTCATCATCTAAACATCCAACATCCTAATATAAAATTTACTGCTGATCTAGAAAATAATAACTCCTTAACTTTCCTGGATGTCATGCTTACACGATGCTCTGAAAGATTAAAAATCTCTATGTACAGAAAACCTACTCATACTAATAGATATATGCATAATCTTTCTCATCATTTTCCGCCACAAAAACTTGGAACTATATCTACCTTAGGACACAGAGCACGCTTTCTCTTGACTGAACCAGATGAACTACAAAAAGAAATAAATCACCTCACTCTTATCTTTAAACAAAATGGATACTCTAAAAAAACGATTAAGAAATTTCTTCTGAATCCTTCTAGACAGTGCACAACAGAAACTATTAATTTTAAAGGTAGCATCTCCATCCCATACATTAGCACAGTCTCTAACAAATTAGCTAAAGTCCTTAAAAATATATCAGGACGTTCTTCACCACACTTCCTAAAATCCGTTCTCTAATCAGCCATCCAAAACCTACTCATCACAACCTAAAATATCCGGGTGTATATAAATTATGGTGCGATTGCAATATCCCTTATTTTGGACAAACTAACAAATCTATTGAACAACGTATAGAAGTGCATAAGAGAGACATATCTTACAAAAGATCTCATGCAACTGCATTATCCAGTCATGTTCTTTTTTCAAATAATCCTAATGATGATCAGCAAAGCCACTCTGTATGCTGGAATAGATCAGAAAATATCTTTCGCTGTGATGATGAGTTTCAGAGGAAAATTGTAGAATCAAGGGAAATCCTGCTGAACCCTGTCCACTTAAACAACAATTTGAGTTATAACATCCCAGATAGCCATGCTGCAGTTATTCAATATTGGGTTCACGTGAACCTGCACGCACACTTGCAATATACAATGGCACGCCTGTTAGAACAACTTGAAAAAATACAACGTTTTTTATGTATCAATTATGTGTGGCAATTTTTACCTGTAGTTTCCAGTTTGTTTAGATACTTCAATGTTTATTACTATTCTTTTCCGTTAAGAATACCTGAGGAAGGCTGTTATAAGCCGAAACTAGTCGTATTATTCTTATTAAAATCTTTATAAGTTATCTCAGTTTTTAGTCATTAAATCTATGTTTTTAAAATGTATCACAACAACCGAGTAAAAGCCGATTATCACATATATATATATATATATATATATATATATATATATATATATATATATATATATATATATATATATATATATATATATATATATATATATATATACAGGGTGTTCGGGATAAATTTGACAGTTTCGTAAGGAAAAAGAAAATCTTCTTTGTATCTATTAAATTTAATGAATTGACAAAAAAACATTACAGGCAGAGTTAATTACAATACTATCAACAAGATTTACTCAAAATAACCACCATTAGCATCGATCACAGCTTCAATTCTGCTTCGGAACCTCGAACAAGCTGATGCTACAGTCTCCCTGGGAAGGGCCGCAAAAACTGTTTTAATTTTATCCATTAACTGGGCTTTTGTATTACTGGAAGTGCGATTGGTGTCTTTTTCAACTGCGCCCCATACAAAATAATCCATGGGGTTAAGGTCTGGGGAGTTTGGAGGCCAAACATTTGGACTGGTGAAGTCGTAGAAATTTTCAGACAACCATTTTTGACTTTTCCCAGAGGTGTGACAAGGGGCCGAATCCTGCTGCCATACATACGGCCTACCATTGGCTACCCTTGTTATCCGGGGCTTGACTACAGTTAGCAACTCCACGAACAAAGCCCTAATTCCAATGCCAGGGTTCTTCAACACCTGTTCCTGCAGATTTGCGAGGAATTCTGCTGTACGAACGCAATCAGATCGTCTGCTAGGGATCTTTCTTCTTGCTACATCCTCGTAGTCACCATTGCAAGTCTCTAGTTCATGCCTGATTGTTTTTACTGTATTCAGGGAGCATTGGGCAGCAGTCGTAATATCCTTATTTTGATGGCGGGCACGAATCATCATGATACAAGTTATTCTCTTCCATGATTCAGGTGGGTTCCAGCTATCCATCCTTTCTGACATCTTGTATATGAATGAAGAAGGGTCCAAACTTTTAAATGAAGAGAAGTGTGTGTTAATACATGTAACTTACGGAAAAATATAATTAATTATAAATATGTCAAATTTATCCCGAACACCCTGTATATATATATATATATATATATATATATATATATATAATTTAATGCGAGCGACTGCCTGCTGTGACCAGGTATAATTAGCTCATCATGGGTAAGAGCGAACCACTGAACTGATGCGCCTTCCTTAAGTCTGTCAAGTTTCAATGCAAGCTAATCGAAATCCTTGCAGACTAATATTTGCAAAGTAATAGGGATACGTGCAAGCTTTATATTTCATGAGAATTATTCGGTGATGACATTGTATAATTAAGACCTGATTGGATATCCAGTATCGAGGACGAAACATTAACTGCATTGCTAATACTATCACTATTGTGAGAAGTGAGAATAAAAGTAAATTGCACAATCAAGAGTATTTTAAGGTTCTTTTTTTCAATTCATTTCTACACTTTCCAACATATAAAAGTTCAGCTTAGCCTGTTTCACAAACTTTATTAGGCTGACGTTTGTGAAATACTGAAGAATTGCACATACCACTGCCCTAAATAGTTCGTTTCTCCACCATCTAGCACTTACTGAAATAGAACGTGGTAAATTCGTGCCTAAACTCACATTCTAACTTTTCCCAAATATAGGATTCAGACTGGGACTGTATTCTGGTTCATATAAGGTTAAGCGCTTAAGCATTTACATAAGTATGTACTTGTCCAGAATGCCAATCTCACTTTCTATTATTTTTCTAGATAATACGATAAGAGTATGGTGTGGTCCTAGTTCAAACCAAACGAAGCCGTTTAGACAACACCACTGCCAACACACAAAAACAGATGCAATGAAACACTGTCATAAATCAAATCTGATTTGAGGTGAATTATTTCATCACTCTACTGTTTTTTTATCAGTCCATTTTCCACTCAACAAACATCTTATCTCTTTATCTATCAGTATATGCAACCAGTTACATCGTTGGTTCAAATCCTACTGTGGACATGGATGTGTTTCGTGAATATCTTCAAAGGTTATAGATAGACATTGTGTAGGACCACTCAAGTCGAACCCGAGTGTTGTTTACGGATGATATTTGCCTTTTCCGTAGTAGCTCGTTCTTGGAAAATGAGTTTATCGATTGTAGTACTTCTATAGCTGTGAATGTGCTGCGTGTTTGAGAGACCCATGAATGCCGGGGAACATACATTCATGGGACTCTCATGGATTGTTTCTTTCACAACTATATTTTAATTTTTCTCACTGATCATTCACAGTTTATCTCAAATATTTTAATAATACTTTAATGGCATAAGCTAAATGAATATTTCCAAAATTGTACCCAGTTATTAAAAAACAAAGAAAGAAAAATGTGTTCACATAGTTTATATAATAATTACTGAGAAACCTTATGCCTTTCTTTCTTCTTCAGTATCATATACGTCCCAAATCCAGTGTGAAATGCTTCTTAGTCTAATCTTAATGAATATTTTCCACCCTACTTTGTGCTCTCATTTGTGATATGATTTATTATGCAAACGTTTTATTCGCCAAAGAATTGTGCAAATGACATTCTGTTGGGTTGTCTCTCGAAATGTAATATGGCCTACGGAACTTAAGACCTTTCTGCAGTACTACTGGGCTTATTTATGAGGTTAACTTTAACAACGGAAATGAACGTGTAGTTGGATTTGTGACCTACCGTTATTCGCCATCTCCAGTTCATCCCTAAGAACGGCATCCATATAATGTTAATTTAGTTCCCAATACGCATTCATTTGTAAACAAAGCAAATATGACAAACTATCCAAGATTATTACCTGAGAAAAAATGAATCATTATTTAAATGAAACACGTAAATCAGATAAGCAAATATAAAAGATTAGATTTAAGTAATCTTTGACAATTTTGTCACCTCAGATGCTGATTATATATTGAGTTTTACAGTTCAGTGCATCTTCTGATAAAGGAGAGTAATTTGAATGCAAAGAAACCTTCAACTCCTCAGCAGCCTATTATATATTCGCCTTTTGGAGAATGGACCAATAAAAGGCGAATATAGAAGCTTTGGCGACGCCTATTTCTTCTAAGTTATCCACACTAACACAACTCGTGAATATCGGCGAGTGCACTCGTATTCTTGTAAGTTCTCTGGTCAACTTAATTTACAAAACTTTCATAGTTTCTACATTCGGCATTGAAATAATCCTGGATCTAATATCTACTTGACTTATATTTTCGCCGCCGAGCTGAAGCCTTTTGGCTCTTTATTTTAATAAAGATATATGATATTTCTCTATATGATATTTCTCCACTGTTGTTGTCGTTGATCCTTCATTCATCTTATCGATCCGTCCTCAACCACTCAGCTGTTTTTGCCACCCATGCCGGAAATGAATTTGAGTTTGTTTTGTCCTTTTTCATCACACTATTTTCAGTACAACTGAATATTCTTGCATGCGGCCCTCCTAGCAAGGATAGCATGGACCCAGTTCCAATTGGGTCCTAATATCATTTTCACACACACACACACACACACACACACACACACACACACACACACACACACACACACACACACACACACACACACACACACACACACACACACACACAAAATACTACTCCCATGGACCATTATTGTTTGACTAGCAATAATCCTTGTAATGATGATGGTGGCGTATTTCTTCTACACTAAATTCAAAAATAAATAACTTATTTCGCTCAGGATCTAGTTATTTGAATAGAAATTTTCCTGCATTGAGAGCGCCACATATTTTGAGATACGTACTACCAATACCTGCTCTTTCAAAAAATGCCTGTACATTAATTTTCTTATCTTACACATTCATTTTTCTTTAGTAAATTGCATTTCAGCTCAATGAGCCAGTCCAGTGACAAATTTCATTTAAATCAGTAAGAAAGCGACAAACGAAAACACGTTTCGTTTAAAATTGTCAGTTCTTCGAAGAAATTTAGTGAACACTTATGGTGTTTATCAAATTTTATCTCAGAATGGATAGCTTCGAGTGCCAGTTGTCAAAATGAATTTATATTTCCGCGTTTAGTTTACTGCAGTTTGCGTTCTGTTGCTTCGATGACACGAATGTTGAAGAAAAATATGTTGCGTTCCACATATTTTACAATCTTTTTCCGGGTTTGTGTCAAGAATCACCATCAAATGATGAGACATTTGCAAGTCTCATCATTTAACTGATTGCGCTCAAATTCAGAATATAGTTATTTCTGACTTAGTTTAAAAAATTCTGCCATTTCATTCAGTCGGATTCTGCCAAATCCAACTGAAATCGAGGCTCCTATCGGCTTTAATTTCTCAGAGAAATTCAATTCCAATCTCAACCCTTAACCAAAGTAGACCCTGTTATTCCTTAACTATCATTACAACGATATGACTCATATTATACCATGCAGACTTTCAAAGTCAAATCCCACGATTTAGGATGTCTAGCAGTGGCACTTCGTGGCTTGAAATCGTGGGGGGGTGCTGCAACTTTCGAAATCTACATACACACTGTAAGTACAGTGTACGCGTGTTTGGATAAAATATCAAAATTATGCTGAAAATTTAAAAAATAAATTAAACATGAAAAAATATTGTTTATTATCGATAAAATTGCAGTTTGGTATAATTCAAAATTACTTAAAAATAAAATTCATTTTCCTTTAATTGTAATTAAAGGAATGGATTTACAATTTTTGGACATTACAATTAAATCCTTTAATTGTAATGTCCAAATATTTAAAGATACGGAGTAAACACGATGCACGATGAGCACTACGAACACTCTACTACTGGCGTAAACTGACTATAAACAACAGTGGAACTGCGCGACGAACAGTGCCGCATTACGCTAATAGCTCGCATCTGACTATGGCGTGCATATGTTTGCGCGCGTAGCAATATGACACTGTGGTAATAAACACAGTGCTGCTAGCGTCCTTCGCCCTCCTAAGTGCTACAAGATAGATTTTTATTATTTTTTATACAAAATAAGAGAATTGTATAGGATTGTTGATGATAAAATCCAGTGGTAGACATCTGTCTGTTAATCGCATACATTTTTCCTGGCGAGTTTACATGCTACGAGGAACGAGTAATTCATCGGAATTTGAATCCACGTGTTTGTAAATGAAGGGAAAACGTCACGACTGCGATACAGTTTTACTATATCGTCTAAAAAATGAGTGACATCTATTTAAAAATTATATATAAGAAAGTAAATCGAGTATTGAGAAAGTAGAAAATCGGCTTCAGTTTATAGCATTCTGAGAGATATCGTAATAGCAGAAGCAAGTATTTAAATTACAGATATCTTATTTTCTCTCAGTTCTTAGCCTCACTTATTTATACATGCGACTTTTATGAGATATAACTTTTAACAATTTTTTTTTTGTAATAACAAGTATAGCACCTAATAATTGTACGGATTATATATTTGAAGCTCACTGTGAAAAGGTCATCAGCAGCACATTCTTATTTTATTTATATAACTACAATTTTGATAAAGTGTTGTGATAAAAGATTGCCCATTTCGTTATTAACGGGGTGGATGAATATTTGTTGGAATAAGTTACATTTGATTCCGAAAGCATTTTGAATTAGCGGTAAGTGACTGAGCACTGAGCTAGATATGCCACTTCCATTGAACAAAGTACATGAAAGTGTCTAGAGAAAATTTATCATTCAAGAATTAAGTTTATGCATGCTGAAGTATAAATGTTCAAATTAACTTAATTAAGAAATTAATTTACAGATTGCCTTTAAATGAAATAATCTGCGATAGCAAGTTATGCACACCCTCTGATATTCGCTTAGGCCACAATACTAACTGATATCCACCGATATCAGTTCTCTGGCGTCCTAGCCCTACGGCAGTGTTTCTCAACCTCTTTCTGATCATGCCCCACCTCAACGTCTCAAAGATTTTGATGCTCCCCTTCTAGCATAATAGTCAGCCAAGTTCTGAAAAGTATAATATAAATATGTATATGTACATTTTCCAATTGGCCCCAAAATATTCAAATTGCCCACCTGTGTGGCGTACGCCCCACGTTGAGAAACACTGCCCTATGGATACAAAGGTCATCCCCCTAGCTATACATGCCTTGATAATTGTTTATATACAATAGAAAGTAATTAATTATTTTTAAGAGTTTATTTTTAGGCTATTGTATTTTTTTAAATAACACATAAATTATTAATTTTGATTTTTATTTAAGATTAGACGTCATCTTACTCTAGATGACGATGCTCTTAAGACTCTCGTTGAATCAGATCCAGAACAAACATACGGAGAATCCCATACAAGAATTAGCAGAGAAACATAATTCATCATGGTCAACTGTCCAAGAGCACTTACATAAGAGTGGCAAGGTTCTTAAATAGGGTGTATGGGTACCGCATGAACTGTCAGACGACAATAAAGCACAGAGACGGACGATTTGCAATTCATTGTTCATCAGACAACAAAATGGCCCTCCTTTTTGGAACGAGTCGTAACTGGTGACGAAATATGGGTGCTGTATAAGAATATTAAACGCAAAAAACAGTGGCTTTCTCCAAATCAAACTCCAATTCCAACACCTAAAGATGGACTTCATCCACAAAAGGTTCTGTTGTGCGTTTGGTGGGATATTCATGGGATTATTCATTACGAACTCATGGAACAAGGTAAGACTATCACTGCAGCCATCTACTGTGAACTATTAGAGCGACTACATCAAGCATTGTTAATCAAACGTCCTGAGCTTGTCAATCGAAAAGGGGTAATTTTGCAGCAAGATAATGCAAGAATGACCCCAAAAAAAATTAGGCAGTTAGGATGGGAACTTCTACCACATCCTCCATATTCGCCGGATATTGCCCCACTTATTTAGGTCCTTAGAACACAGCCTAAGAAATAAAACGTTCGCAACATGATGTACAAAGGAGTTTGATATCATTTTTTGCCTCCAAAGAAAAAACGTTTTTCAAAAAAGAAACTTAGTAGATCGTTGGAATAAGATTATAATTAACGATGGCGATTATATAATTGAATAATGTTAATTTTTTATTTAATAAAATTTATATTAAAAATGTAGTTCAAAAAATTGATTACCTTCCGATCCCCCCTTATATATTAGTATATTGATTAGAAGTGAATTTTAGATAGTCGATATTTCTGTTGCATTTTTTAAGAACTATCATGACATCTATGGCAGACTTCTAGTATTCGAAGAACTTTATCGAGAGGCAGTAATTTTGTAAAAATCCGATGAGTGTATCAAACGTGATAATGCATTTGACTAAACTATGACTTGTTTTTGGTTTATGTATTCTAGGCATATAATTTAATTTATTAAATAAAATATATTAATTTCATTAATACTTATTTACTTTCGCATTCATTAGAGAGAAAATAGAAAAAAAAAATAGATATCAGGTTTCAAAATAATTACACACGCGAGATAGAGTAGAGTAGATTTAAGACAGTTTTCCTTTCAAATACCAAATCCAATAAGGCGGTTGTATTCATTTATATAATTTTATCTAATTAATTTATAAAATATTTATAATGCACTGATTCTTCGAAAAGAGTGACTTTCAAAACTTGTCACTAAAAAGAAAAAAAAACATGTGATTTCAGAAATGGTTGCAGTGTCAACATCAATCATGATCATGAGAGAAAACTGAGATGTTTCCTCCTACTTCCCATTTTCATTAAATGATTTGACAAAATATCAGAACTTGAAACCTTTCTACCACGATCAGATTTGACATCTTCCTTTGTCACACTTTTCTCAGATTGTATAAATCAATACCAAGCTATCGAACGAAAGCTGATAAAATGCAACCGCTGCTTTTGGTAGAACATTTCATATTTTATAGCTTTAATTTCTGAATTGTACAGCCTTGTGTGCAAAATTTTAAATTTAATGTCCGAAACGAACATACTGTATATGCACGATGGAATCATCACGTGTAATTAAAACATCATTCAGAACCCAGTTCTATCGATAATGTGAGTGAAGTTTATTTTCTTCGACTTTAAAAATGTTTCTTTTTGTACATACATCCTCATTTCTTATAGGAGTGTTGGGGTGTTATCTCTCTTTTCGTGGAAGGGTTTATTATGCAGTGTTATGTTATTGTATTTTTTTCATTTGTGAAATAATTTAATATTTAATCATTTCTAATTTCTAAATGTCTAATTTAACATTGTGTCGCTACTAAGCAGAAAAATGTAGAGTTGGATTGGTTCTTATTTCTGAATTATGCGGCCGAAGCAACTAAGATTTTTTTTCATCATGCAAATAAAAAAAAAAAATTCAGGTTTGGTATCTGAATGACTTTACTCTTATTCTACCCACTATATTAATTTTCAATACGTTTCCAACGTTTGATTGGTGGTATTATCATAAAAAAATTCGATAATAAATTACAAATTAATATTGGGTAGAAAAAAGCTAACAGAAATATGAAATGTGGAAAGGCAGTTGGAGTAGATGATATGGAAGATTTTACGATGGTTACCTTGTACAGTTCAGAAGACTTGGTCAGAAGATCAAATTCCATGTCTGGAGTATTTAGTAGCCAACTATATAAAAGGGAAATATAACTGAATCTGAGAAATATACAGGGATTTCTTTACTGAGTGTAAGGTTTATGAAAGCAAACTTGAAAAATGGCTAAGCAATATTGTTGAAGGAAAAACTGATGAAGATCAATATGGATTTAGGTCACAGACCAGATATTTAACTGTTGGCAAATAAAATAGATAATTCATGGGACTATAACGAAGATTTATATTGAGATATTTAAGTTTTGTTGATCTCTAAATGCATACGATTAGATGCTAAGGTAATAAAAACTGCCCAAAACATTGAATCATAATCTTTATACAGAACGATGCATATCATATACGTAAGTTGCAAATCAGCATTGAGATTGAAGAAGGTATACGGAAATAACTCGATTTTAAATCAGATGTAAGGCAGGATTATACACTATATCTGCTATTACTAATTTACATTGTATTTTAAATAAAATAAAATAAATATTGATTAACAGCTGAGCCATATTATATCAGCACTGCGGTCTGACAGAACCCATCTATGCGAAACATTCCCTTCCTTCAATTAACAACAAAAATGATTAGTTATTTTCTTTCTTTTCTTGTTATTTAGTTGCAGAATAATGAATGTTAGTCTGTGATATTTAAATCTTCTTGTGATGATTTCTTTTTTATCTCTCACATAATCATCATTCTATCTTTCACTTTTTTTACCTTTGACGAATACGATTTCTGCTTGAAATGTTAACTGGAATTTTACTTTATGAATAAACTTACTAACGGGAATAACTTTGTATCTGAATAACTGCCATTCTTCTCTGATGACAGTAGGTTGGTAATCCTGGAGTTTTTGTGATAAATTAAAAAAAAGAGAAAGAAAGAAAGAAAATGTATTACGACGGTAAATCTAACTTAATGAGACTGTCGGAAAATGCTTTGTGTGATTTTTGGATGTTAAAAATAAAGATTTTTTTTCATATTTCTAATCCACTCCAAAACAAATTATGGTGACACCAATATTCTGTGTTAGTGGCGTACAACAAAAGTTAAAAATGTGACTCTGAAATTTTAATTGAGTTAAAAAGAATGCTTCGTTTAATACACCCTCATAAGTAGAAACATTATGACTATCTATCTGACAGTGTGTTGAGCCTCTTTTTCCCGTGCACTGCTTGCACTCTTCTTGGGCTCCACTAGATCACCAAAGGTGTCGTGAAGTATTCTGGACCAACTAGACAGAATAAAATCCCGGAGTTCAGCGACTGAGCGAGTCACAAGCATTGATAGGCGGATGCTGAGTTCTCCATGATCCCGGAAATGTTCGTTGGGATTCAAACTAGGAAAATTAGACGGCCATGGGAGCACACTGAATGCTCAGATATGTTCGTCGAGCCATACTTGCATAATGCGAGACTTGGACGTTCTCTTTTGCTAAAAGAGTTCAGATCCACATAATCACAACGTAGGGAAATATCTAGTCCAAAACAATCCTCAGGTAAGAATTAACCAAGGCGTGTTCATTGGAGATGGGAAGACTTAGTGATGTCCATGAGAATAATCCCATACCAGGATATTACTACCATCGCTTGTTTCCGGTTAACCGTGCAGTCTCGTTGGCCGGAAGCAGGTTGTTGGATTGTCATAATGTTTTAGCTCATGAGTGCATTATTTTTATATGCAAATATAAGCATTCTATTCATTGAATAAAGCGAGATATCTGAATATAATCAAAGAATGAGCATATCAGCTGTTATCCTTCCCGTTTATTCTTAATAGAGGTCTATATTTCGATCGGTTGATTTGGTTGTTCTTAACGCACTTGCAATATGATGAAGCACTGAAATCTTAAGAAGCAGTGTTATTATACATCTACGGTAATTTTGTCACTCATCAGGTTGTTATACGCATGCGCATATCAACCTACACGCTGACGAATGTTTTTCATCCTTTTTAAAAATCATTCTCTATTTTAAGTGATTTCTAGTCACTTTTTTAAATTTTCCGAAGATTACAAATAACCATATTTCCAAGAAACAAACTGTAATGCAATTGATTCTCACTATAACGAACACAGTTATAACACTCAATCTAACGAATGACTTATCCAGGTTGTGCAGGAGAAAAATTAGGGTTTCTCTGCTTGTATCAGTTGTAAATTGCTAGTGTACGGACAATTATTGGTAGATAGTGTATATCGAGGAGGCACTGGCGTCGACCTGGAGGATGTTGCGTTCTATGTGAACCCATAAATGTTCGCTGGAATTCAAATCAGAAGAATTTGGCGGCCAGGATGCAATGAGCATATCCAAGCACAGAATGCTTGCATATGCTCGTTGAACCATGTTTGCACAGTACGTTGTTTGCAATACTGGCTTTTTCTTACTAGAAGAGTCCAAATCTTTAAGGACACATTTTGCCATGCATACGTGGTCCCAATCAATCCCAAGGTAGAATTAGTGGTCAAGACTTATTCATTGAAGATAAGAGGATCCACTGATGTTCATAAGAACAATTCCCAGATTGTTTCCAGTTAACCGTGTAGTGTGGAAACAGGCTGGTAGTCATAATATTTTGGCCTATTGAGTGTATACATATACAAAGAAAACTATTTAAATATAAAACGCTGTTTTTCAATTTAATCACCAAAAAGTTTCTGAATGAAACTTGAGCAAGAAATCAACTACAGAGATAATAATATCCTTTATGGACAAAAAAAAAATATTGTAGAAGAAACATGTCATATTTTTCCAGGAATTGACATATACACTGAAAAACTTGCCTCGCAGTCTTAATTACTTTGAAATCATGTAAACAAGCAATCAACTGAGAACGATTGCTCTCAAATAAAAGTCCCCGCTCGAGTGCAAAAAGCAGTCGCATCCAATGAATCGTATGCAAGTTTTCATTTAAGATCAGTCTTTATTTCTCTTCTTTCTCACAACTGGAATGAGAGAAAGAGAGAGAGACAGAGAAAGCAAGAGAGAGAGAGAGAGAGAGAGAGAGAAAGAGAGAGAGAGAGATATTAATAAATAATGAACAGAGTCTGCTTAGAGAGAGTTTCATTTATTCCCAAAGAAGACCAAGAGAAAATGATAATTATTCCGTCTTATCAAGTAAATTAATGTCTATACGCAGAAATCTTAAAATAAAAGTTCATTTATTAATGTTGCATTATTGTTATTTTTCTGATAGTTCTGTGACTTAATTACTTTAAAACTAATCAATTGTCTGTTATGATTACATTGTATCATCATTTTTTGTAATGCGACATTTTGTTGCCGTATACTGACTGCTTACGAGAATTCCATTTCCATATTTTTGTCATAAATATCCAGATATTGCGCATGCCAACGTGCCTCTAGCTTTTACGAGAATCCCAGAGTAATTGCCAACTGAGGAATGTAAAACTTTTCTTTTGTGCTAGAAATGCGGCGTTGAAGTAGTTTTCTGAGGAATGCAAGAAACTGTAACTCATTTTAAGATCGTGACATATTCTGAAAGCAGTAGGATTTAAAGAATGTAAAGGATTTAAAATCTGTGAGTTACGACGATGTTTTGCAAAGGTCAAAAATATTTTCAAGTGTATAGATTTTGAACATTGTCACGAAAATGAATAAAAAAGATGAATAAAATCTTTGTATTTATAAACATTATTTGTGTAATCTTAATTCGTATTTTGACGAAAGAATTAAAATTTGTAATACTCATCTGCTACTATTTCTTTTATTTAGAACATTTTAAGACTATTTTTAGATATGGGTATTTGGTAGAAACTTTTACCTACAACTTAGATGATATTAGTTTCGTAGATGTTCTCTATATAATAAAATTGTTTTGTTTGCTTTAGTGAAACGAATATGGCATAAATAATATTTGCATTTCTATTTCACACGTGGCGGAGAGTTCTGCGTATGTCGTCAAAAATGAAATAGGCGAATTTTCTGTCGATGAATGGTTTTACATGGGGTAGTTTGTAGCATAGTGATAAGATACTTGCAAGAGTTGTCAGTTTGAGTCTTTTTGTTAAAGCAAAAATCATTTGATGGTAAATGATAGCAACGAATGTTCATTAAGGCTGTATTTTTAACCACTAATAACTATTTTACGGTCTAAGTAAATCTACTTTAAATATAAAAGAAGTAAATCTAACTTCAGATAGTTTCTTTAAAAGGAATGATATTTTCAGTTATATATTAATGTATGTCTTTTCACTTGGACTGCTTATATTGATATGTACATCTTTTCGCAGGTGACGAAAGTGGACAAATAATCAACAACAACAACATGTGGCCATGGCTGACGCTCTTCTCCAAAACGATGCCAGCAGTATTCGTTTCACTCCCACCAACACAAGCGATAGCATATCATCGACCTTGCAGTCGAGTACATTATCACCAGGTCATATGGCCATCTTAGAAATGCACGCCAACAGCCAATCAAATGCCATCATCTACGTGGTGGTTGTCCTATCGCTATACGCTGTTGGAATGATCGTTGTGCTGATCAAATACATTCGGACTGAACGCTATGAAGCGCGATTGACAAGACTATTCCACGAAATCATGAGAAGAGATCGCTTCTTTCGTCTGTCCAGGAGACGATCGTCCGTGCAAACTAAAGGAACGCCAGCTCCGTCTACGGTAATCGAAGATGACTTGCCACCAACACCAACGCAAGACGCTACGCAGGAGTCAGTGCAACTAGAAGTCATTGAAAGCAACTTGTAGCTAATACAAGGGGATTGTTACGTCCTTCGATAACAGCGAGAGACAGAAAGAGAGAGAGAGAGAGAGAGAGAGAGAGAGAGAGAGATTGAAAAAAAAATTGAGCTTATTTTCCATATCCCCAGTAATTCACTGACACCATGTGTTTTGAAATTAATATGAAATATCAATACTATCCGTTGGATTAAAGCTCCGAGAGTTGACTTCATTAGCAAACAACCCTATGCACATCGTAGTCAAATGTTGTTGTTGTTGTTCTATAACGGAAAGCATTTTTTGCTGTTTAAAGACTATAGTTTTCTAAATGACTCAAAGAAACAGGGCTTTTCTCATTATTCAACGAGGTGGCCTTCAAATCTTTACTCAAATCTCACTTCAAATGTCTACCGTTTGTATTTTGTGCGTGTGTGTGTGTGTGTGTGAGTATGTTTGTGCCAAATATCTTAATATACTATTCTTCCAAGAAAAGAATGCCATTATTTAAAACTTGTGGAAAATGCACAGATTTTAATATTATTAATGAATATTTATTTTAAATCTCCAAACTACTTCAAATGGATTTAAAACTAATTAAATTTAATACACGTAAATTCAGAGACGTATATTTTTCATATAATGAATCTCATAAGACTTCATGCATTGAAATCTTCCGTCTCTTTTGATGATAAGTCTTATATGAGGTCAACCTCATATGAAAACGATAATTGCAATGTAGGCCTCTTCCTCCTTTGCACTTAACACACCTCTTATATACATTTCCTTCCCAAGCTTTGGTCTTTGTAGTTGTTTTACACCGATTACTTCAAATTGACTTTTCTTTTTTAACAAACCCGATCTTCGAGGATGTTGAATTTAATCCTTCAAATAAGTTAATTTCTATTGAACAATTTGAAGCAAGATTATAAAATTAGAAGAATTTAAAGTATTTCAGATTTTGAAAATGTTTAAGCATAAATTAACATCCTCAACCCCTAAGTTATAATTTTGCTAATCATTTAATATATTAGAAACTATGCAGATCAAAACAGAACATTATCCTATTGTACATACTTGCCAAAGTGTCTGAATCGATTTGACCAACAATTTTCGAATAAATGTGTTGTATTTAATCCAGTCTGGGCAACTTATTTGATCTCCTTATTTGAAACGTAATAGCTTGGTAACATTTGCAGCCTCTGGTATAAAAGAACATAATTCACTTTTATCAGTGAAAACACTGCTTCATCCACGCTTTAAAAATCAATACAAAATTCACGGTTAGCATCCAACTTTTTCATTTAATAGCATTTTAAGCCAACTCAGATATTTGTGCAATTTATTGCCTAGTCTTTTTTATTTTATTTATTTATTTTCACAATAGCTAAGAGATATTACACTTCAAATGTGCAAATTGAATATGATTCTTTTACAAAATAAACCATCATGTGCACTTTGCTTCGTTTTTTTTTTCTTTATAAATCATCTTCAAACAGGTCCAGAGATTTTAGGAGAAGAAGTTTTAAAACTCAGAAGTTAAAAAATGGAATTTTTATATACGACTGTCGCTATTCTGTAGTTATTTCTTCAAATTTCATTAACTTTAATTTGATAACAATTACGTGTGTAAATTATTATTATAAAATTATTATACTTTCATATCATTTTATACATTTAAGTTTGCATCAGAAAGTAATCATAAAATCTCTGAGTTCTGCAAACTTCATTTCTTGTCTTAATTCAATAAAAGTTTGGATAATTTATATCTTCACCGCTGTTAAGATACAAGTTTTATCCACTGTATAAATTTAAACAGTCCGCGCGGTTAGCCTAGTGGCTTTGCGCTTCGCAACCATATGCCTGGGGAAGGAGTGTCCTAGGTTCGATTCCCGTCGGAGACGTGAGGAGCTGAAGGATCTTCCTCAGCCATAGCCAAGTTAGCCGGTCTTGGGCGCGGGCAGTAGGGTTTTTTCCGCCAGTTTGTCTGGTGTTTTTCATCCCACAAGCAGGCAAACCGGCCCTGTGAACACACAGGGATACAGCCAAGAATACCTTGAGGCATAGGAGTGACCATTCTATCCTCGTATTTCGGTTACGAAATCCAAGCATGCTTGGAAGGTTGTGGGTCTTAAAGGCCTGTTAAAACCATTGAGATAGATAGCTAAATTTAAACAACAAAGTATAGGAAGACTGAAAGAAATCTAACAGGATGGATTAGTACCCTGGTTACCAGAAGCCGGAAGTCGTTTGAAAACGTCAGCGCTTGATCTTAAAAGAGCTCAGTTTTAGGAGTGTTCTTCAAATTGTTATTAATTATTATTATTATTTATTTGATAAACAAATAAGTTAAACAGAGGTTGGTGAGCACGAATAACCGGCGAATTATCCTATAGAGGACCACTATTGTATCATTTTTTAAAAACTGTATTTGTATTTTTGTTCTCCGTGTTTGGTGTTTAAAATTTATAAATTTGAAATGGCTTTTCATTTATTTATATTTTATTTATTTCATGCAAAACAAACATATTCGTAATGTAACAGACAGGATCGTCGACTATTCCTGGTCTCCCTTTTACAAGTGACCATAAACTTTAACTAAATCATATTTACACAGACTTCTGCATTTCTAAGACACCTACGAAGCAATGATTAATCAACTGAAAACATTACTTCATACAAAAGAAGTAATCGATGAATAAAATGAATAAAGCCACTGGCCTTTGTCATTCCTTCAAATATTACTGGCGAAAGAAAATCAAAAAAGTTAAATAAAGCAATACAAAATGAATACGTATTTTAAAACATATTCTTTTCAAATATTTCTTGCAAAGCTAAATGTGTTGTCATATGAGATCTTTCTACCAGATTAACAATGAATTTTATATCACACTTTCATAAATTTAAACCAATACATGCTGAGTATGATATAGAAATTTACAGAAGATAAACTTTCATATTAAATGCATTCTGAATGTTTACCATGAACCTACACTATCGGCAGATACCTCCAATAATCTGATAATCAGAACTTATAAATCAGTAGGAAATTATGTAGAGTGTACATAATTTGCGATACATGCAGTTTGGTGTAGAATTTTAACTTCCGTTATTATAGTGAAAATATCATATTCTTTTACTTTACTTACTTAATCCTCCCTCTTCTGCCTTTACGGTGTCGAAGTTTTATTGCAAATAACCCCAACCGTAACTCGAGGATAGGGTGGTTAGCTCTATGCCTCACGGTGAGTATTATGTCTGTAGATGCGTGTATTAACGGGCCGGTTTTGGGGGACGAAAAACCAAAGTTTCCGGGTGAAAAATCCCTCCTATCCCCGTATGAGACCGGCTAATTCACCTTTCGTCAAAATAGACTAGTAAAGGTTCCTCACGTCCGACGGCAATCGAACCCAGGTCTCTGACCAAAGGGCTTGGTCTATATAGACTGAGCTATGGAGGCTCAAATATTATATTCTGTTGGCATAATTTTACTTTTGAAGGAGATCTTGTAGTTTATGTTTGGTTTTAAATTAAACTTTGTAGAATATTTCAATATAAGTTTTGATAATTTTACAGATGTTGTCAAATGTGGGTTATTTAATTTGTCTTTGTGGGAGGTTTGGACCGATTTTTGATAAGTGATTACCATAATTGATTAAATGAAGACCAACATCAATGTATGATTGCTTGATTTAGTGCTGTAGTAAATGAAATAGTTGTAAACATTGATAAACTGCGTTAACACAACAGTTTTTTTGTTATTAGAAAGGTGGTAAGAAGTGAAATGTGGGCAACTGCTGATATTTATAGATTTATGGTAAACAATGGCTCTAATTCAACTGAACATAAACAAGAAACAAATCTTTAAATATTGTTGTTCGTATGCAATTCCAAACTAAGTCTATATTTGCTAAATGAATGGTTTTCCAGGCAGAACATCGTCCACATATCTATTTTCCATAAAACGTTGGGTGGGAGGTGCCATTCAACCTGGGACAAGACCAGTTAGTGAAGTTGTTCAAGACACCAGTTGTTTAGCCGTTGGGTTGTTTCATAGATATATAAAGAATTATGGAAAAAATTATACAAAGAATATGCAAACAATACAAATGATTCTGCAAAAATATTACTTGGAAAAACTCTACACATACGAGGGTGGTCTGAAAAGTTCTCGTCGTCTAACAATGAAAAAACGAATTTATAATTTCAAAATTATTTTATAAGTACTGAGAATGTCTCCGTTCTCAGTACGATCTACAAAATATCCCTCTACAGTTGCAATCACCTCTTGATTCGAAGAAAAACGTTGACCAACAAGGAAGAGTTTCAGTTTGGGGAAAAAATAGAAGTCGCAGGATGTTCCAACAATTCATAGTGCAGATCCCTTAATTTTCCGATTGCCAAAACACCTTTGTGGGCAGGTGCATTGTCCTGATGAAAGCTGATTTTTTTCTTCTGCAAACCGATTTTTTTCTTGCGAATTTTTTCGTCTAGTCTGGTTAAAAGATCGGAATAATATTCTCCGGTTATTGTTTTACCCTTTTCAAGATAATTAATAAACAAAATGCCTTTAGCATCCCAAAACACCGATGGCATAACCTTTCCTGCTGATGGAACCTATTTTGTCTTCTTTGGCGCTGAATAACCGGCTTCTGTCCACTATTTTGACTACTGTTTGGATTTTGGTGTGTAATGATGAATTCAAGTCTCATCCATAGTAATAAATCGGCACAAAATCAGTTTTGTTCTTGTTAAAACGCTCCAAGCACTGTTCAGAGATTTTCATGCGAGTGCGTTTTTGTTGTTCTGTGAGCAAGCGCGGCACCCATCTTGCGCAGAGCTTTTTGATTTGCAATTCTTCATGAAAAATACGTTATTCAAGTTATTTTGAAATGTCTATAGTCTCAGCACTTTGACTCACCGGTCATCCAGTACCATATCGTGCACTTGATCAATGATTTCTGGTGTTGTTACACTTTTTGGACGTCATTCACGTGGATCACCTTCAAGGCTGGTACGGCCACGTTTAAACTCGGCAGTCCATTTCTTAATTGTCGAAAACGAAGGAGAAGAGTGCCCATAAAATTTTATGAACTTCGAATGAATTTCTTTTGGCGTTAAACCTTTTACAAAGAATTGTATACAATATACTCACTTTTATCCATTTCAAGGGATACACTTTTGCTTCAGACAGCTGAATAAAGCAAACTACTTGATATCTGCAATTTCACATGGATGCTTATGACAGATGTACCAACTTAGAAAGAAAATAAAATCTCTTGCCGATAGTTTTGCCATCTATGGTCGAGGCAGAGAACCTTTCAGACACTCTTGTATGTTGTTTGTACACAGGCAACTACATTCTCTTTCATAAAACTAAAAAAATTACTATGAATAAATGAATATTTTTTTTTCAGTAACATATTAAAAGAGAAAAAGATTATATCATTGATGATAGATGGCGTAGTGAGGAAGATGGAGTTGTGATAGTGGTGGTTGATTTTGTAGTATAGATGAGGGTTGATCGATTATAAAGTGCTGTGTAGTATAGTGTCGATTAGCCTTTCTTGATGAATCCTTGTACACTATGGGGACGTCGTGCAATAATAATGAATTTATATATAATTTTATATACTTTTATATAATAATAATAATAATAATAATAATAATAATAATAATAATAATAATAATAATAATAATAATAATAATAATAATAATAATCTAACGCATATAAAATTGGAATATATAATTTAAAAACAACATAATAAAAATAGAATATGCTAACAAAATTTCAACTGAATTGTAGATTTATTAAGATGAAAAAAAATGAAGTTTTAAAAAATGTTTATTAAGGTACCTTCAAAAATATTCATGAAAATAATTTCTTACTGAAATTCAAACCAAAGAGAACCTACGAAAATCATCTTTGAAACACCTGCGAAATAACATAAATGATAAAATAAAGCTGCTAAAGATAATATCTTTATAATTACTGACAAAGGAGGAAAAGATGTTAAATATCATTAACGAAAGATAACTTTACACAGGAATGTTTATAGATGCTACCACAGATCCTCCTGGAAACTCACATTTTTCACTCCGCAAAGAGTTAAACCGACTATTAGAACACACGCAATTAACAGACATAATAATACTGACCAGATAGTCTTTAGTTGCTTCGTCCGTAAATCTAAATCCACCAACCCACCAACCTATTCCAGACATAATAATTCAAATGAAAAAAGACCTTACATCAAATAAAAAATATAAAAAATTAGATAAATACACTTTAAAATCATGCCATCCACAAATCTTGTACAACATCTTTTTGTCAAAACAAAATACTTAAAGTAGGTTGCCTAATACGTTCATAATGTTATATAAATACACTGGTTTCCATAAATTAAGAAACAAAGAGAAAAATGCGATAACTCAAAAACTGTGTGCCGAATGTTTATGCAATTCAGCGAAAAGTAATATGATGTGAGATGTGAAAGAAATACCCCCCCCCGCGAAAAGTGTACACAAATAGTTTAATTATAATAAATGAGTACATGAAGATAATGGTCAAAACGAGATTATCAAAGTAGTACTTCAATAAGAAATGTGGTCACCCATCACCCTCGTGGACCAATATCTTCAAAGAAAGACTATCGAGTCTTTCTTTGAAGATATTGGTCCACGAGCTTCGTTGATGAGGACGAACTTTATCGTCTTGTACGATAAATGTCTTCTCTGTTGCACCCGCATACGGATGAACATAGGTGTACAGGACCTCGTCTCTATATGTTACAGCATTCATAGTTCTGCTATGCAGGTCAGTCGGTCCAGCCAGCGAGATGCTTGCCTAAACCATCGCATTACATCTACTATAAGTGTCATTTTCACGCATATTGGAGAGATGATAACGTCTCTTGTTCTCTTCAGATCAGAGCACTTTCGATATCGCTTTCTAGTGGTTTTTTTAAGACAGAATTTTCAGAGAATTGTACAAATTCATCAGACGGTTTTTGAATTATCATGATTTTTCTCTTTGTTTCTTAGTTTAAAAAATTAGTGTATATTACTCGTACTTCTAAGTTATCTAATTACCTTATCGAACTTAATAAAACCACTGTTAAAATTTCAAAATGGTTGATACAAACTACAAATGACTTATTTCAGAAAAAGGACATAACCTTTTCGATTAATAATGCCATAATTTCGTTCCACGTTGCTTATTTTAACGGACATCCCTGGCCCAAACTGGACATATAATTAACAAATGTTCAGCCTCAAACCAATCTTAAACTCGGTAAAACTAAACTTATGTTGTTTCGAGAACACATATGTAAATTGCTGTTTTTGTTTTTGTATGAAGAAACTTACACAAAAGATAATGGATGTAAATACAAATGACTCGAAATTCCCCTAATATCAAAACTTAGTGCTATGCACAAAGTTCATCCATTGAAGGATGAACTAAAATGATGCATTGATTGGTTTGATTCTTTCAGTGTAAAACGAATTTGAATAAAATAGGACTTCCAGAATTAATTGTAAAAAATAGATAAACTTATTAATGCTTTCCAGAATGTTACTGATGAAATATTATAAACTATTTTAACAATAATTACTCTTTTTTCCATCATAACCTATAAATTATACGCTGTACAACTTCTTTGAGGAAGTATACAACTAAGAAAAACACATTTGCTCATAACACGAGGAATTAAATATTTAACCAAAGGAGTGATTCTTATTTATTTTGAATTCTGTCACGTTTGTTGGGAGATGTCGCTAAAAGTAGCTGGCGCGCATCTTTTTTTTTTTTCTATTCGAAGCGTATTATTATTCCAGTCGTTCATGAAAGTGGTGGACAGAAACAGTCTCACGTTCTTCGATACGGCCGCTTGAATATTTTCCTTTCAGAACTGTGTGGATACAACAACACTCTCTCATCCACTGATGATTGATGTTATTCCATAATACTAGACTGGTCTTTGGTATTCTGACTCTTAGCGAACACCTTATTAAATTCATTCGTTGCCAGCCATAACTGTCATTTAGATTTGATCAAGATATTTTGACTTTCTTTTCAGTCAACATATGCTGATGACTCATTTTTTATATGTTTCTTCGCACTCCTTGCCTTTTCTGAATTACATACTCTCGTTAGATTCTCAACATAACATTCTTTATTAATAAAATAAATTACAATAATAATAATAAGATTACTTCATGAAGTATCTTTGCGACTATACTTGTTTAATGAGAGCAGGTGACTTCGTTACAAGTTGCCCTAGGTATCCTATAATACAGAGAGGACTTGGTAGGACGTCTATGTTGTTTTACCATTTCTCCCCCCCCCCCATCAGACCATCATGGGATACTTAAGGCAAATTGCCAATAACAGCAGATAAGCTTTATACAACAGTTACTGTTACTGGTTTTCACCTTTCAGTACAAGGTGACTTTGTAGTGTAGTCATTGCCCACAAAGTATTCCTGGAGTGATTTTTACAGGGTAGTTCACCATTGCTCCCTCCAACAATTTCATCCGGGCTCGGGACCGGCATAATGGCTAGGACGTATTCCTTACTGTAATCCATGTGTGTTGACGGGGCCGGTTTGCTTGTTCTGGGGGACGAAAAACCCAAGTTTCCTGGAGAAAAAAATTCTCTACCTCCGTATGAGATCGGCTAACTCACCTTTAGTCGAAAGAGAAGATAAAGATTCCTCACATCACTGATGGGAATCGAACCCGATCTCATTATACAACACATAATGTAACATATATTGTATGAGGTACAATCGTTTTATATAATTTTGATACTTAGTCCGATTTTAATGCAAACACTGAGATGACGCGATGGACAAATTTTGTAAATACCCCAAGTATCAAATTTAATCAAAATCACGCCATTAATTTGGACTTGGTACATGTTTAGAGTAGACAGACACGGAAACAGACAGATATAACTAATACATGCTTATGCATTATAAACGACGGAAGGCTAGACATACGTAATACTTCATTAGCTTAATTTATAAGCCTTTCGTGTTTAGCTAAATTAATCTCATTTCATCAAAATAATGTGAGGAGCATACGTTACATGGACTCTATCTATTTTCACAGTGGTCAATGCGTTTTCTTGGAATTTCCATAACTTTTATTCGGTTCATATGATATAGTTAATATGATTATAAAAATTGTAAGAAAAAACGTGTAAAATATTACATTGTTTAGAAACGTATTTATCAGCCAACTAAGCAATTCATAGCACAATAAAAAAAAAATTGAGTTTTGCGTAATAGTTAGTTTATGAGATTGTTGTTTGAACCAATCCTAATAAAATGTCATTTATTCAACTAGCATTCTCCATAGGGTAAATATAGCCTAATTAAAGAAACATAAACTTCATTTAAATTATATTATTATAGAATTTTTCTTGCTATTCAGATTAAAAAAAAAAAAGAAAGAAATTTGAAGGTAGCGAATACTGTAAAATTGAGTACGTTCACTGATTGCATTTATTCGGTGTTGAAATGGTTATTATCTTAATGTAACGCTATGTTAAAGTATTAAAAGAATTCGTGAAGCCCATCTAAAACAGTATTAAAAAGTAAATAAGGTGCCTTTTTATTTTTATCGAAGTATTCATCACTTTTAACCTTCATTTCTCCTTCGCAGCAAGGACGTGAGAGCTAACAGCTGTCACGACACATCTTAAAAATCAGAAGCAATTTCGATTTACTGCTCCTGCATTTTTTTTTTATTATTTTTTTGGCACTCAGATGAAACTCTACTGCTAGATTATTACTTCCCTGCTAACTTTGCTTAACTTAAACAAACACCATGCAGTCTGCGTCAAACGAAGCAGGGTTACCAATGGAGTTGGTAACCCTGCTTCGTTTTTTTCTCTCCATTATTTATTTTGTGAAAGAATAAAAGAGTTTCTTTCACTCATGTCTGCTTAATAGAATTAATCTGCTATGTTTCTAAATCTTTAAGATCATACGTTCGACACTTCGCATCTTAATTATACATTTTTTTTTATCTAAGCACAGTTACTATTTAACTAGGTAAGAATCTCAGTTTTTTTAACCATCTTTCTCCCTTCCAATTTTTCATCTGTCATTTTGTTTATTTTTACTCCTCTGTCTTTCATTATATACTTTGCACTCTGATCTAGAAAAAAGAATAAAAGTCTCACTGAAAGAAATTCCAAAAACTGGCAGGTTGATTAAAATCCTACGACCCCCCCCCCCCACGAAATTTGCCTCAACTTTCCTCTTTGGTCTGCTTTTGCATCAGATAATCACCCACATTACAAAAACTTCGGCCAGCGTAAAATTCTAAAATCGTCTACTTCATTCCAAAAGCGTGATCTATTTGGGGCCAGAAAACTGGATTCAAAAGCGGAATGTTGGAAGATTGTGATGCGAACTACACCACAACCTAACGTTGTCATGGAAACAAAGAAGAACATCGTTAAACCATTCGTATGACGTCAAGAATCAAACGAAGCCATTTTACTGGATATATATATATATATATATATTTTTTTTTTTTTTTTTTTTTACTGTATTAATATTTATTGTGTGCGTGTGCGCGCTCTTATGCAAGTGCAAGCTAGGCTTAAAAGACTAGATAAGATCAGAAGCCAAATGCTGCTGCTATGATAATTCAAACCAGTCCAGTCCTTAATGTCTTCAAACCACATTCTCCTGGGTCTACCTCTCCCTCTTTTTCCATCCAGTTTTCCTTCTAATATTAATTTCTGAATGCCTTATTGTCTAGTTAGATGTCCAAAATATTTAAGTTTTCGCTCTTTAATTATTTTCATTAATGTTCTTTTCATTTTTGCTTTCTTTAAAACATCTTTTTCATTTTCTCTGTCCATCGTATTTTCAACATTCTTCTGATGGTCCACATTTCGAAAGATTCTTCTGATGGTCCACATTTCGAAAGAAGCAGAGAAAATATTTTCTCTGCTTCTTTATTTAGAGTGCAAGTTTCACTTTTGTAGAGAAGGCTTGACCAGATATAATACTTTATTAATTTTTTCTTGTGTCTATATTAATGTCTCTTTCATTAATAATTTCATAATGTCTCTTTCATTAAGTAAAGGCTTTTCTTGTTATCTCTATTCTTCTTTTTATTTCTTTAAGGGAATTTCCTCTGTCTGTAAACATTTGTCCCAAATATATTTTCTTTTTGTTAACAGTTATGTTTAGTTTCTTATTTATTCGTTCTTTTGATAAAGTTTTGACTAAGTTTTGAAGATCATCTTCAGATTCAGCTATAAGGACTGTGTCATCTGCATACCTGAAGTTGTTGAAGTTCCTACCTCCGACTTTTACATCCTTCAGTTCTGAAATATTTTAAAAAACTTGCTCAATATATATATATATATATTGTATATATTGTACAGTAAGGGTGATAAGACACATCCTTGCCTTACTTCTTTTTTGATTTCAAAGTTTCCAGAATATGTATTTTTATATCTTATTGAGGCCATTTCATTCCAGTATGTATTTGTAATTATACGTAGATCTTTTCCTTTTAACCCATTATTTTGTAGGATATGTATTAATTTCTTGTGATCTATTGAATCAAATGCTTTGATGTAATCAATGAAACAAAAATATATGCTTTTCTGGTTGTCAAAACTTTTCTTTCACATAATGTTTTCAAATTGAAGATTCCTTCTCTTGTACTTTGTCTTTTTGAAAACCTGATTGAGTGTCTTCTATTAATACTAACTAAGTGCTTTTTATTCTTTCTAGGATTATTCTCAGTAGTAATTTTGTAACATGGCTTGTTAAACTTATTAGTCTATATTTTATTCTGAACATTCAAAAGTTCTTGGAATTTTGGGAATAGTGAATAGTGACAAGGATGGATTTTCTTAGATCATCAGGGATGTATCCTGTATCATAGATGTTATTAAAAATAACCTTTAGGTCATTAAGTGTGTTTTCATTTACTTTCTTTAACAATTCAATAGGGATCTGATCAGGGCCTGGTGTTTTACCTGTTTTCATTTGGCTTAGAGCGTATTCTATTTCTTCATATGTAATTGGTTCAACATCCATATTTGTATATCTAGTGCGTCTGTGCGATCAGAGTCAAACAGTTCTTTTCCATATTCTTTCCATATTTTTATGATATCTTGTGTCTCTAGTAGCATTTTTCCATTTTGATCTTTTATACAAGGATTATGGTTGAAAATTTTCTTTTTATTTGTCAGGGCTTGGATTGATCTATGCATTTCTTTACTATTGTGTTTCATGTCCAATTCCTCTATTTCTTTACATTTTTCATTTAGCCACTTGTCTTTAGCCTTCCTATATTAATTTTTTATAATTTTACTGAGTATTCTATACTGTTGTATACTTTTCGTTTTTCGTCTTTCATTCATAAGTTCTAGTATTGATTCGGTCATCCAAGGTTTTTTCTTATTGTATTTAATTTTTGGAATAACCTCGTTAGCTGTCTTATATATTGAACTTCTAAAATTTCCTAAATTTCCTCTGTGTTACAAAGTATACTGTCTTCTGTTTTATATCCTACATGATCTAATTTCTTCCTAATTTCTGAGTTAAACACCATTATGTTGTCAGGTGTATTCAGAGCTGTGAATTCAAGTTTTTCAGTATGATTGTTTTTAGAAATGTTTTTAAGTTTAATTTTTAAAGTGGACACAACAGGGTTATGGTCTGAACCTATATCAGCACCTGGGTATTTTTTTATGTTGGTTATATTATTTTTGTATCTATTATTTATCCTTATGAAATCCATTTGGTTTCTTATAGAGTTATTTGGATTTGTCCAAGTATATAGTCTGCGCTTTGGATGTTGAAAGAAAGTATTCATTATGCACAAGTTGTTTTGAATGTAGAATTGTATCAATCTCTCACATCTTTCCTTTCTGTCGCCTAGTCCAAATTTTCCATAACTGGATTTTCTTCCCCTTCTCCAACCTTTGCATTCAAGTCACCCATCACTATGAGTATCTCATTTGATTTTACATATTCTATAGATTTTTGTAAGTTATCATAAAAATCTTCTATTTCTTCATCATTGTGAGTCATCGTAGGCGCATAAACCTGGATAATTATGATGTTAAAAGGCTTTGCTGCTAATTTAATAAGCATTATTCTTTCGTTTATGGGCCACAGCCCCATTACACACACCCCGTTACAAAAGATATATTGTTCAGAAATGCAGTAGAGATCATTTAATCAATCAGTAAATCGACACTAACAAATCGTTATAAAGGTAAGAGACCTTGACAGAATCAAGTTTATCCGGAATTAAGACATGGTAAAAAAAAAAACATTAAAACTTGTCACGAAGTACATATTATGGATCGTAATTGAACACATTCTGTAAAATGTTCCTGTATATTTATTAACACTGATCACAGTTCTCTGAAATTAAAAAAAAACAAACACATCAATAAAACATAAATAAATATTTCGATGTGTCAATATCGAGATTTGAAGAAAAAAAATACTTTCGTAGATAAGAAGGAAGTGGTGAACATTTTTTCTTAAATAGCCTACAATAATATTAACTTGAAATCAGGCATTTTTGATGTTCCTATAAGGAGAGCACCTTGTGGAAATGAACTGAATCAAGTGCGATATTAGAAAACAAAAATGTAAGAAAGAACACATTTCACGCGGAATTCGAAGAAAATATGTGATCAAACGAGAACGCTGTGAAAATCCTAATACCAAAACCATCGCTGCATACTAACGCGATGAGAATAGTAGATACACATTTAGCTATAGAATCCACTACATTTAAGAGGATAGGATTTAAAAATGGGATATTTTAGTAAGGAAACACAATACGAAAGAAAGTTTATAAAACGTAATTTCAAAATGCGAAACAAGATAATTCAAAAACATCGAAAGTAATATTTACAAATACAGTGCTTCCCTATTTCACTGACTAAGTTGGAAGAAACACCAAGGTATTTGCTATCAGTAATGATTGAGCACAAATTCTCCGTATACTCAAGATAATGCCAGATAATCTTTACCTTCCTCTCCAAATCCCTTATGACAGGCTAGTTCTTTTTTTTCAAATATACTTTAAATATCAGCTGTTTTTTTCTTGGTAACTCAATTCATAACTTCGTCTGTCTGAGTTTCATTAGACAGACGAACATCTTTACCCCTCAGCGAATATCATTGCTGTGTCCTTCGGCACTACATGAAAACCTCGCTTAACGCGAATTCGATATGCGCGATAATCAGTTAGCGCGATTAAGTGAAATTATACTATTTCCCGCTTTAAGAGAGTGATTAATCAGTTCACGCAATTTTTTTACGTCACGCGAAATTTTTTGTCACCAATCTGCAGCGAGCTGAAAAGTTGAAAGCCATTAAGAGATATAAAAGTGGCGCTAGTAATACAATGATTGCGCGAGACCTGGGATACAGCGAGTCTACAGTTTGGACTATATTAAATAAGAGCAAAGAATACAAAGAATAAGGAAAAGTTGCTGCTGCTTCTTTAAGCATGCAGATCATTCGAAATAGAAGCCATTTAATGATCGAAATGGAGCGTCTTCTATCTCTGGATCCAGGATTATAACCAAAAAATAATACCTCTTAGTAGAGGAAATATTCAGGCAAAAGCTCTTAATATTTTACCTCATTGGAAGAGACCAAATTTCAAGAGGAATGCGAAAGCTTTACTGGGAGTTTAGGATGGTTTGATCATTTTAAAAATCGAGCTAGACTGCATAGTGTAAGAATAACTGGTGAATCTGCTAGTGCTGATAAAGATTCTAGTGCTGATAATGATAAAAATTGCAAAGGATAATTCAGGAGGGTGATTGTGACGATCGGCAAATATTTGGAAGCGTATGCCAACAAAAACTTTTCTAGCTAAAACTGAAGCATCTTCACCAGGATACGAAGTATCTAAAGATCATCTTTTATTTTTATTTTTACGCTTTTATTAGGAGGCAATGAGGCTTTAAACTCAAGCCTATGTTAGTTTGTCATGCGCAAACTCCAAAATCTGACATTACTTAATAATTCATCACAACTGGAAAAGAACCTGGATTTAATGAAGATGAGAAACTTGCTCGATTCCCATTCAGAACATTTAAACGAGCATGATCTTCAACCAGAAGAACAGCGTGCATATGAAGAAGAAGAAGATAAGGAGTTTGAATAAGATGAGAATGTTACGACTAAGAAGCTAACTGCAAAAGAACTTGAGCTAGTTTTCAATTACATTGAGCATGCTAAGGAAATTTTGTTTGATGCTGATCCTGATATGGAATGAGGCTTCAAAGTCCGCCGAAATCTTGATAAAATGATAGCCAGCTATCGCAACTTCCATGACAAGATGAAGAAGTCTAGCACTATTCAAACATCTTCACTTATTTTTATTTTATTTTTTTTTATAAAAAAAGTAGCTCAATCAAATGTTTAGACATTAAATAAAAAAATTGATTGATTTTTATAAACTTTGATGATTTTATCCTGCAATATAGCTTATATTGTAAGTTTTGTTTTTCAAATTTACGCTAACTAATGGATGAATTATAATTCTTCCTATTGTATTCGCTTAACGCGATTTCGCTCAGGCGCATTCATTAATGGATTAATTAATCGCGTTAAGCGAGGGTTTCCTGTATAGTGGTACCAAATAAATTCACGCTCATGATTTCTAATAGTCATTACCGCCGTGTGTTTAGCGTATTTGCTCATTTTATCCAAAGATATGCTTTGACTAAATAACTGAAATACCAAAATTCTTTATGAAACGAAGGTCTTTATACCCATCCCACTCAAAAATCCCGATTCCAAATCTTAATTCTCAAACAAGTGTCCAAGGCAATGAAAGCCAGAAAATTTTGTTGTTTCTCAGGATAAAAATTCTAGTTTCCTGAAAAAAATACTCCATAACCGGAAACTGAGGCGCTAACGTTTTCAGCTAATATGAATACAACATGCGAGAATCTTTCAACACAAGATAAAAATATCATGATCTTCCAAAAAAAAAAAGTTCAAAGATCTATTTCCCTGCTGGAGGTAAAAGAAATGTTGAACTAAAAGAATAAGAAAATAAAAATAGAACCTTTAAGTAAATTATGAAAGGCTATTAATGGAGTTCTCTTAGAGGAAATTTTTAAGGATTAAGAAAAGTGTCTAAGAGCTTAATGCAGAATAGTTTTCCCTCTTCTGAAAATCATATTTGGGTTTGAAGTTAACATCTGCTGACAGATCATACACGAAACATCAATATTTTTAAAGTTACAATGAATTGTTTTAGTCATCTCTTTGCAGAGTCTCTGTAGAAACTGTTGAGTCGGAATAAAACAGCAGAACAGGAAGTACGTATTTGAACACGTTCTACAGTGAGGAAGCGAGTTATGTGCAATTATTATTTCATCCCAAAAATGTGTCTATAATCCAATGACTTGTTTGGAAGATAAACGTGTTTCTGGACGAAGTAAGAATTCTATTACAAACCAAATTCAATCAAAGTACGAACCATTGGATAAGTTCACATTTAAAAACTTGTTAGGATTTTCAAAATTACAAGGAAAACATTAAAAATCTCTAATGTCTTTTCATTCAGCAAAATATTGTAAGTGGAACCCTTTTAACCCTAACTTTTGGTAACCGGTGGGCACACCTTGATCATCATCGACAGTAGATTCATAGCTACCAATGATTGGAAGATACCAGGTTACGTATGCCAACTGCCATTGTCCCAGATTCATAAATTAAACTGTTAATTATTTGCTTAAATAATGTGAGTTCTATGGTCGACTTTTTTGACTTGTAAAGTTAAAAAGTTTCCTAAAGGAAAAAAATTACTTGCTTGTGCGTAAATATCAACCAAATCAAGAACCGGTTGAAAAAGAAAAAAAAAACATTAAATTAATGAAATTTTGAGGAACTTTCTAAAAGTTCCTCAAGATGGCAACTATAATGAATTTATCAATTCATTACGGTGTTTCTTCTTCAGTTCTCGGATCAAGGAATTGTCACGAGGATACATCTTTTAAGACATTTTTAAAAAAAAATTAAACTGAAGATCTCATTAGGAGTTGTCTACATTCTAAATTCTTTTGGAATTTGACAATTAAAATAATTCTAGCAGATAAATATATTTTTTACATCGAATCATCGGTCACATGGACATTTACATTTCTAAGCTTGATTCGTCTCTGTATCTCAATACTATGCAACAATACACTTTGAATGGGAAAACATTGGTTCGTATCCTATGTATTATAAAAGGAACATTAAAGACTTCTTTTTCATCTGAAAATGAATTAGCCGATTTCATACAAGAAAAAAGATGAATTTTTCTCCCTCTCCGATCCTCGGGTTTTATTCTCATGAGGGGCTTACAAAACAAGTAAGTCAGCCAGAGAATCCAATCAATTATCTGGCATAGCAGACTAAGTAGATAGGACTAGCTGTTCTTTCATTAATTACGTTTCTATGAAGCTAAGTTAGTTGGCCGTGACAGGCCATTAAGCCTACACACGTAAAGAAGAAAATGGGATGAGATGCATTCACTTGTAGTGCCATTCCGAATTTCTATAGGGCGCTCTCTTATACACAATCTGTCCAAAAATAAACGGAACGTTTCGAAAATAGAAGAAACTAGTGATACCACCTGTTATATCTTTTTGTTTTAGAAAGCAACAACCTTCATTAGTGTTGCGTCAACTGTTTATGACATTTGTTTCATTAGAAGGTGAGTTATAGTGCCAAGAGTGACAGTGTGTTTTGACAAACGGTCGGTAAATGACTTTCAAACAAAGAGCTGCGATTGAGTTTTGTGTTAAACTTGGTAAAAGTTTTACCGAAACGCATCAAATTCTTCAAAAAGCATACAGTGATGAATACGTATCCCGTACTCAAGTTTACGAGCGGTTTAAGCGATTTCCAAGTGGTCGTGAGACGCTAGAGGACGACGAAAAACCGGGCTGTCCAAAAACTGGACTGAGAGCAAAGTTAATATCTAAAACGTGCATGATTTTCATCAAACAAAACCCGAAATCGTCCGTGAGATTGATTGAAGATGAATTGGGAATTCCAAATTCAACTGTGCAAAACATTTTGACTGAGAGGTTGGGCCTTCGTAAATTGAATTCGCGATTTGTTCCCCACAAGTTGACCGACGACCAAAAAATGTATCGAATTGAACACTGTAAGGACCTCATTAAAACCGCTCGTAAAAATTCAAACTTCCTTAAAACGACCGCTACTAGTGAGGGAATGTGGTGTTTTGAGTATGAGCCCAAAACAAAGCGCCAGAGTGGTGAGTGGAGGCAACCAGAACAGGGGCATCCGAGAAAAAGTCGCTTGGAGAAGTCAAAAGTAAAGACAATGCTGATTTGTATCTAAGATTTCAAGGGAATTATCCACAAAGAATTCGTTCCGCTAGCCCAAACGGTCAATGGCGAGTTTTATCTCGAAGTTTTGAAGCGATTAATAGCGAGAATTCGTCGCATACGGCATGAATATCGTGATGACCGACCGTTCGTCAAAACATACTGTCACTCTTGGCACTATAACTCGGTTTCTAATGAAACAAATGTCATAAACAGTTGACATAACACTAATGAAGGTACACATTTATTTATTCGATATAACTATATAAAAGGAACCGTAATAAAAACTGAGTTATTTTATTGATTTCTAAGAAAAAAAGACAATCAATTTATCTCATACAATGTCCAGTATACCGTCTGTTCCTGTGGAGTCTTAGATGAAGACTTTAGTTTGGAAAAACGTGAGTTCGAATGCGGTTTATAAGAGGAAGATCCTTTACTGGACTTTTCAAATGAAGGCGAACTAGCCAGTCTAGTAGAGGTTTGGGTATTTTTCATCCCAGGCAAACTAGTTAGGAGAGCGCTTGTAATTTGCATACAGAAATGGAATATTAATTTAAGCATAAGACTTTATCCAAAAATTGTGGTGACGAAGTAAATCCTGAAAGAGGTCGTGTACCTCTAAAATCTTCTAGTACGAGCACTTGTGTTAAATGAATCACGTGAGTTACTCTTTTAGTGGATTTCAGAGTGATCAAAAAATACATTAAAGGCGATTTGGTCTCCACAGTTGTCAAATCGCGAGAAACACAACAGAGCGACATTCGATGATCAGAGAGGAGTACAGAACCTCCGCATCGAAGATATTACTTCCTTGCGGGTAAAGCTGCATCCAAACAAGATTTGGAGATGCAGCTTGCAACATGAAACTTCGTTTAGTGGATTGACACTGAAGATCAGCAGGAAAATCCCTTGAAGAGATCTCGAGAAACCTTTCAATTGGCAGAAATGATTCTTGACTCTCTCCGTGACTTTCTAATATTCCCCAAGTTGCAAGTTGAAGATTTCTCTCAATGTAACGAGATTTGAAGCCGTCGATTTAGTTAAAGGCAATGTGGCACGAGCATCGATTGCGGCCTTATAAGAGGATTTTGTGGCTTGATGCAGTAAGTGGAACGGGTGTAGCCTGGACAGAGAGAACCACATCGAAGGTGTTAGTAAACATTAAAAGTTTAATTGATTTTGATCCTTTTTTTTATTACTGCAGTCAAAAAGCTTTTCAATCACTTCCTGAAAATGAAAAAAAAATTTTTTTTGTTTAGCTGCATAAACAATAATAAACCAACTGTTAAACCAACAAGATCAAGTAAAATTTACTAAACATAATACTGAGTATAGTTCTGATAAAATATATATACAGATAGATATCCTGATTCTGGATTGTATCAAATAATGATAATTAGTGTTACTTAGTATCATATCGTGTATGATTTTTAGCGACATTAAAAATATAATCCTTATTTTTTGAATTTAGAATTATAATTTTTCTTCCCGATAGGGGTTAATAATTTCGATCCACTAGAAAAATTTTCTCATAAATCCATTTACTCTTTCCATCGAGTGCATTTCCATATTACATTCTATTTTATGCAGCTTGAGTTTTATCGAAGAAGCCAGTTTTTCTTTTTGATGCATATAGCGATCTACTTCCAGCACTATTTGTAGTTTATATTGTCTAAGAGTTATTATCCGATCCCTCGGACAATGTTATTTTCTGACACTTTCCAATCCATTCTTATTTATGTTTCTCGGACGAAGATCATCGTTCATGTCATGGTAGCGTCGTTAGCAAATATGAAAGGTTTTCCTTCCACTTTAAACACGGTTTGTTCACAGCGTATACTGGAAGCAAAATATTTGCTTCCGTTGCTTGCTTGTCTCCTTGAATTTTATGAGAGGTTTAGGAAACTTCACGAGGACGTGACTTTTCACTTAATTTAGTCATTCGCGTGGTTATCGCTGTTATTAGCCTCGCGTGAAAGGTTACAGTTTCTGAAACTGAGAATATAGAACGTGCCACTCGTATATTGAAGAGTTTACGCAATGCCACCGAAAGTCTTCTCCAGTAGAAGGTGAAAGGTCACTCATACTTTAAGAGGAATGTTTTACAAAACACGGAAGGATGACTTTTTTCTTTCTTTTATTTAAAATTACAATACCATCCAACGCAATACAGTAAACAATACAAACAATTCAGTAACCAAGGGGTACAACATACTCATTTAAATTTCCAGGCAATATATTGTTATAGAATGGACAAATCTGTTTGCACATCCTGCCTTTCAGACGCAGTTTTTGTTCCTTTGTATGGAAGTGTCCGATATCGTACTTCAACAGAATTTGGACAAGACACATCTGTAATCAAGAGCAACAAATGAACAGAAGCTCCAAATACAATACATTGTATTTGAAGCCACCAATCGTTTGACATTTATATATCACTCTCCAGTTTTAAGTTGTTGCGTAAGTGCATGGCCAAGTACGTAGACTACTGTGTGTCGCATACAGACCTTCATGAATGACAACCCATAATTTCATCATCCTATGCAGAATTCTGAAAAGTTTCCTTAAAGTAATCTATCGTAATAGAAAAGAAACGTATCCTAAGGGATACGTTTCTTTTCTATTACGGTATCACTAAAGAAATTGTCATTTTACTATCAATAATGCATTTCCACCCACAACTGATGTTGCCGAAGTATGCCTGCGAGAGAAAAATGAAGTATTCAATGATAAATGAGATTGGATTCGAATCACACGAGAGATCTTAGGAAAATGGATTTCAAGATTTTAGTCAATCACGTGAATATATCGTAAGAGTGTCTACTGAAAAATTCACTTACTTGCATCGTTATATGTAAAAATGCATTAAACTTGAATAAAGCAAACAGGAAGAGTAAATGCAATTTATATTTATGTAAATAACTCACGAAAGGCTGTAAAGATATCATACAATAGTACCGTGTGGGTAGGATAAGGAATGCATATCTTTGGCTTCCGAAAACCCTGTTCCAGGGACCAAACACGATACATTTTTTCCAAGTTACTTAGGCTTCTAACAAGCACCAGATAAAATAAAAAATCATCTCCCACCTAAAGGTATTTACCAAGATCCATACCGGCGCTTGGATTCGAGTCCATGACCTATTGATTCGAGAGTATAGAAGCTATCTTCTTAGCTAACCACGACTATCTTTAGATTTTTTTAACGATTATTTTTTTTTTAATTTTTTATTCAAAATAATTTTTATATTCTTATTTTAGGTGATTTTTAGATGCCATTGCAATGGCAACGACTCATGAAAATTGTCAAAAATCTGTATTAGTTGGAATATAAGATCAATGTATTATGGCTGTTCAATGTATGTAGACATGTGATCTATTTGAATAGAAAAAAAAAAACTAATGCAATCAAAGCAAAAATTTTCAACATCAATAATAACAGCAAATGCAGATTATGCGATCAGAAAGATGAGACTGTAGAACATCTAATCAGTGCCTGAAGCAAGATAGCTCAAACTGACTATAAATACCGCCATGATCAAGTTGCCAAAATAGTTCATTGGCATGTATGCAAAAAATATGGCTTATCTACTTCTGATAACTGGTGACAGCATAAAATAGAGACAGTATTGGAAAACGAAATAGAAAATACTCTGGGACTTTCGAATACAAACTGATCGGCATTTGGAACACAATAGACCCGACATCACAATTATCGAACATCGACAGGTTTGGATTATCGATATCGCAGTACCCAGTGATAACAACATTAACAATAAAGAACTGGAATAAATTACTACATATCGAGATCTGGCAATCGAAGTTGGCCGACTGTGGCTTAAACACACGAAAGTCATCCCAATAGTTATCGGTGCACTTGGTGCAACTTCAAAGAAGCTGTCCAACTATTTACAGCAATTAAAAATCAATGAAGTGACCCCATATGACCTACAAAAAACAGCATTACTCGGAACAGTCCATATTTTACGACACTACCTGACGGACTATTCTTAGATTCTTGGGTAGAATCTGAACTGTTCTGCATCATCAGTCAAAATTTTATTTATATATCTTGTTTTGACTGTGTATCAGTTATGTGAATAAAATAATAATAATAATAATAATAAATTTTCAACACAGTTTATTATCTTTCAAAGAAATTACATGAGTGTAAGGTACATTTTGTTACATGTTATTAAAATTATTATGATTAGGACAAAATAATATTATAATTAATGTTAAAAGTAATAGTAATCCTAATAAAAACAATTTACAGCAGAGCTTTCCAAACTGTGTGTCACTATACGTTAGTGTGTCGGCTGCAGTGTGAAGGTGTGTCGCGCGAACATAAAGCGTTAAACAGAATAATCGCTGAAAATTTCCACAGCGGAATCCATTTCGCAAAGTACCGGTACGACTTTTAGTTAGCGCCGTTAAAGAAGATATTTGGTCAACCGCTCGGAAACCCCTCCCTGAGTCCATACCGACTTGCATATCACCATCAGTGTCGTTTTCGTTGGGGGTTTTCTATAGTTCATTCAAGTATGAGTGACAGTAAATATAAACAGAAGCTGAATTGTTCAGAGCCGCACTAAGGCTCTGAACAATTTAGAAATTTTAGCCTTTAAGAATATTTCATATCAATATATTTCGATAAATAATGGAGAATAAATGCAGCCGAATTCATCCCTGTGGTTTTATCACGTAGTAGTAGCTCAGTTTTATTATCGTTCGACCAATAAAAATAAAGTCCCCCACTTATTCATACATATGTTATTATTGATGTTTATTCTAACTGCAACGTGAATAAACGAAGAGCTGGTGCTTTTATTTTATGATAAGTTACTGTTAAAGCTTTACAATAAATTCGCACAGTTTTATTTATCCAATTGGTGTTGAATTACCCGTAGAAATGGATACGTTTCTAATTAATAAAAGAAAAGCTGAAGGGGACGTTTGTGATGAACAGAATGTATCGACTATAGAGGAAACTACGCAAGAATCAACTGTTGGATGGTCTGCATTAATACGAAAGAAGTGTAAAGGAAAATTTTCCACGTCTCGTTTATACAATAAAGATTATATGAAATTGGGGTTTTCACATTTTCTGGTAATGAAAACCATCCTTGTCCCCAGTGTTTAGTTTGTGGGGTGATACTTGCAAATGAAAGTATAGTACCAAACAAATTAAAGCCCGTTTTACCTTAAAACACAGTCATTTTTCAAAAAAACCAATAGAATACTTTATTGAACTTTCAAAATCTATAAATAAGCAGTCTACATCGTTCATCAAGAGAATGAAGACATCAGAGAAAGTTCAAAAGGCAATTATTTGGTTGCTCAAATAATTGCCAAAAACAAGGAGCCACACACTATTGCCGAAACCATTAAAAGGAATCTTGCTGTACTATTGTTCGAACAATGTTTGGGCCCGAATTTGAGATAGAAGTTAATAAAATCCCTTTGACAGATTTCACGATTGGAAGACGTATTTAAGACATGTCTGCTGACATTAAGCTGCAAATGAAAGATATTTTTCAAGACGATAATATGATTTTTACATTGCAGTTAGATGAATCAACAGATGTCAGTGGGTTAACGCAATTATTCGTTTTTATACGTTTCCTTCATACTAACAGAATTATTGAGCAATTCTTGTGTTGTCTACTAGAACTTCCAAAGAAAACTAGAGGCGAAGATATATTTAAAACAGTTGATTGTTTCATGAAGGAAAATAATTTTCTATGGTTAAATTGTGTAGGAATATGCACAGATGGCGCTCTTTCAATGGTTGGTTCAACGAAAGGTTTCACAGCTTTAGCAAAGAAAGAGAATGGAAATATAATTACTCATTGCTTTTTACATCGCGAAGCACTAGTCGCGCAAACCACTAGTAATGAATTAAAAAAGGTTATGGACAAAGTTGTTCAAATGGTCAATTACATTAAACGTAGACCTCTTAAATCAAGATTATTTGCTAAAATTTGTGAAGATACGGGGGCAAAATTTAAAAAACTTATACTACACTCAGAAGTTCGTTGGCTGTCAAGAGGTCGAGTGCTTTGTCGTGTATATGAATTGAGGGAAATGATGCTTAAACTTTTTGAGGAAAATCAACAAAATGAATTCTGCGATCTAATTTAAAACAAATTATGGTGCACAAAATTGGCATATCTTGCTGACATATTTGAACACTTGAATAAAATAAACACCAGTATGCAAGGAAAAGGAGAAAATATCTTTACACCGGTGGATAAAATTTATACTATGAGAGACAAGATAGAAATTTGGAAAAGGAGAGTGAATGAAGGAAATTTTGAAATGTTTTTCAAAATTGCAGACTGTGAACTAAAATGTGATATCAGATCGCTAATTGTTGACCATTTAACAATGCTTGGAGAGAAAATTCATCACTACATCCCAAATATTTTATGATTGGATCAGAAATCCATTTTTTCAACTGCAACGATTAACTTGTCACTTATTGAAAAAGAAGAATTAGCTGAAATAAAAAATGATCGAAGTCTGTTAATGATGTATGAAGAGGATGGTTTAGACAACTTTTGAATTCGTGTTTCAAAAATGCATCCAAACATAGGTAAAAAAGCGTTAAAAATTCTTTTGCAGTTTTCCACTACATACATGTGTGAAGTATCCTTTTCAACGATGACAAACTTTAAGACATTAAAACGTGGAAGCTTAAGAATGCTTGATGACGAAATGCGCGTGTCTTTATGTACTATTCCACCAAATATTGAAAGGCTGTGTTCATCCCATGAAGCTCATATATCTAATTAAAATTCTATTATTATATATTTCTTTCTTTTCTTTCTATTTCTTATAACAATGCCATTAATCTTCGAAATAAATATAAATATATTATATTTTTTTATTTTGTATATTTTATTATATATAAAAATACAGTATGATCGAAAAAACTCAACAAGCGAGCTATGGAATATGTTTTCCCTATATTAAATAAATTGAAAAATTAAGAAGAGAGAATCATTTCAGCTCACTTGATGTGCTTTTTATTCGATCGTACTGTATTATATATTTTTAATAAAAATGAAAGGTTTTCATGAGATAAGTTGTGTCGTGACACAAGTTTAACCTCTGGTTTGCTAATAGACTGTGTCGTGCCCTCAAGACAAGAGTATAGTCTAACTATATCACGGAAACTTTAAAGGAGTTGCTTGTTATAGTAATGATGGGATCAGTTTTAAAAGGAGTAAGTGATTAATCACTTACTATAAATAGTGAATTTTTATTAACCCGGTATCGAATGAACAGGAAAAGATTTTTAAATAAACCTTCTAAAAGTTATACAAAATATAATTGTAAAAGCATATACTTAAACTACATCTAATCTGGCCACGTGACCCATGATAGGCACATCGGACTGAATTACTGTGCCGCGAAATTATGTTTCTCTAAAAAGCGTGTCACCAACATGAAAAGTTTGGAAAGCACTGATTTACAGTTATAGTTTTACATTAAAACAGTCAAACAGCTATTTTTGCATTTTGTCATTTTAATTTTACGATCCATTTTTATTCACAATTCACATTAACAATTACCCTTTTATTAACATGCAATAGATAATGCTAAAGGCATTCATTTCACTTTTCACAATAATTATTAAAACGAAAAAAAAAAAAATGACAGCAACAACGAACAGTGAAACTTTACAATTTTACAACTTTACAATTCTGTACTAACCATGTGTACATGGTTAGTACAGATTTAAATAATAAATGATAGTAATAATAATAATAAAGGGAGGCATTTTGTTCTTAAACACGAACTCTTTTTCAGTAAATAAACTCTTTTCTAGTGTCGCGTTACTAGAGCTCCCAGTAACGCGACAGTCTATTTACTTAACAATTAGAATGCACCATAATTGTTACGTAATGCAAATGTATCATTTTTAATTTAGCTAATGAATTCCATATCGAGATAAATAGACAAATAATACATTAGTTTTCATATATAATGACGTCATTCACTATTGTTGATTTTTACATTCTTATCATTATTTTCTATATATGTAATGTAATAATCGAAACGTCAAATAATAATAAAAAAATCAATAAAGAAATCATGATTTGCCACTTTCACTTCAACAGATAGACTTTTTTTATCTGTTGAAGTTAAAGTAGCGAAGTTAGTAGCAAATCATGCTTTTTTTTTTTTTTTTTTTGAGAGAGAGAGAGAGAGAGAGAGATGCTTTTCTATTGATTTTATGTATTGTTATTTCACATAATCCATGAATAGCTCTCCCAGCAACGAAAACCGATACATCTCTCCACTTAAAGCGTATAAAGTCCACATATTTTCCTTCTATTAATAGATAAAAATTGATATATTTATTATACTCGTGGAAAAAAGAACGGTCAAGCATTCTTCGGAAAAAAAAAAAAGTAACCTTAAGATTCTCCCAAGGAGCTCCTTATCTCAGTTTCTTGCTTGGATTGTTTCCTAGAACCCACTTAACGTTCGATAAAGGAAACCATGCCGCTAACAGACTAACGGCCTGGCGAAATGGTTGAAAGTCGAGATAAACAAAAATAAACCGGGATCACCGAGAGACAGATTGGTGCCCATTACCGATAAGAATGAACTGAGTTTGGAGAATAAGGTCAGTTCTCGGAGCTGGGTAGGAAAAGATGCGGACTGCTAAAGCTGTCCCATTAAATCTGTCGAGTACACCTTATCAATGTAACGCGGAGGTATTTTAGGAGCGTTCTTTAGATGCCTGTTACTATCATTATGTCAAAATGAACGGTAAAATAGAAGAATAAGGACTTGTGCATGAACAAACCATCCTTTGGATACAGTCATAAAAATGACAGAAAAAAAGCATCTCCATTTATAAAATTAGACAACCTTCGCTTTACAAATCGCTGTAGCACAAGTTACGAAACAAAAAATTACTAGATAAACACCAAAAACGTTTGAGAAACATTGATTTAAAAAATAAATTAAAAAAGAGAAAAATTCTTTAATTATGAAAAATAAATAATCAACAAAGGGGTTACACTTGTACGAGGGTCGCTTATCTCTATTCATCGTTTATTATCATTTTTGATGCTTTCTTTTTTTTCCCCCTCCAAGTTATTTAAAATTCAGTTACAACTTTTCTGTGAGTAAAAGAACGTATTTTCTAGTGAATAATAGTACTAATAATAAATATCCCCTTTTGTATTCATATATGATAATTCGCTACAATATACAACACTGTGGTTGTCTTGAGGCAACTTCTTCCTAATTTATTTATTTATTTATGTTTTATTTATTTATCTATTTATTTTATTTATTCATTATATGAATCAAAACTGATAAGCAGATGCCGTTATGAGATAGACCACTGTAGGATTAGGGTGGTCTTTTGGTAACAGTACATGAGTGACAATTACTAGTCCTCCAGTCGTCACCATCGAGATTTTTTTTTATTTGGCTCCACCCACCAAAGATTTTTTATTAAGTCCATCAAGGCCAAGGATTTTTTTTTTATTAATTTTATATTTTTTGTATTTTTATCTATTTCTTGGACAGTCCGATAAACCTGCTCTAAAGACCAAACATGGAACGTTTACAAACCATCTCCTGAAATTTCAGGGAAAATTAATTTCCCTAAATTACGATACAGGAAGTTGGTACATAGAGCCTCCGTCGCTCAGTCGGTATAGATAGACGAAGCCCTTTGATCGGAAATACCTGGGTTCGATTCCCGTCCATGACGTGAGGAGACCTTTATCTGGTCTCTCTTTCGACTAAAGGTGAGTTAGCCAGTTTCATACGAAAGTAGGGGTTTTTCTTCTCCGAAATGCGTGTTTTTTTCGTCCCTCAAAACAGGCAAATCGACTAGGAACACACGCAATTTACAGACAAGAATATTTAGGGACATAGGGGTTACCTTGTGTTACGGTTAGGAAATCCAAGGATACCTGGAAGGCCGTGGGCGCTTATGTTAGAGCCACTGATGGATGGAGATAGAGTTCGGCACACGATGTCTGTAAATTGTATGCATTTTCTGACAGGGTTTGTTTGTTTTGCAGTATTATTCGGAGAAAAAATCCTCCACTATTTCTGCCTTCTCTTCTAATAATAATAATGATAATGATAATAATATGTACAATGCCTAACAAGGCGACCAAACAATAGATAAAAGGTGAAAAAAAGCATCCGTTTATAATTATTTAAAAAAGAAATGAATGAAAAAATATCTTCTTTTCTTTGTACTTACACATATTTTTCACAAAATATGCATGAGTAGCATACATCATCCAGAGAGAGAGAGAGAGAGAGAGATGTGAATGCAACTAGAAAAGGAACAGCACACATCACGTAAAATAGACAAAACACTGATAAATGTAGTTGAAATTCATGCGCACTTGATCGGGGAATAAATAATAAATAAAATAAGTTTGTTTGAGTTCGCAAATCTAACTAGAAATAGTTAAACTTATACAGAATCGACTGAGTTTGTAATTAATTTCGAGTGAATATGGAAATTCCGAAAGAAAATTCAATTTATTTGCTAAAATGAGATTAAATAGAGGAACGCCAGAACTTGCATTAAGTACACGTGATGTTTGTTATTTATTCCCTACGGAATTCGCGGCAGAATTTCAATTTCGAATATGCAATTATAATTTCCCGATTTTCCACATGAAGAGTTCTGTGTGATGTGTGGCTCCATCTCGTGACGGTAATGAACTTTATAACTGATTTCAGAATTGATTAAACATAATACATATTACAGGTAGAAGGGCATATGGATTAAAATATAAAAAATTCCAGCACATATTTTCTTTCTCCCTTTTTATTTCGTTTTCATCTTTTAGAATATGTTATATAAATGTTTGTTTGACTCATATAACATACTAACTTGCGTTGAATTATTGCTAGGAATATGTTGCAAGAATATCGTTAACCTAGTATCTCAAAAGTTTAAGTTTTTTCGATCTTTTAAATAGACATTAAATTATTTTGATATTCATAACTATGCTTCAGAAATTAATTAAATTACAAATTACTTGTTATATTATGAACTATTATTTGAAAAAAGTCTAAGTATTACATTGAAACTTCCAAAACAAAACAAACACCTAAATAAATATTATATAATATAGCTTAAGTAAAAATATCGTACCTCGAAACATAGGTACGATTTTGGCTTGGGGGGTAATGGATGGCAATGCTGTAGCCAATGAAGTTCTAACTGAGGCTCGGCTACTGCTGTTACCCTCCTGCAATGATCAGGGCTTTATTTATATTTATATTTATATTTATATAGCTCAATAACACCTTATCCCTACACTATCCTCTATAACGGGAAAGATGAAAAGCTTCGTCCCCTTTAAGCCAGTCATAAAGACAACATAAGAAAATTCTCCCTATCCTATATTTTCGATATATTTCATTACGTAAAGATTTATTGATTCAATTATAACAGGGGGTGGGGAACGTCCGGCCAGCGGGCTATATAAGGCTCGCGAAATCATTTGGTCTGACCCTGCCAAGGCAATCGCAGGCGGGACGGGAATATGGAAATTTAATAAATCTAGGAACTTTTTTCATAGCAACATAATAAATTTATATTGAGGGAATCATAGTAATGACGTAAATTTTAAGGGACAAGCGAGAAATGTCCATTACTGGATAGACAGGACACATACGAGTACATGACTGACAGACACGTATGCTTCTCGTCGGCTGCCGTCATATGTTCCAAATCCAAGATGCAGGATTAGAACAGCGATCAAAGTAAAATAATCGCGTCGCTGGCGACACACACACAGTGGATAGTTATTAAAACTTAAGTGGTGAGACATCCTACAAATGGCGACTACAAAGAAAAGAAAAGTTGATGCAGAGTGTCAATCTTTCCAAGAGAAATGGACAAATTATTTATTTTTATTTTTTATTTTTTTTTTGTTGAAGTCAAAGGCAAACCTATGTGCCTAGTTTGTGGCGAATGCGTTAGCAATAATGAAGAAAGTCAATCCGGAGCGTCATTACAGCTCAAAACATGCTAAACTCAATGAATTAGGAGGCCAAATGAGTCTGGATAAAATCAATGCTCTTCAGCGGAGTTTGGAATCACAACAAGCTGCTTTCACTACTCCTCGTTGTGACAGAGACAATGTTATTCAGACGAGTTATGTAGTGAGCGAGCTAATCGCAAAGAAGCTGAAGCCTCATGTAGAGAGAGAGAGAAAGAGTGCATGATGGCTGGGAGTTGTTAGCACCATACAACGTAAAATCGTTTCAGAGTGTTAGTTTGTCTCGAAGAACCATCTCAGATAGGATTACTGACTTAGCACAAGATATTGAAAAAACATTGAAGGATTCTGCAGGGGATTTAAAAGTTTTCTCTCTGGCTTGTGACGAGACAACGAACATAACAAATACTGCTCAAATGGCCGTTTTCGTTCTTGGGATAACTGTAGAGTTTGACACGTGAGAGGAACTGCTGTCACTGGAAGCCATGCATGGCACTACAAGAGGTGAGGACTTGTTTTATCAATGAAAAACCTTGAGCTAACATTTGAAAAGTCAAGTGGCCCTACTACAGATGGAGCTCCAGCCATGGCTGGCTCGCAAAAAGGGTTAATTGCATTTGTCAAGAAAGAACTGAATCTTCTCATTCTTGATCCAAGTGATTTAATTATATGCCACTACATCATACACCAAGAAAGTCTCTGTGCACAGTCGGTGCAGCTCAGCAATGTGATGTCAACAGTAGTGTCATGCATAAATTTTGTCAAAAGTAGAGGGTTTAACAGCCGCCACTTTAAGGAGTTACTGAATGATCTTGAGTCTGTGTACGGTGATCTTGTTTATCACTGTGAAGTGCGGTGGCTGAGCCGCGGTTTGCTCATGAGGTTGTTTTACGACCTGCGGGATGAAGTCAAGCAGTTCATGGAGCTGAAGGGAAAACCTGTCAAGGAACTTAATGATAGCAAGTGGCTGTGTGATCTTAGAGTTCATGGTGGACACTACCAAGTGCCTCTCAGAGCTGAACGTCAAGCTACAGGGCCCAACCAGCTTCTCAGCTCCCTTCTTTCAAACGTGAAATCATTTGAAGCTAAATTAAGGCTGTGGAAATGCAACTCGAAAGGAATAACACGGTGCATTTCCCCACTCTGGAAGGACAAAAGCCTTCTACGACACTCGATTATACTGGTGCATGTGCGAAACTAATTGAGGCATTTAATGAAAGATTCGAGGACGCGAAAAGTAAACAAATGGAATTGAACATCTTTGCTACACCGTTCAATGTGGCAATTGATGTGCCTGATAACCTACAATACGAAATCATTCAGTTGCAAAACGATGATGAGCTGAAAGCTAAGTACAACAACCAACCACTGCTTGAGTTCTATAAACGTTACATAAGCAATGATGAATTTTCCACTTTGAGGAGACATGCATTGATATATGCATGTGTTTGGAACAACTTACTGCTGTGAGCAGTTCTTTTCAAAAACTTACCATCGCAAAGAGTCGACTGCGCTCCAGACTGACTGACACAAATCTCATCAATACCAGCTAACATCACACGCCTCACCAAAGAGAAGCAGTTCCAGCCATCACATAAGAAATGAGTTAATTAAATATTTGACCAAATATAGTAGGCTAATTTTTAAGTTGATAATTTTGTATGGCCCGCGAATGATGATATAAATATCCAAATGGCCCTTGGCAGAAAAAAATGTTCCCCATCCTTGATTTATAATGAAGATTTATTGATTCATTTATAATATTTTTGCTTTTCAACGTACCATTCAAATGCTTAGTGACTATGGAATTGTAATTAAGAGTACAAGCAAGCGATATCGGTTGTAACTTATTAAAAAAAAAGTATACAGAATGGGTGGAAAGGATGTTTAATCTGTCCCTACTGCAACCGAATTATCAAAAACTATCTCAAAACACGCTTCTACATGATTCAAAGATAATTTTCGCAAGAGACACTATATATCCAGATGGTTCCGCCATGGAAGTCAATCAATTCACTTACTGATTTATTCTTCCCACTATTACAGTCATCATCCGAATGCATCGAGGTTAGATAACACTTAGGAAAAGCAAGAACATGGTACTCAATACTGTACTTATACGAGCATTCATTTGAAAAAATAGGATTACATTAAATCTTCTTTTCACTTACGCAACATCCACAACGTTCCACTAAAAAAGAAAATCACTTGGAACAATGTTGGTAATGCATTCTGATACCCATCTTCTTTAAGTTAGGAAAATCTTTTCAGGATTTTAGAACTCGCAGCTAAAACATTATTTTCATGCTAGGTTCACTGAAGAGAATCACAAGAGCTTACATGATTGCGATGTGTGTGTGTATATAGAATGCAATATAAGTACATATGTACATGTACAAGGACATATACATACGCAGACATCTATGTGAATAACTGCATGAACGTTTTAAATTTTGCACGCGGTTTTAATGTCGCGGTTTTAAGGTAAATTTAAATTATTTTAAATTTACCTTTAATATTCATTTACAAAATCTGAAATGAAATGACAATTCTAACATTATATTTAAATAATTATTTAATTAAATTTGTAATTAAGAAGACCTAAGATATCATGTAATCTCCACTGTATTTTTTGTTATAAAACTATTACTACTAATTGGATAACTTGTATATCTATTACTGATATTTTATAACCCCTGCTTCCTTAAGTGGCGAAATCTGAGTGCTGCAATCCATCTGTAGCCTTGTCTTGGAATCCTCTCAGTTATGAAGGGGACGCATAATATTAGGAAAAATTTTTAGGAAGAGCTTAGACTCATTTTCATTGATTTACATTGAAACAGTTATTTAAGAGAAAGTGTATTTTATAGTTTACGTTTAATATAATTTACTGTTCGAAGATAGACTTAAGCTCAAGTCTAGTCGTTGACTGGAGAAACTTTTTCTAAGCCTTTCTTCGACTGGTTCCCTGGTTAGTCGATCTCTGACATGGACAAGCGGACTTTTTTTCTCCAAGAAACTCGGGTTTTCTGTCCAATAAACTCAAGAAAATCGCCCGTAGAACCCACACTATTTCAGACAGTAACTTATCCTGTTAGGATCTAACTGTAACAGGATATGTTACTGTCTGAAATAATGTGGGTTCTACGGTCGATTTTCTCCGCTACCAAGAGTGGCACCAGTTGTTTGCATGTCTCTTCATCAGTTGCCGCTTATAATTAGTGATAGTCATGGGCCAGCTATCTCTGATTAGCTACCGGTGGACTCAGTCTCCAAAAGCTAATTTATAATAATAATAATAATAATAATAATAATTATTATTATTATTATTATTATTATTATTATTATTATTATTATTATTATTATTATTATTATTATTATTATTATTATTTAATTGGTTTAAGGAGTGGGAAATATTTGATTTGTTTTTTTAATTTAATGCGCTTTTTTCTACTATAGCCAGAATACCCAGATGCCCTTTGGTTGGAAAGATGATTCTAATCCGTTCTAGTACGTGAAAAATCGGAGATTTTCAATTGAAGATGAGTTAGCAGGTATCATATGGCAATGGCATTGTTTTTTGCCAGTAAAACTCGTGTGCTTAGTCCCCTAAAGCAAAACGCGTTTACCGTATGTTGGTAAACTGCGTGGGATATTAAGGGGGGGGGGATGAGGATTAACCATTTTATTCTGTCAGATTTGGTTTCGAAAGCTTGAATGGCCTAAAATAATCATGAAATTTGACAACTGAGCATTTCCTAAATTTAAGGGTAGTGGTATATGGTGTAAATAACTACCAATGGTTCACTTTGTATTGGATTATACATGCTAGAGAGCCATCTTATTTGGTAGAGTAGAGAAAAGTTGGAGAAGTGGTTATCTTATGGATGATAACTTCGAACTCACTATCAGTGATGGATGAAGAGCGGAAACGCCGCCCACGATCTTCAAACAGGTTAAGACTAAAGCACTCTGTCTACTCCATTTGGTAATTAAAGGCATCAGGAGAAATATTTAGTTTTATTTAAGTTTCAGAAATTAAAATGAAAAGCTTTTTTATTTTTCATTTTTTGATGTACGATAGATGCTTTGAACTCAAAAGAATAATTCTGAGGTTGAGGGTTTCCAAAAGCCCACACACACATATATGATCAGAGGCAGCACATAAGCTTCCCTTTGTTCTTTGGAACTGAAAGCAGTCTTAATTAATCTTTATATAACTGCACAAGATTTACTTAAAACTCTATTAAACTTTTAGCTGTTGTAAAATCACTTCTTCTTCTCTCTTCCATCATCTATGTGGATGAAGATGATGAGGCCGAATGAACTCTTTCCACTTCTGTCTGTCCGGAACAATTCTGTCCGTTTGGTGTCGCTTGTTGTGATTTGGTTTTCAGGTCCTCTTTTATTTCGTCTATCCATCTAATTCTGGGCCGTCCTTTGGATCTTTTATCGTTGTATTCAGGGGCTTTAGACGGTAGTCTTTCTGTTCCCCTTCTGGTCACATGGCCAAACCATCGCAGTCTTCTTTCTCGGATTTTGTCTTTTATTGTTATTTCTTGTTTTAATCGTTTCCTTATGTCTTCGTTTCTTAATCTATCCAGCAGAGCTACTCCAAGTAATCTTAGCCAACCCATTTCAGTTGTTAATAATTTTTTCTCTTCAGTCTTTTTGATATTCCAACATTCACTTCCATAGAGGAGTATTGGGAGGACCATTGAGTAATAGATTCTTACTTTTGTTACTTGTTTGATGTCTCTTGACTTCCATATTTTATTAAGTCGTCCAAAAGTTTGGGATGCTTGACTGATTCGTCTGGTTATATCTTTTGTAATTTCACCATTGTACTCAATAACTCCTCCAAGGTAGGTGAAGTTTTCTACCTGCTCTAGATTCTTACTATCAATTTCAATTTTCAGATTGGTGCTTCTTTTTCCTATTTGCGTACTTTTTGTTTTGTCTATATTTATGTTTAATCCAAATTTTATACACTCCTTTATTTTATCAGAAATTCGCTGTAGATTTTCTTCTATGTTTGCAAGTAATGCAATATCGTCCGAAAATTTTAAATTTGTTTAATTTTTCCCATATATTTTGATTTCGGAGTCTTCATTGTTTAAGGCCTTACTGGTTGCTTCTTCTAGTGTAAGGTTGAACAGGTGTTCAATATTTTTTAGTTTACCTAGTGAAAATCACTATGTAAACTAATTAATTATTTGTAAAAAACCTTAATTGAATTACTTTAAAATAAAAATAAAGTTGTTTAGGTGATGCCTCATAACTTATTTTATTTTTCTTCTAATCATTAACGAACTTATAGAAGCCTAAAACTTTCTTATTTCTTTAGTTTTACTCCTTTCTATTTAATATTTTCTTAGGCATTAAACGGGAACAAGTTGGACACTGCAGCATGAATAAAAATTGGGAGCTAAAAAAATTCTGCCTTTAGTTCTCGAAAGGGAATAGGAAGACATCATTTAGGCAGCCCGTCTCCGGCCATCTATCGCATCACCGATAGTTGAGATCCATGGTTACCGATGATTTTGAAGACTCTGGGACAAGAATAAGAAAGATGATGATTACTACCATTTTGTTATCCTGAATCACAATAGTATTATTGTTTTAAATAGTATGAGTTCTACTGCTGCTTTTTTCATGTGACGAAGATCGTGTTTCTGTTCTACAAGATCGACTCTAAGAAAGAGTTGGAAAAGAAAAAGTTCTTCTACTCAGCGATTAAAATCGAAATTGAAATAGGTTTTTTTCCAGAAGTTTAGGCTACTACGTTATAACTAGAACATATCGTATCAGAAATTATACGATTTTATTTTTATACAATAATTATAGCAGTTGACGATTCACTAATTTATTTCTTTGGGATGCTATAGAAAGCAAATTGCATTAGCGAAAGTGTATAATTATCTAGAATCCAAATGTGTCTAAGTGGTTTATATCTTTCCGGCTACCAAGCCACACCACATTTGCACTTCGTCAGGAAAGATTTGAGTTCGAATTCAATCTAAGAGCGAAGAATTTTTGGAAGGACTTTTCAGATGGAAGAGAGATAACTAGTTTTGCATGGCTGTAGTATGTCGCTGTTTTAGACACAAAACTGGACAATAAATCAAGCGTTCGTTGCATCGTCCATAATTACAACTAACCAAAACAAATTTCCTCTTTGCAACTGTATATTCCTTTGCAATACAGCTTCCATAAGAAAATTTCCTCTTGCCAAAAATAACAATTGTCTAGATTAGAGGAATTTTATTAGCTAGAAGTTGTCTGGTTATCACTCCACTCTTGGTACATCCTAAACACTGTTGTGCGTGAAAAGTCCATTAGACGTCTGTGATTAGATGTTTGTGAAATACTTGCACCAGCACGTCTCGCACCAACAATCATACCACGCTCAAAGTCACTTCATGCATTTTACCCATTGTGATGCATCACACACACACACACACACACACACACACACACACACACACACACACACACACACACACACACACACACACACACACACACACACACACACACACACACACCAGATCCTTCCGATGCCTGTCTGCTTCATTTATGCAAAAATTGCTGCAAGTAATCACGACTTCAAGAACGATAGGTTTTCCTAAATAGGGATGTGTTCATAATAAAGTGATCACTCAGTGTATGTGTAATTCATGTTCATAGAAATCTCATCACATTACATAAATATAGTTTCTAGTAGTTAAATGGTCATTTTCTTTGGTTTATCATTATATATGTCCTTATATTGCATCATCTATTCATTCCCACTTGTATAAATTTCGTATCTATACCTTCCCACTGTATAATGTAATAGTTGCTATTATTGCGTCAGAATATTTTATGCTATAAATAAACAGCAAGAGCTAGTTTTAGTTTTCGCATTTTCCTGCTGAGATCGCAATTGCTACTTACGTGCAGTTAACACCTCGCAGAAAAAATGTGATTCAAGCTTTGAATAAAAAAGTCTATTCTTCTCGTGAAATAGCTAAAAGAGTTCCTGTAGTCAATCTACTGTGATATGGCTGCTTTCGAAAGTAAAAGAAACGGGATCTGCTTCAAGGAAGAAAGCCACTATCGACACCATGCTAAGGTCTAGTTCTAAAGCGGCTCTGTCTCAAAAATCGCCATGCGTCGTCCGGAAAAAACAAGACTGGGAAGCAGGTGTAGAAAGCTCGGTAACTGTCAGGAGAAGACTCATTCGACAGGGACTGATAGCCTGGTATCCTAAAAAGAAGCAAGCTGTAGTTAACAAAAATATGAGATTGGCTCAGTTAAATTGGTGTAAAGAGCATGCCAAATGGACCTCTGATCAGTGGAAAATAGTAACTTTTTTCTGACGAAAAAAGTTTAACCTGCAGGCAGACAGTTCGAAGACGACCAGGAGAAAAATTCAACCCTGACTGTCTGGTGTCAACATTCAAATTCCCATCCAGTCAGATGATCTGGGGGTGCATGCCGTGTAATGGTTTTGGTCGCTTCCATTTCACAAAAGGTTCAGTGAATGCACAAGTGTACCAGACAGGTTTAGAAGAATTGCTGCTTACTATCAGAGACCACTTTCTTCCCCTTGTAATAGGACAAAAAGTGTAATTAATGCTAGTATAACCCTAAAATGTGCCAAACAAATTGAGTTTGATACTTAAAAAAAGCTTTAGTTTTTCGTTGCAGGTTAATAAGTTGCTCAATGAACACGCGATTGAGCGTGGCCATGAAGTAGCCCAGATCTCAAATCCATTGAGAATTTGTGGTATTAAATGGAGACTGAAATATACAAGAAGAAGCCAAAAACACTTCGGGAGCTCCAAGAAATCATTATAAGAGTATGGAACCACGAATTGACAGTTGCGCCCATCAGGAAATTGATGCTTCCGCCGATGCCAAGCTGCAATGAAGGCAAGAAGACGACCCACGGAGTACTAAACAGCAAAAGTGGATTTTTAACTTTGAATGTTATTAAAGCTGTGTAATTTAACTAATTTTTTAATACCGATATTTGTTTTTTCCAGCGAAAATAGAGTGGACATTGATATATATATATATATATATATATATATATATATATATATATATATATATATATATATATATATATATATATATATATATATATATATATATATATATATATATGTTATATAATGATATATAAACATCTTATTATATTTATATATATATTAATATAATAAGATGTATACTCCAATGCATTATGGGTGCATTGATATTAAATACTAAGAGTTGTAACATCTTTAAACTTGCACTTTGTTTCAGGCGCAAACTTAATTGTTTGCATACTTGGGATTAGGAGTTAAAATAACCAAGTTTATAAAATTACTTGGTTATCCTAATATACAATATCTCCAAGTTAAAAAATTTATTACATCTATATCTTCTCCAGAGATTTTTATTAAAAATAAAAACACCTTGTAGCAACTTTTATAGATAAAGGTGATAAGGCTCCGTATTACTAAAACTTTGGTGTGAAGGTGCTGGTGTGTGAAAAGTCCTTTTTAGGACTTCCAGGGTAACAAATGGCAATGCTGTAGCCAATGAAGTTTTAACTGAGGCTCGGCTATTGCCGTTACCCAGCCATGACTAGAGCTTTTTAGCTCAATAACATCTCATCCACACAGATTTACTTCATTCAGATGACGGGATAAAGAGTCAAGGACTCAGTCCATCGCCCAGTTCTTATAAGAACTTTGGTGTGGGAATCGATCGACCGTGAGATGCGGTGATTGATTCATTCAATCCAATACCCTTGGAGGATAATGGATGGCAATGCTGTAGCCAGTGAAGTTCTAACTGAGGCTCGGCTTTTGCTGTTACCCTCCTGCCATGATCAGAGCTTTAATAGCTCAATACCACCTTATTCCTACACCGTCCTATACAGATAACGGGGAAGATGAAAAGCATTCTTGCTTCGCCCCTTTAAGCCAGTCCTTATAAGGATTGAACCTTGGTTTGGTATTTAGGGTCTAGCTACTCCCTGAGGAGACCTCAAAAAAGGTTGAAACCGGTCTGGGTAGTGACCCCACCCATAATGCATTGCAGTATACATCTTCTAGTAAGATGTGCTTTACATTATGGGAAAATACTGAGACTAGTGATCGGAGCTTTACCCACCTTTACAATGAGTTGTCCTGGTGTTGTAACATCTTTATACTTGAACTTTGTTTCAGGCGCAAACTTAATTGTTTGCATACTTGGGATTAGGAGTTAAAATAACCAAGTTTATTTGCATACTTGGGATTAGGAGTTAAAATAACTTGGTTATCCTAATATACAATATCCCCAAGTTAAAAATTTATTACATACATATTACATATATATATATATATGAAACACGGAGCTAGTTATGTATTAAATTGTGCCACATGACCAGTTCCAATAGATTATCTTTCTTCGTCGCTGACTGTTCAAAAATATAATCATTCATATTAATGTGCGAGATCCTTTTTCAAGTTGCTAACGAATGCAGTCTGTTATAACTTTAAAAATCAAACGCAATTAATTTCCTCAATTTCTAAAGATATGTTAATTTAAAATGCTTACGAAACATCCCATATCACAGATTCATAAGAACGATGTATAGTTACTCAGAATGTATTATTTTATTTTTATCATATTTAAATTTCTATTTTTTCCTGATTATATTATGCAAATTTCTCAAGATATTGAATTTCGTATTTATTTTTTTTAATTTAATCCGGGACCAAATTAAATAGTTGAATCTACTTTGGAACTGGAATAAAAAGGAACTGCTTTGTAAGCTTATGCTCATTCAAATTACAAAACGTCCATTGTAATAAAAATGAAAATTTCCCGATGGATAAATATTTAAATTAAGTTTGTATTAGTGCAGCATTTAACAACCACTAACACGCTTCTACTGTCGAAATATTTACAGAATATTTTCTCTTTGTTATGTTGAATTAAATTTTGTGAGCTTTGTACCAGGGCATGTAATATAGTTTTAGCACCTTATAGAAATATTTATTTTCAAAGAAGATTGAGAAAATACATTAATTTAAATTCTGTTCTTCATAAAGGTATATTTATTTTTCAAAAATTGATAGAACAAATAAAAATAGAAATATACTTTCTATGTAGTTTCATACTCTAGAGATCATATAAGACATTAATGGTAAATGTTGAAGAAGTTTTGGTCTACTGCTGAACAATTTTATCGAAAGAGCAAAAGCAAAAAGGCACTTTCATCGGTACAACTATGGTTGAGATTTATTTACCATCGACGGCAAAAGAAAGTGATTATTATGTGGTGGGAAGGGATTAGAAGAAAAGGATTTTAACGTACTGTAATAGTAGTTGGGAGGATTTACGAGTTCGGAGCTATCACAGGAAATGAGATTGGGCAAATGAAATTTGGCTGGCTATCAGGCTATGGTGGACAGAAAATAAAATATTGATACTATCTTCGAAGTTAAATATATGGGCTGTTACAAGTTAGATTAAAAGATACTCATGATGAGCGAATTTTTTGATTGATGTGTGTGTGTGTGTGTGTGTGTGTGTGTGTGTGTGTGTGTGTGTGTGTGTGTGTGTGTGTGTGTGTGTGTGTGTGTGTGTGTGTGTGTGTGTGTGTGTGTGTGTGAGAGAGAGAAAGAGAGAGAGAGAGAGCACATTTTCAATTTCACAACATTTTCCTGGAAACTTAAGTGTACATAAGCGGTGTTTATATTCAAACGATTCCAAGAAATGTAAATCTTTAATTCAAGGTTTACATTCCTTGACGAGATTTCAATGCCCCTACAAAGAAAACAAGATAAATATTAGGTAATACAGAAAGTAAGGGAAAGAGAAATGGCATCGTTCTGAATTACAGGATGGGCTCTTTCTTGTAAAAAGATAGATTCTCTAGTATACTCTGAAAAAGAGTAAAAAGAAAAAAAAAAGTATTCTAAAAGAAGCCGATATGGTTCCTACTGTAGAAACTAAAATGATATAAATGCCCTACAAGCAAAGGCTGTCTTTCTGTATTATCAGTTAGAGTTTCCATGGCTTTGCTCAATCATCCACACACACATTTTTCATTTCGTACTGTGGTCACTTAATGACAAGGTAGTAGTAGTAAATGCCATCTGCTAACAAATCAGTAAATTATATAAAATACGACTTGGCAGACAACAGCATGAAGAATCGAAGTGAACTATGATGTGCAAAAGAATTTTGAGAAGCAAAAATCGACCGAGATTTCATTTTAATATCCGAACACTGGAGTCCTTTAATGAAGCATTTTTGTCATAAAATTTGTGCATAAATACAAGTGATTCAGTATTAGATTTGAAAATAACACACTTAACATAATAACGAAATTAATAAATCTTCTTCTTCTTCGGGTTATTCCCGCTTCCCATGCAGGGTCCGCGTGTTACTTTAGATGCGACTTCTTGTTAGTACTACTCCCAACCGACCCGTCACCTGGTCTGCCGCTGGGGGGATATATTTTTGACTGTAGAGGCGTATGTTCACGGGCTGGTTTGCCTGTTTGCGGGATGAAAAACACCAGGTAAACTGGCGGAAAAAACCCTACTGACCGCGCCCAAGACCGGCTAACTTGGCTATGCCTGAGGAAGATCCTCAAATTCTTCACGTCTACAACGGGAATCGAACCTGGGACACTTCTTCCCCAAGCATAGGTTGCGAAGCGCAAAGCCACTAGGCTAACCGCGCGGTTAACGAAATTAATAAATAAGAATAAATAATATTACTGACAGCTCATAGAAGTGGCACAAATTAATGCATTACATTTACCAGATAAATATATTGAGTCAGATGTCTGTAAATTGGAAATCTGGAGAGGGAGATCCGATTTTTTTCAAATAAAACAGTAGTTTTTTTTTATTGTCCACTTACCTTTTTTAAAGTATCTTTAAAATAGTATAATATTTCTAACATGTGATATCGTATTATAAAAGGCTTACGTCTGTTCTGTTAAGGATATTTTTATTAAAATCCAGATTTATAATAAAGCTGGGTTAGACTATCGGACAGAGTTCTTTTTTTTATTGTTGTTGTTGTTTTATTTTTGTTGTTATAGTAACAATAGTTTAGAGTAAACTTCAATACTTACATCGTTAAATTCCAATGTGTTCAAGTATTTAATCTTGGGGGCTGTGAAGTTGTCTACGACGGTACGAAGCAATTTCACCGAGCATTCTTCTGAATAACCAGTAATAATAAAAGGTAGCTCTTTCTTGAGGAATTGCAATAGAATTGATTTTTGAATCTTCTCATTGATTTCTACTTCGGTCGCAAAAAAAAAAAAAAAAAAAAAAATCTGCTTGTTCTTTTCTTCGCAATAGAATCAAATGTAGCATCTCACAATCAATTTCCCTCGGCGTAGCTCCTGGTTTAGTCATTCCATTATGATAAAAAATAAATAATGGGACAAAAGAAGTCGCATGAGAAATAAAAGAGATTAAAAAATAAAGAAGGCATAAAAGTACTTTATTTAAACCGACTTAAAAAAAATACGTGCATTTCTTTGTAATCTAGATTGATCAGTAAAATTCCCTGACGTAATAATCGTATTCATATATATTCCCTCGAGCAACGAGAGCTGAAATGACATACTGACTTCAATAACCGATTCATCATTTACCCACTCATACTGAAAGGAGGAAGAGGGAAGGAAGCATAGAAACAAGAAAAAGTAAACTAAACAGAAACTAGGATTCCCCTAATACATTGATAGATAATAATAGGAAACTGCCTAAAATTGAAACATCTGAAAAACAAAGACCTTAAGGACACTTTCATTCATAATAACAGTACGACCTTTAAGTGATAAAGTGTTCCCCCCCCCGTAACGCAATAGGAAGAACAGCGGAACGTTGTGCTCTTCGATTGGAGAAGACCTGAGTTCGATTCTTCGTCGTGACGAGAGAAATTTCTATGAGGTTTTTAACTGCAGGTGAGTTAGCCGATCTCGGCGGTAGCAGAGTTCCCCCCCCCCCCGGAAATTCGAATGTTTTCATCCCACGTTCAGGCACAGCGGCCATGAGAACACACACAATTTACAAACAAAATAATACTGTTGTTGATGGTCGCCAGAAGATGGCGCTGATGGTAGTAGTGTCGTTGTGTTGTAATTAGAGAATTAAATAGTAAGGAAGCTGGCGAGATTTGTGCAGTAGAATAGCGCAGAATGATCTCCCGAGATGATTCCTGGGAGATGTCACATTGTAATAATAATAATAATTAATGTCAGAAGATAAGTACACAAATGTTCCGGGTTAAAAATGCATATATAAGAAAACAAATATTGTCTGTCAGTGGCGCACCAATGGTTTTAGTTTTGGACTACGTGAGATTCTCATAGACTAGTTATCTGACCTCTTGTGTATGTTCTGTAAATAAATCAGATGGGATATTGGATAATGAATGAGAGATATTAATGAGAGCTTGGGTGGGTGTTTTTTTATGTACAATAATTTTTTTTTTCAGTGCTTTCAATAGAAAACTGGAAAAGATGTGCTTTATCTATTAGGTTTCCTTTTAAATGTTTTTTCAACGTTCACTTTAAATTATTTTCGTAATCTTACTTTTCTTTCTTTGTGATTTATCGCATGCTTTTCTTTTCAAGATCGGAAAAAATGCTACTTAAACAAAAACTTGGCATCAGAAAATGATGAAGAAAGAAAAAGTAACTTATTCATATTTTATTTAAGTCAATTTATAAATAACTAAATTAAATGTTTTAAAAAGAGCAGAATGAAGAGAAGGAAATGTTAAAATGGTAAGTAGGAAGTTAGACAGTGAATTAACGGATCATAAATAATTGAAGACATTGCTGCGAAAAAAGAGGTGGCTCCATTTTTGGTCAAAATTCAGTTATAGATTATACTATATTTAAAAAACATCGCTGAATAGATTGGTGTAAGAACGAGACAGCTGTAATAGTGCAGAGTCATAAGGATTGTACTCCTGTACTTACACCCTATTAACTTTGCGATTAATATTCACGGCTTGTTGTAAATTATTCATTATAATTTTTATAAAACTATGTTGTTTTTAATATTTTCTGATATATTCTCATGTGGTAATAAATAGATTTATAACAACATCTTATTACTCTTATTACTTATTTTAATTATTTACCTGAGAGCGTATTTTTACGCAAATGGGCACTAAAGGGTGGCAGCTCCAAATTTTGAAACTTCACCCAGATCTGAGGAAAAAGAATTTTATCTTCTCTTTATATGAATATTATACGGCATTCTTTTATCTCTAACCAGTCGGAAACAGGTAATTAGCTAGCATGAACCTTCCATTATCTCCGTTGATCAATATATTTCTGTGATATGTTATACAAAACTGAAACAGAGTTTAATAATGTTCCAATCGGGTGACTGTCTGGCCAGGGAAGATGTCAAAGGTCACCTTCATGCCCTTTAAACCACGACTGTACAGTCCACGTTGTGTGAATGAAAGAAGTTTCGTCTTGGAATAGTGCATTGCTGTTTGGAAAAACGTTTAAATCGTGGGATGTATTGATTAATCAAAATGTCCAAATAATCGCATGCAGTAATTCTGACATGAAAAGTAATAATGGCACCACCACGGTACTGCTGCCTAGACCATCACAGTTCAACTCCCTTTGCTTTCGTCTTGGAACCACTCATTGTGGATTGTAGGCTTCCTTTGGTGTTCTCGTCCTGATGTAGGAAACAGCGTGAATTCGACTCATATGAATGTATCGCACGTTTCCAGTTTTCTAATGTCCAGGTTTGACGGTGTTGACATCATCGTTTACTCATCTGAGCATTCTTTTTAGTAAACAAAAAGTTTAGCAATTGAAGTTTTACCCTGAACATTGAATTTATGAAGATCACGTTGGATAGTTTTTGTGAAAATGGATTCTGCAAGATGAATATTTAGTTCTGCTATTACCTGTGCTGCAGTAGTTCTGTGATTTTTAAAAACAGTCCTTCTCAATGTCTAACGATTTCTTTCTATTATGTTTGATTTTCCCCTACTGTTTCTCTTCAATGATGGTCTTGTCATGATATGCCTACATAACCTTAGAAATTGTCCTTCTCGATACATATAATAATGTGGCAGGATTTGTCAGTGATGCTCCAGCTAAATGCACACTAGCCATTTGTCCACTTTTAAAGTCGGACAAGTCTCCTATTTTCCAATTTTTTAATACGAATTATTACTCTGTACCATCACTAATGCATCTGAATGAGAACTAACGAGTGCAAACAAAACAAAACAAGAACATTCAGTGCCGCCATCAAGTTTTTTCGACGTAGTTAACACAACAAATTCTATTCCTAAATATCTTAGTGTTTCCATTATTTTGTCCAACCCTATATACACCGGATATCTTATTTTTCTTTGTACGAACTCCTACCAAACATATCAGTTTACTTCATCCTTTTCACTTACTTTTCTCTATATTTGATTCTTCCCATGTTACAGCTGTGCCGTGATACTAAGCAGTAAACCTGTGGTGCCCAATGAATCAATTTCGTTTTTGCACGCACTACTACGATATTGGAAGTGTTACTTGAGTGTCATGTACGTAGCGTGAAGCAACTGATCTCACATCTCAAAGGAAATGAAATCTGAAAAAATTTTTTTTTTCAATGGAAAAAATTCCATTGACCTATTTGCGCCTAACTCTGGTCAATTTTATTTAAATAAATAAACTAGATGCGACTTCACGCAAATGAAATAAATCCTTATAAAAGTAGTGTCGAGTAATTTTTGAGTCAATTTCATTTTTTTTCAATATTTTAAATATAATTTGAATTTTATCATTTTCTAATAGATGGCCAGCTGCAAGAAAAATACATGTGAACGCCACTAGAGCTAACATAGCGAGAGTTTCAATTTCGAAAGTGACTCCCTCTATGAGGAACTGCTGACATCATCGATATCTCTGAAAATATATTCAACAATTAGAATAAAATTCATACTTATTTTCAAAATAAGGTGAAATGCTTCTCTTTTTAAAACTTTTTTTATATTTATTTCATTTCCAGAGAATTAAAGCAGGGAAAAAGTTCTTAAATAATAAAATGAAATTTTAACTTGGAGCTAAATCTAAATATATATCCAAATACTTCAACCTTGAATTTTGGGTGAGTTTGGGAGGAGTTCGTAGTAGCTAAGTGAAAAGATTCTCTCTGAGACTAACTGTTTCCTTATCGATCGAGCCCGAAAATAGTTTAAGTGCATTTCCAGGTAGGTATGAGTTTTAAAGCCACCTGGGCAAACACGTCTCCACCATTAAACTGGATGCTGTGAGCGCTATGTTGCTATGCTTACTGCTACATCAATGTTGGCGGAAAATACAAGAGAAAGAGTTTTCTACTTTAAATTCTTAGCTTGGAACGTCTTCTATAACAGAATATTCGCCTTTAAAAATAACAAATGAAAGCGAGAACAGAAATTTAGAAATAGACACAATGAAATTTATAGATGGTATGGGCATTCCTAGTGCCCATATCATCAAAGTGGTAAAATAAAATACTACACAGCAATAAAAATCAAACTAAAGCTTCTTGGAAGTATTCCGTATTAGTGGCTTTTCTATTTTCACTATTTTGATGTGTATCTTCATAGTTTTCTTTATTTTATAAAGTCAGTATTCTAAGAATGCAGCCTTTTTTGTCACTCCATGCTATTACATCTTAAATAAATGTTCTATGCATCTCATAAGGTTTTATTGCAATTGCATAAATAATGTTGTTAAATAAAAATTCACTACATGAATGATCCGAAAGTTATAAAAAAATAAAATAATTAGTTTTAGTAGTAATGCCGGCTAGTTGTCAGAGAGGTTAGCGTATCCATTCTCCAATGTGTGGGTTCGAATCTCTCCGCGCGAGCATGAATGTTTGAGATTATCTTTAGATGGGAGATCAGTTTCACTGCCTGGTGTGAGACCTCGCTTTTTGGAGGCCTGAGGTGGCTTGAACAAATTCCATGTTTGGCACACCCCATGGTACGAATATACTTTAGGTTTACAAAAACCCTTTTTGGATAAGTTTCAAGCGATTACAACAAGCGTTTTTCTGAGAAATGGTAAGACATGTTAATTGACCATTAAGTCAACGGACGAAAAATATATTGGCATTCGTCTGGAGCGATTTTGTTACTTATTACAACAAGTTAATCTAGAGTAGTTTTTTAGCATTTTTGACTGGTTTCTTCAGCTTTAAAAAAAAACGGTGTGCTTTTCAGATGAAAACATTCCTTTACACCTAATATAATGACATCGTATAAATCTAAAATCTGACAACCTTGGGGTATTGCTCACACATTTCGACTAACGCAATGAAAACCTCCCGAAGAATGCTTAATGGTATCCTGTGTATATTGTATATTGTAACAACAAGCGACAAACTCGGTGATTTGTCATTTGTCACAATAAACTGTAGTTTTGAATTCGTTTTCTAAAACTAAAATACTCCAACAAAAAAAACAAACAAAAAAAAACGAAATTTGACTGGAGATAAACTACTGTGAAGAATGAAGAACTACAAGTTTCATCTCTAGCCTTCGCAACTGAGTGGAGAACGTCTCCAGTTTACGACCACCAGGTAGATTAGAATTCTACATTTGACATTTGTAAAATTTTTTAGGTGATAGATGATTTTTATCTCCTGATGTGAGACTACTATACCACTCTTTGGAGACAACTCCCTTAGGAAAAAGTTAGCTTGTTTTTTTTCTCTAGACTACTAGATTATCTAGCTTTAAAGTGCTCATGGCTAATGTACAATGGTTTAATGGCCTGTATGGAGTGAAACTCATAAAATTTCGAAATGAACTATTATCTGTTATTTTCCTAATATTTATTTCATACATCTTTCTCAACAATGCATGTCATTAGTTACATTAGATTCATTTGTTTATAACAAAATTATGAATTTTAATTTATATATTGATTTAATAAAATGAAAATAAATTAATTTAAATTTGGGTGATTTTAGCAGTGCATGTTGCAAAAATAGCCTTCTTTTAAATCTGTTTTTTTTTTAATTTTTTATTTTATTTTATTAATCAAGTCATCATCATCACGAACCACGGGTTCACTCCCCGTTGGTGTCCAATGCCTCCTTCACTATCTTCTTCCACCTTTCTTTGTCCAGTGCACAGTGTCGCAGTTTCTGTAGACTCATTCCACACCAGTCCTTTATGTCGTTTATCCATTCTCTGTATGGTCTACCTCTTCTGTTTAAACCATCCAAAATACCAAACATGAATGCCTTTATCTTCTGGTCCTCACTCATTCTGCAGATGTGTCCAAATAATTGCAGCTTCCGTTTTATAATCTTCTGCATCAGATTCTCCTTTGGTTGTATCTTCCGATAGAGCTCTTCATTTGTGACTTTCTGTACCCATCCTATTCTTGGAATATTCCTATAACAAGTTCTTCCAAATGCGAAAATTCTTTTTCTTGATTCCTTATTCATTACCCACGTTTCAGATCCATACAGTACACCGCTAAAGATGCATGTTTCCAGCAATCTTAATGTTTTTTACAAGTTGACCACTTCATTTTCCAGATAT